>NC_060263.1:38803424-39119674 GCF_021901455.1 Neodiprion lecontei | reverse complement strand
TCTATCTTTAGCCTGTGCCAAACTTTTTTTACTAAACATTTTCATTGATTTTCGTCAGATTCTTTTCAATTTTTCTGCTGCAGTTAATTCGAGTTAATAACGGGACGAGTTGAGTGAAAAAATGTCGAATATATGAAAGGTGCCGCAATTCGGGTACGTTTGATGTTTCTCGACTTGATCTGAAAATCTCTTTAAATTCTGTTATTGAAAAGATGTGAGTTTTTTCGTTTCCCCCGAAGCTCGGATATTACGACACAATGGTTAAAATTCGGAGGAACAGATCGGTGTCGGTGAATTAGACGAAGGGCGAAAAACTCTGTCTAAATTTTCATAAAATTCTAGCGCCCTGCAGTCCTAGCCAAGGACACGGGGGTCACAAGCTTTTAAGAAGCACAATTCGGATGTCAAGCATGGAGCTTCCGGACGATATCGAGAAGTCCTATTCCTCGGCGAGTACTTCCCCGTGCCCCTCCCCGCACGCGGGGAACGCGAATCATCTGAATCCTTTTCCACCAGGAAAGCGTGTCCTGCCGCCGAACAACCTCTACGTTGTTCTCTACAACTTCAACGCCCGTCATCGGGACGAATTGGATCTGAAGTAAGTGCATAAATGGATCGAGAGGAGCGTAATCAAGGGGATCGGAAGGGGGGGGGGGGGGGGGGGGTTGGTGGGGGTGTTAATTGCTCCGTACCGCCTGGAAAGCGAAATCGAATGATTTTATACCGCGAACACTCTCTTCCTAATCACGTTTCAGGGCCGGTTACAAAGTCACCGTTATAGACAAGTCCGATCCCGACTGGTGGAAAGGCAAATGTCTAGGTGGAAGAGCCGGCTATTTTCCAAGCGCCTATGTCATGCGCGTAGAATCTGGCCAAAGGACGCTTCAGGTCACCCGGAATCTTCAGCTAGCCGATCAGACGACTCTGCTCAGAGATCAGGTGAATTTTTATTGTTTTTTTTTTAACGGTTCTTTAAGCACAGTGTTCCGCTTGTTAAACCGGATGAAGAAGAAGAAGACGAGGCCGGTTGACTAGATTCTTGAAAATTTTTTAATCCGATGTAGATGTCCGCCCGAAGTGTTAAAAAGCGAGAAGAGATGCACTGCCCCTATTTCTGGACTGTCCATGATCGTACAGATCTTCGGAGGTGGTAGAGACGGAGACATCAAGTCTTTCTATGTTTCAAATTGCGCATCGCATTCAATGTATACAAAACTAGTTCACAGCGATTCTGAATCACGGATAAAAATACATCGTGCAACGCGGAGGTCGTTCCGTGCCAAATCATTTGCATATTCAGGCTGGTTTAGCTAGCTATTCGGGAATCCTCCGTAAAATTAACAGCCCCTGAGTTTCGAAATTGAAGTATTTCCCAAGATGGATCGTTAATGCCTCGTCAATTGCTTATATGATTGCTTGTATTTTTTGTTTTAAACTTGTAGAAGACTAGTTTGATAATAGTGAAAAAGAAATATGAAAGGAAAAATAATTAGAAAATAATTCACCCTGGTAAACGTTTCGATTTCAAAAAATTAGAGGCAAGGCAGGCAATTTCAGGGCGGTCTTCAGAAACTGTTCTATGAAAGAGCGTGCCGCGATTTAAAAAATGACACTTTTGTCGGAGGGTGAAGAATTCTGACTAGGAAAAGTTCGGGAGCCCCGAAGGAACTTGACGGTACCTATAAATTTATATTGATGGAAGATTAAAAACCGCGTGTTTGCTTCCCTCGCTGTTTCGAACAGATCGTGATCCAGATCGGGGAGGAGGTGGATGGCGTGGCGATGGTGAGATGCGCGTCGAACGTGAACACGACGGAGAGCCTGAGCAAGGAGACGGAGCCCCGGTTAAAGGAGACCCTGTGCCCTCTTAAGTACCTGCAGGAAGTGTGACCCCCGCCTCCACAGCGGAGTTTCCGTTTCATATCGCAGCAGCGATCGAGCGTTCCGAATTCTAGCGGAGGTGAGGCGGGTCTTCAAACGCCCTCTTCAGCCTCGGAGAAGTATTACGACTGTCTTCAGTGCGGCGAAGAGTGTCGACACGCTGGAAACGCGAGTCCGAATTTACCGAGCGCAGCGCCGCCAACGGCGAAGCCGGCGAACGAAGAGCGTCAGCCGGCCGTTTTCCTCCCGAGAAAACTTCCGCAGACTCCGGCGAAGAAGCGTTCGTCCTTGGCGCGGCCCGTCCGCGTTCACGACGCCTTCGTCCAGCCGAAAATCGCGGTCAGCTACTGCCAGAAGCCCCTGGAACGCGCTTCCAGCAACCTAGACGATTTCGACAGCAGCGCCACCTTCCAGTGGCCTCAACGCATACGCCTCGATGACGCCATGATCGACTACTCGCTACCTTACGCTCGGACCAACAAAGGTGGCAGGCGAAATTTCAAGGATACCGATAAGCTGCTCAAGCTCATTAGCGTCAACAACGTGGACCAAGATTTAGATAGCGTTAAAGGATGTTCCCTCATGTAGTTGCAGCTAGCTAATTGGCTGAAGATCCCGTGTCCGGCTGTTAATGGTAGACGGATCCTCGGTTTGTTTATACTTTCGGATCGTTCTTACGGAGACAAAATGGCTCAACGATTTTGGCAGACTGAATTACCGACCGCGCATGCATAAGATTATTAAAATTTATTGATCGGTAATTGTTTCGTCCATGGTGTAAGGAAATAAGGTGTGTTCGTGAGAACGTGACCCTACATGATGTCATTTTGAGCACTATTTTCAAAATCTGTAGAACAACCGTTCATTCTCACGTTCACGGAATCTTATTTTATGGTGGAAATAATATTCAAATATTAAATAATCGGTTACAGAGGTTATGTTGTACTTTTTACGACAGAAAAGGAATTTTTGTTGTGACATCGTGACTTTTATACTGCGCATCTCCTTTTGGAGCACACCTTGTTCCTTTATATCATTGTTTCGTCTATTAGGTAGAGGAGCCAACTTATGCGAAACGAGGCATGAGATGCCAAACTCCAGCATCATGTGTCGAACTGAAATTATATCGTTCTCAAGATTCGAATCAATACTTGAATTAACTATTCCAGGTCTGCTTACCGCAAGAACATCGCATAACCTAAATAAGCTTAACAAGCGAAATTTTTCAGCTGAACTTTAAGTTGGCTAGTCTGCACGAAAAGACAACAAAATTCGCGCATGCGCGGTCGGACGATCGATCTGCCAAGTTTCACCATTTTCTCTCGATACAAGTGTGTACTGTCATTGTTGGAGTGAACTTTTTATAGGAGATTATATATAAAATATATATCGTACCTGTCCTCTATCCCATGAATGACGTCGCAGACGTGCTCGGTTTCTCAATCGCTCACTGCAGTTTGCGATTCCACATGAGGAACTTTTATTCTTTTAGATCAAAATATTGAGTCACGATATCGATCGTAATTCAGAGTTTTTGAACTCTGCCAAATTTTTCTTGGAAAAAATTTGATAGCTAGAGTACATTTTTCGTCATCAATCAGATGGTCTCTTTTTTTGAGGGAATATCTTAAATTCATTCTCACTTTCATCGTACTTGCGATATTGAATCTTCCGAGACGAAAGATTGTCATCGTAGTTCCTCAGTGGTCTAATTTTTTAGAATATCGAGTTCAACACCAGTATAAATGGCAAAATAAATGCAACATGAAATGTAGAACAAGGTGATGCTTGAAGTGAGCTGAAAGATCAGCTTACGTCGCCACGTCTTCTTTATATGTTTTTAATACGCACCCTATCACTACCTTGATCTTGATGTTTCAAGAGCACCCTGAATCAACTTGCACTATTGTTGTGTACAAATTATAAAGACGCGACGTCAATATTTTTTTGCGAAAAAGTCGTCTGGTACAGTCAAACATTTTTTTCAAAACTGGATATGTAATCTAAAATTTCGTGTGTGAATTGGGTAAAACTTTTGTACCGTATGTTTTTACCTTGGAATTTTCTGTTCTCGTTTTAGCCACCCCGATATAGCAATTGCAGAAGAATATTGTCAGCGTAATGTAAAATCGATATCCTGCATAGATGAAAATTTCAGTATAAATATTTGATATAAATAATATTACATATATACATATATGTACCCACAAGATATCGGTATAATATACAGATGAAACGATGTAACGAGTGCCCTTTCCTTGTTGAACCATACAATATATTATATAATGCGTATGATAAAGTATATTTTAAGTGTATAAGTACTCTCAACAAAAACAAAAAAAAAAAAATATTAAAAAAATTAAAAAAACCTGCCCAGTATTTTTTAAGTATTAAATGCAAGAGCGAAGTTGTTTATGTAATATCGTTGTGCCCTTCATCTGTTAGATAATTGATATATTATACATATATCAGTATATTATATTATAATGTTTGAACAGTTATGAAACTATGGATTGCGTGCCTATCAAAGATTTGGAATAATTTGAAGATGAAAGAAGAAGTACACGATGAGGAAAGATGAATTTTGCCGCGTTCCGTGATATATGGGTAAAAGTGGAAAGTAACAAAAAAAAATTTTAATAAAAAAACAGAATTGAAAGTAAATGAAAGAAACGAGACAGGTTTTCCGAACTGTTATTGTGATGTTAATAATCTATACCTATGAATGTATCTTTAAACCCTACGTGAAGCGAATGGGTAGAAATGTTGGTGCTGCGTTTGAAATCTTTGATTGTGCACGCTTTGTGGCGTGGAATATAGAGAAACGTGTGTTTATTCGAGTTATAGACTGCACGTAATATACATATATATATACTATCTAAATTATATACACGTATACACTGAGTATATACGCTCATGTTATAGGAAAGTCGAAGTAAAAATAAGAAGAAAAAAAAAAGAACATGAGAATAACAAAAACAAAAAATATACCACCGCACCGAAATTAATTAAGAAGCAATTTTCTATTTTAATTTAATTTAACTTTAGTAGAAAAAAAGAAAAAAAAAAAACTATCATAATCATTTACTTGTTATCAGTTTTCCTATTTCTCGCACGTTTTATTAATCGAGCTATAAATACATACCGATGTTTGTTAAATTTGCAACACAATCAATAGACGGAAATAAATGAAAGAAAACGATTTTCGCGCATGGATAACGATTAAAAAAATTATAATCGAAGAACGTGCGTAAGTTACAAAGTATGTAGGTATAGAAATCAATCAAGCATTTAATACACAGTCTAGAATCTAGATAATAAGATATAGTATAGGTCCTGAATACCATCCCGAATTTTTAATAAACTAGAACACAATTAATTGTAATCGATCCTACACTGTGTAGTAGTCTTTACCTGCAGTACCTCAAAATGGAAAAGTAGTCTTTTTTTTTCATGCCTAAGTTTTCATTGTGTCGCTGAAAATCTTGTAGACGCGTGAAATTTCACGTGTCGTAGCGCGTCTTGTTTGATTTATATTTCAAAGAGAAGGGAAAAAAAAAAAGAAAAAATTATGTTCAGTAGAAGTAGAGTTCTACACACTTCTACGCAAAATATAATAGAATTTTTTATAGCTAATCTTCTACCAAATTTGTAATACACGAGAAGAAGAACAAGAATGGAAAAGAAAACTGTGTCAAGTAGAGACAAAAATAATACTGCAGGCAATAAAGTAACAAGAATAATATCCACAACAAATTTTAGCAAAATTCTCCAACAATTTTTCACTGCTTTGTATTACTTTGCAGGTTTTGTATAATTATGTATAACGTTATAATTTCTGAATAACTTTATTTCGACAGATAATAACCATTATATAGATTCATCTTCGATGGTAAAAATAAAAAATAAACCATTGATTTATCCTTTGCTCGTTGCCTTAAATTATTCCCGAAATTTCTCTCGTCCACAATATATGAACTTGTTGAAATCGCATCTTTTTGCGTACGTTCATCGATCCCAATCCTAAATCGATGAAAATGTCTACAAAAAAAAGAAACAAGAGAAAGGCAAACAGTGGTAGTTTCGTCAATTAAAGGGGACAAAAAATTGCAAGACAAATAACGTAGAACATTCGTACAGATTTTACTTATATGCACAAGAAAAGAAAAGTCACCTGTAAAGCTTGCGACGTCTTTTCAAAGCTTACACATCATATATCATTACACCATATACATCAATAAACGGGTTTTTAATTTTAAACTGAAATTATAATTTGGCAAATTCAAAGAAGATAACGGAGAAACAAGACAATCAAACGCTTAATTGTGCCGTTCACTGGCCCCAAATTCCGCTTTACAACTTGTACTTGGCTCCACGGGTAATCGGGAACTTGTCACCGGTGCAAACGCCTCTGAAATCGTCTAGGGAAAGATCGACGATCGCGACTCCACCGAGGCCCTTTGCCTTCACGTAGTTCGCCTTGTTTCCGGCAGTGTCCGGGTCCTCGTATCCGACCCAAATGCCGTCGGCGCCGGTCGCATCGTTATACGACTGGTAGGCGTAGCTTCCGTACTTCTTCGAGGGATCGCTAACCCGGCGTAAAATTGTGCCGAGCGTCGTCTCTGTCAGCCGAGTGCAGACCTCCGTGTAGGAGAGGAGACCAGGTGTCAAAGTTTGCGGTCCTTCTGCTCCAGGGCCGTCCACGTCCAGTGGAGGCACTCCGGATATCTGGCTGTCAGCAGTCAGCTTCCAGGTGCGGGCGAAAGTCGGAATCCCGACGATGATTTTACTTCCTGGAGTGCCGTGCTCGAGCCAGTACCTGGAGACGTATGGTTGGTTAGATACCGAGAGGATATTGTGAGGATTGGAAGATAGAGCGTTCCATTGCGCATACGCGAACCTTTTATGCAGGCTGGCCAACTCAAGTTTCAGCGGTGAAACGTTACACCGCGGCTTATGGAGGTTCTGTAGTTGAAATAGTCGAAAGGTTGATGTTAACGATTCGGGAAAGTGTCACATACTTTAATTTTGGTTACGTACCGAGATGTAGGAATTGGAAGTTTGAGTATCCGATTGCGCATGCGCGAACCTTTTATGCAAGCTGGCCAACTCAAGTTTCAGCGGTGAAACGTTACAACGCGGCTTAAGGAGGTTGTGTAGTTGAAATAGTCAAAAGGTTGATGTTAACGATTCGGGAAAGTTTCACAAACTTTAATTTTCAACTGGCTAGAATTACGTTATTTCAATTCGCCATTCAACGCGGGAATATTTTACACCGCATGATTCGTTTCTGCAAGATGGCTCTCCTGCTTTGCAGACGAAAATGTTGCGCCTGCGCAGTCGGTCTTTCAACCTGCTGACTTTCACAGTTTCTTCTCGCTATTCGAATCTGAGAGTAGGTTGAAGTGTGCGAAAACGTGGACACTTTGGTCGGTTTGCAAATGCGGTAGATCGAAATCTTGCAGATTTCAGTTTCTCTCTTTCTTCCATTTTTTTTTAATGATCCAACGATTGTTGTCTCTGACACTTACCTCACTTGACCGTCGATGTTTTCATCGAAAGCGCGTCCGTAGCTTTCGTAAATCGGGGCAGGGTAGTCTGCGTCCTTGGGGTTGCGGTCTGGAGTCTTCTGGTCGAAGGCGAAGAGATGTACCGCTTCGATGTTGGGAGTCAGAGCTCGAGCGTCGTAGTAGACTGGAAAGTAAACGATTTTCGATATACCAATGAATATAATATAATTATGTCTGCATGCCAGTACCCAAACCTCGGTGTCACAAACTTAAAGAAAAATAAACCGACCAAGGCAGTAGCATAAAAATCCTAGAACTCATGATCCGGACGGTCCGTAATACGCTGAATCAACTTACTGGAGGAGTTCACGTGGGGCAGGACGGTTATGGTGAGGTCCTTGTTATTCCTCTGTCTGAGGAGGTTCTTGATGTCTCGTACCAGGATGGTGAACCCGTCACGGTGGTCCTGCTCCCTCTCGTCCTTGAACTTGCCATAACCGAAGACCTTCTTGACACTGTGAGCAATGCTGCCGAAGAATCCACGCTTCTTCTTGACCTTGACCTCGGGGAACTGCCACGCCAGATCCACACCGTCGAAGTCGTAATCGGTCAAAAGACGTCCGACAGAGTTGACGAACTTTGCTCTGGTCTCGCTCGTCTCGGTCTTAAAATCGAACCGTAAATATCGCAAATACGAAGAAGACAGAACAAAAGAGTCGACTAATCGGCTTACTCTATTCTCCACTCACCACGACGAGGTACTTGTGGGTCTCTTCATAGGGGTCATCGTTTCCACCAATGCTAAGGTAGACCTTGAGGTCAGGGAAGGTCCTCTTGAACTGAGTAACCGTTCGGAAGAAGGCGTAACCGGCTCCAGTGTCGATGTTTGGATGGAGAGGTGTGGCTTCGTGGGTCTCGGCGTTGATGCCAGCGTATCCGTAGACCAGGTGGGTGCAGAGTGACAGTGCCGGGCGCAGATCTTCTATTTGGAACTTAGCTGGACCTGAAAAACACGCACGAATTATTCGAGCCTTCGGGATATTCAACGTGTACGTTGTAACTCGTGAAAAGTCATCGATTCTACCTTGGCGTTCGAAAGAGGTCGAGTTCCAGAAACAAACAACCTTGTCGTGGGGGTGCTGAACAGCAAATGTGGCGACGCACAGCGTCGCCAAAACTCCTACAGTGATCAGCTTCATTTCGCAATCTGTAAAAAATAATCATTGCTTTATCCAGTGCTTTCATAATTTGCTTGGAACTATCACTTTCTTTTTTCTCATACACTTATTGCTCTATAGTGAAGCACAGTTTTTGAGTTCGGAAGTTATTCCATACAGCATTAAATGAAAGAAATTTGTTGAGTCTGCATTCTATTCCAATCTACTTTGTTAGCTTGAATTAATTAATAATTGTCAGTCCAGCGATAGCGTTCCTCTTCCGAAATCGACTATTAAAGTCGAACGTTCCTACAGATTATCTCCGGAGATCATTCGCAGTACGATACATCTTTAATTAAACGTTTGGTTACTGAAAGTTTGTGAAAAATTGACCGATTGTCTCGAATTCAACGCTCTTAAACGAAGAATTGTAATTATTCCACACGAGGATCGACCGTCATTGGAAATTGCGCTGGTTTCACAAACCGTAGTATAACTTTCGAACTTGAATAAACTCTTAAGCACAATGAAGGAAGGAAAAACTGGACTTACCTTGCCCGCGAAGAGACGTGGACTGGCTAGACTTACCAGAGCGAGCAGCCAGCGAAGGCTTCGAAACTTCGCCTTGGTCCCAGCGACTAGTCAGTGGTGGGGTTGACTATAATTACGTCATCGTTCAATCCGTACGCTACACACATGAATCGGCGAGACTCTGTTACATGTGCACAGACATTATGGATGCTCACTATTCAGGGACGCCTTTGTGCGTTGTATTATGGGGGTTTACACCTAGCGAATCCTTAATCTCAAAGACCCAGTACTTCTCAAGGAAAATCTTCCGAAGCTAATCATACCACTTCAATTCAACGCACAGTCTTTCAAAATATGTACAACCATCTTAAGCCCGTCTTTGATTTTTTCCCTCACGAAGCTACAGGACGTGGTAAAAGCTGAAGCAATCACGGACCGAGAAATGGGATCACTTGGATCTTCCGATCTCTCGATAACTCTTAAGGATTAGGCGTAACAAGTAAGCCATTTTTTGACAAACATTTCAATTCGACTGATTGTGAATTGGACTGAGACATTATCCTTGTCCCCGATCAGGGTGTGAGTAAAACAGTGTTTGCACGTATATACGACTGAATCGATTGTTCTGTTGGAATTCATTGTTATTGCGTCCAACCCAGTTCGTCGATTATCTACTGTTCGACTGACCCGACTACCAGTTTTCACGTTGTAAAGGGCAGAGTGCAAAAATACGATTTCACAGGCAAGTAGAGCATGGAGTCGATGTAGGTTGTTGACGAGTTTTACGCGTTAATATCTCTGCTGGATTGAATTACAAAATCGACATTCGGCCTGTTTTCTTCTAGCATATCCAATTCTCGAAAATAAATCAAAATCTAATTTTTCCAACTGGGTATAACCCCTCAGACTAAAATTATCCTCGTTAGCAGGAGACCGGTGAAATGTAATCGCACCGTGTCAACAGCCTGCGGGTAAATAAGCGTAAACACCTACAGCAATCAACGCATTAGTTTCAAACAATGCGTCGAGCCTTCGCAATGGAGTTTAGACTTTGTTCTGTGTAGCGAACACGTGACGCCCCAACTAATTGTTTGAAGCTGGAAAACAAAGTTTGGTGACATGAGCGAGCAGGCGAAAATTTGTCAGGGCAATGTTATCATTATGACTGTTACTGTTTCGTACATACACTCGTAGGTTTTACGTAGGTGCACGGTTCGAAATAGAATGGTTAACAGGTTGGAAGAGGCGATTTTTTTCAAACTCTTTCTTTCCTCTTGGAGAATATTGACGGGTTTGGATTATTAAGGGCTCAAATTCGAGTGGTGAAAGTTGCGGGAATAACAGCCGAAAGTTGTTGTTGAATGTTCCGACTGGGAAGAGAGACGATAACGATTAGAGATTTTTCAGAGGTCATCATCGGAGCTTCGATAATTGCATTGAAGTTTCTGGCTTCTGTTGAGATAGTGGAAACGAGTTTCTCGAAACTTAATTTTTAGCGCCCAAGGCCAATCGTGATCCGCATTTCGATTCGAGATAACACGATGGTTTGTTTCTTGAGATCGTCAGTTCTTCTTCTCCGCAATCTGAAGCTTAGCCGAAAATTCTACTCGCGTAACTGACGCAGGTGACCGTTTTCCTGATAAGCCTCCAAATCTCGGTTTCGCCCTCCGTCCTAAACCAACTTCAGATCGTCGTCACCTCTGGGGACAATGCGACGTGACTGTGCGATGTGAAACTTTGGAGAAGAGGGAAAGAAGCAACAGAAAAAGAAACTTGAACCATTCCTTTATACGTAACGACGAGTACCGAAGTTAGAATCCCCGATTCTTGGTAACCTGAACCATTCGTCATGACCGTAAATCGTTGATAATACGAAGGCAAATTAAAGCTATGAGATTGGAGGAAGAGCGAAGGCGGAGACCAGTTTAACAATTTAAATCTACGGCTACAATACGCTTGTATCACTTATAGTATCTCTTGTGCGTAGCAAGGTAAGTAGTTCAATTTGGGACGGTCAAACCACTGATCCATCCGGTTATGTGACCTCAGACAAGATTAAACTGTCAGAATTACCTCGTTACGATCCTCACTCGCTTGTTTTGCACGGCCCAGCGTATTTTGTCAGGCATAAAAAATAATAGTCTGCAATAACTTACAATGAGTAACCGCGATATTTTCAATGTAATACACGTGTCGCAAAGAAGTTCGAACTGTCCGTGAAGTACTCTGCTTACTGTCATCAATAACGACGCAAGAAATAGAAGAAAAAATCTAACAATCAAACAAGACCCGACATTCGAACCCGATGATTCACCGCAGTCGATATTGGACATCCAAAAACTTTGAAGAAAACAAGATTTCCTGATTCCCGATCAGACACGACCGCGTATGCGGTATTCGGAAACGATCACGTCGTGTGCGAATAAATCTTTGACAATGGAAAGGCGAGAAATGAGCGGGGAAGAACGCGGCGTACAAGTTTGCATATTTTGCACTCGTTCAAACTCCAAGGTGAGCGAAACGTGCCAAGCTTGTCAATACCGGTCGGTCTTTTCTCGCCTCTGTACGTTAAACTGATCGTACATCGATGATCAGCCGTGCTTCGAGGGAGGGAAGAAAGGTCAGAGAAATCTGCAACAGCCTCTAAATTCAGTCGAGATCTCATTCTCACCTGGCAGCCATCATCACGTGTCTTCATAGACGGCACAGATTTTTTATTTTCTGATTTGCGGATTCAGAAATAAAAGAGTTCTGATTCATTCCTGTGAGAAGAACTTTCTTCAATGGTTCCCAATATGGAGATTAAAATCGTGACTTTTCAACAGGAATGGTACCTGTTTAAGTACGATGTTTAATCTTGTACGAAAAGGCATCGAATCAAGTACACAACTGTTTCACGCCTCGCAAACATTGTTGCGAAGTGTACAGAAGTTTGGTACAGGGTCGTGCTTTTTGACACTGTTACAGAGTTGCGATAACCAATCGCTTCCCAAGGTTTCAAAGTTGAACTTTGCTCAGGAAACTAATATTAGGTACTCAAAATACAAGAAGTTAAAGCTTCAAAATCCCAGTGCAAAAAAATACGACTTTACAAGTATTCTCGGTTTGTAGGTTGAAAAAATTTCTCGTATGACGCCCGGCTGAAGTTGGGTAAACATTAAACGGCGACGAGATGAAAGTCGACGTACCTACGACGGGCTGTGCAAATATTTAGAGGATATCTTCTAGGCAGACGCGTTGGTGACAGAGGGTGGAAAGCTTGCAGACATGCGAAATCTTCAAAATCCGCATCGGCTTTGCCTCGTCACCAGCAAAGCCGGGAGCCCAGCTCCGTCTACCTTATCTCGTTTCCCCAGTCGGTATGCATAACAAATATATTCCTTGACCTTTTTTTACAGAGAGCTGGGAACAGAGCCGATCAAACACACTGACTGCAGGCTGTGCTCGGCATTTTTCTGTTATACGTTCTCTATACCGCGGATACAAAGGTTAACCAGATCAAGCGTGGATATATTCTTTGACGGTCGTGGTTTTATTTTACGTTTGTTCTGCGAATCTGCATTTTCGACGAAGCCATGACCTGGCAAATGGAAGCGTTTCGGAGTATTCCGAAGGCCTGAAATCGGCAGTAAAATTAAAACGAAATGGAAATTTCTCGACGAATGTTTCGATTCTCGGAGTTGTTTACCAGATCTTGTTAACCTGTCGGCTCGATCCCCGATTGACACAGCTGATAGTGGCGTTCACGGTTCAAACGATGCGAGATAGTAGCGAATTATCTCCTTCGGGAAACTCTCTCTCTCTGCATGTGATAACACAACCGAGCTGTAATATCAGCATCTTCATTAGGAAAATGGGCGGTATAATTGGATGAGCGATAAATTAATGAAGAGAGTCACAATCAACCTCGTAACCGTGCGTGTAAAACGTGAGTTACGATTCGTCGATACCGTTTTGTCAGAGTACTTACTTTTGCACTCCTCTCTCGCATACAGTGTTTATTATTATCTTTCTCTTTTCTGTGAGAATCTCGCGGATGATGAAAACACACGGCCGACAAGCAAGTGGAAATAAGTGAATAAATTTTACTCGATGTTGTTTTTTTTTTTTTTTTTGTAGCTGAAATATTAGATTCTGGACTCTTATCGCTCGAGGCCTGTGAAATTGGGATAGAAATTATTTTTAAATCAGAAGTGAGACAGTGTTGAGGTTCAAAAGTTGAAAAACTTTTATCGTTGTAAACTAGTTACGATAACACGCACAGAGACTTTTTCAAGTTTTTATCACATTGGGCAACGCGATAATCGATGTTCTCGGATAATGAAGATAAATTAAGTAAATAAATATAAATAAGTAATATTATACTTTCCACCTGTCTGCTAAAGCAGCTCGATGTGTTTACCTGGTTTCACTGTCGTCCATTTCTTCGATTTCTCGGATTATCATTTGTTGCTGCAATTTATTCATAGAGAAATCACGCAGTCGATATGAGTAGAATAATAACCACGTGCATTAATTCGAGAAGGTGCTTCAGCTATACGGAATGAAGTCACAATTTTTTCGAAGAAATGTCGCAAATGAATAAATAAATTTAAATAAAGAATAGATTAAAATTTTCTTGTAATTCGATGTCTTGAAACTCGTCACAAAACGAAAATATTTCGCAAACAATGTCAACATCGCGCATCATTGTGCTAATCTCGAAATTAAAGAAGCTGTAATATGTGCAGAAAACACACGTTTTGAGCACAATTATCGTGGGTATCCGTCAAACAAAAATTAGTGGACAACTGCTAATGACGACGAACGTGCTAAGAATTTTCTAAGAAACTATCATCTCGTTATAATAATATTCAAACTCGCCGGACTTGAGAGATAAGAAGACGCAATATCCGAGCACTTTGTTACGTAACTTAACCTGCGATCTTGAGTCATGCTTGTAGTTACGACTCGTCTGATCCCGAGTAGATATTACACGCACTAAAAACTTTGCATATAACAGTAGGCTGTGAGAAAAAGGCGAACGATTCAGGATCGATCAGAAATTCTTTATGCGGGAATTTTTCTCCTGCGCGGACATTGAAAAAATCCTTTATTTCGCGTCAGTGTCTTGCTTACTAAATGAAGGCTATTTTTCGCGTAAGCTAATGCAGGGAAATAATATTTTTTTTCTTTTCCTAGTGACGATTATTACGAATTTCCATGCAGTTATAAGCTGTTTCTCTATCTCGTAAGCAAAAATTTTCAATGGCAACGAAAGATTATCCCGATGTATTAACGTTGCGCGCACCTTTCATTTCTGTTCCAAAGACTTACAACCTTGGCTAATATGTGCCTTGGGCTGCTTGGGATGAGACAGCCGTTCACTGTAATCGACCAATGTCAATGACCAAAGCTGACGGCTTAATTGCGAGTCGTAAGCAACGAGCGATGAAAATAATAAAAGAGAAATTTACAGATCGTTCAAATTCATTACCGCCTATTTCAAACGGTGCTGAGTGTAAATCTGTACTCGGTGAATATCTTCACACGCAAAGTAGGCGACGGATTTATAGCCTCGCCTTAATCTGCGTGTGCAAACACCAGAAACTAGTCGCGTCGCGAATAATTGCAAAGGTATTGCGAATCGTGTGGATCTTGTTGATAGTTAGTTGAACTAGTGCGACGATATTAAAGTATGCGAATCGCTTTTGCACTTTATTCGCATTCCTCGTTTCCGCGAGAAGCGTTGCACAAACAACCATGCAATTTATCCGTTCGCATTTGGATCGAATTACGAGTCGATATAATCGATTCCTTGAATTTATAACGATAAAAGACTTTATTTACTCTACTATTTTTTTTTTTTTTTCTTTCTTTTTTTTTCAACAGACAAATTACTGGGAAAATACGAATGAAATATCAAAATACTAATCGGTAAGTAACCATAAAATTGTGTTAATCAATCTTGTTACAGTGTTAACATTGATCGAGTAACTTTCCGAACGCAAGACAAGTGACAATATTTATATCGGTTCAGCTTTCAGCTCTGTTATTTGGTTTGAGATTATGTTTTCAATGTTTTTTCTTTTCACAGTCGTGAAAAGGTCAAAGTGCCAAAGTGGCGATTACGAGAGACGAAAGATTACATCACACAATTACATGTGCATGCGATTTAAAAAAAAAAACCGGCGATTAATGAGAGAGTAAATCACATCGGGGTCCAAAGTACCTAAATCTCCCGTTTGACGGCGGATTTCAAATCGCTCCGAATGAGCCATATTTAATTTTAAAATTAATTTTTCATGACGGTTTTTACCCTGTACAGACTTATTGCAACAAAATGGAAGTTCAAGTGCTTGCACAAAGTTTCACGTGCCTTTACATTCGTCTAATCTCCGTAAAACGATCAGCTGATGAAACGACGCCATCTTACTTTAGTCACGCCCAAACTTTGGATTCCGATACCGATTTAGTATCGTAATTTGAAAATGCAATAGTGTGGATTCGTTAAATTGGTTAGAAATATTATATTGTGTAACGAGAAGGCAATCTCGATCTTTTCGGGCCTAGCGACTTTGCAATATGAGTCGTAGCTGAAGTCGAAGACGAATATTGCAAACACGCGAGGCGAAAGGACGGTTGTCTTTTTGTTGCATACGATTTTTTATACAACGAGAGTATGTTACGGGTTTTTTCACGAAGTACGAAATAGAGGTTAGGATCGCGTATGTCAGTTTTGTTCGCAACTGCGCATACGCGGAGTGCAAGAAGGACCACTTTTCACTCCTAGGACTTGGAGGTGGTCTTTTCTGTACTCCGCGCATGCGCATTCTTAGACTCACTCTAGTGTCATAGAAACGGAAAGTTCTGTGTACGGAAAACACGCATGAAAAAGGCGCGTGTAATATGCTTGCGTTATATAAATACGATTTATTCGACTAATAATAGACGTTATCGTTGTATCGTACAGCCGTTGTATGAACAACGACCATTTCTGTGATTCATTACCGTTTCATTTCTGAGTACAATCTCAATGTAAGCAAATTACTGCACTGCTGCTGTTTGCGATTGCATGGCGCAAGGAAACACGGCTAATGTTTAAGCGGGTGTAACAGTGTGTGTCACCTTTGTAAATATATCAACCTGCTCTTGTTGCCATCTTGTAAAAATGCGTCATGTGTCACAAGGTGCAGGTTCGTTCAGTTTATCGCTTACTTGCCCGTTTGTCACGAGATCAGCAGATATGATCTGCAAATATGGTGCAAGCCCTCGTTATTCTCTGTAGCGGTTAAACATATCATCACTTGAACATTCTCTGAACATTTACAAATCACGTTTGTCGTATATTAAATTTTCTATCCTGAACTTTCCAACTGAAACCTGAAAACTCCGACCATGAGTCAGAATCTGATTTATTCGAAATTCAGAAGAAATTGTTGTAACTCTAGGAACGAGTGCGTGGTATTCATATGACTGTTGAGGTTATAACGTTTACAATTTTATTACGAAAAAAAGAACATTATTTACAGTGCATAGTGCGTCTAGTTTTGTTCGTAGGTTGAGATTACTGCATATCACGTAATTACGAATTATTAAAAATATTTCGGACTTTTTCTTTTCTAGGTAAAGAAGAAGAAATTATACGAAAGAGAATAAACCAATTTATAAGCTACGTCGAAATAATTACGATAGAATGTTAACGCTTTGATGAAATAGAAACAATGCAAACAAAGTTAAATGTTCAACCGTTCAGCCTTCAAAGTTGGATCGATATACGCAATTATTAGATTTCCTGAAAAAGTGCGCAAATAAGCTTTCGCCGCTTTTGACGAAATTGAAATTTTTTCCTTATTCAAAATATGCGAAGAATAGATTATGCTAATGAGAGGCGTTAGATCATTGTCGCAGGAATAACGATCCTGAAGTTGAACCTACTAAAAAAATCGGAATATTCGCTACGCAATAATCTCCTCGTGTTAGTTTAACAATACAGTATATATAATATACATATAATATTTATATATGCATCCTTGAAATCTCGTAACAGGCATCATCGCTTTTACCGTGTATAATAACAACTCACGCCACGGCATATTACACGTGATTTTTAGACAATGTTTCAAAAGAAATACGAGTGTAAAATATAAGTTCCGAAGGTATCTTCACCGTGAATGAAAAAAAAAAAAATAATTAATAACTAAAAAATTCATAGTCGTAATGCGTGATAATTTATAACGCGATTTTGATGCTTGAGATAAAATAAGTTAAAGCTAATATTATCGACGATGATAAATAACTATGCGATTAATTATGTATCAGTATGAATTTGGTGGAAAATTTCGACGCCTTTTCTTTTATCGATTTGACAGCGTCTCGTAATTCCCAACACTTTAATCAATATGAAATTATGCACTCTATATCTGTACAATTGTGTCACGAATTCATTTACAAATTTGTATGAAACGTGGTGAAATTTATAAGTGAAAAGGCTAGAAAGTAAAAATCCGCAGGATTAACTCAGTGATCAGATTCAGTCACAATCGATTCGTTATAAAAAATTGGGTAATCCGTTATTTTTTTTTTTTTGTTTGCTCACCCTGCGACTCATTCATCCATTTTCCTCGGCTATCAATATTATTTTTCTACAAAAATACAGTCTATTCCCTACAAGACTATAATCAATCATCAGTCCATTCAATCAACCGTATATAACTATTTGTCTGGGAATATTTTTCATGAAATTTTGTCTGCTTTTTTTTATACAATAGTGCTTTATCTCGCTTTCGTCTTCTCTCTTTCGTTTGCGCTGATATAAGTCGATGTATTCTTCTATAAAATCACTATCGTTATTTTACATTATTGTTATTATTACTGTATTTCAATTGGTTAATGTCAAACCTTCACCGTTATTATTCGAATTTTTTCGCTCATTATTTTATACCGTCATCGATTATCGCTACGCTACTGCGTATAAGTTCAGTATTTAACATCGGATGGTTTTTTTCTCCTTTTGGTTTTTCGTTGCGTTATCCATCAGCATTCTTGGCATGTTCCGACACACCCGCAACACCGCAAAATTTATTATTGTTCCTTTTTTGATTAGCTCACTCTACGCGACGTGTAACTCAACGTTAATTTATTCTGGTAGGAAATTTTTATTTTTTTTTTTTTCCCCCTCTTAAATCGTTGCTTCTCATTCCGGATTCTTTCCAGCCTTCATATTGTTTCCCTCGAGTATCGGATAGTCCAGCGGGTCGTCTCCGTCTTGAAAATAAATATAATATAAGAAAGTTGGGCGATATCGTAAAATTTGGCTTACATGTCAACGGATTATTTCAATTCTCACTTATTTCCCAGTTGGTTTTTTATATGGAATAATTTTACAGCTAACTGATTATTGCAGTTCGTAAAACGTGATAAAAGTGAACACTCATTCTTATTCCTCACCTTCTCCCTCTTCTTCCCCTTCTTCTAAGTGCAGATCGTTGTTTTTCATCGGCGAATCCTTCTCGTAATCAGCACCGTACTGACCGTACTCAACACCGTCAGCAATTTGTCGAATCCCCGTCTCCTCGAGCCTGTAGAGTGAAAAACATTGAAATCAAACAATACAAATATTTGGTAAATTAGAGTGTTTCGTTTGGAAGAAAAATCCTTTCCTCTTTATCTGGACCTGAAAAACTTGCCCTCGGTAGTAAAAAAAAAAAAAAGCATTCCCAGCGAAAGGATACCTCTGAAATTCAACATTAAAAGATCGTCCTCGGAATCCGAAGTTTTCTCATTTGGAAAGCATGGAGAAGATTAAACATTCTTTATTTTATTTGTGTTGTTTTTTTCTTTTAAATTGATTTGCTCGCTTCTTTGCAAAACTTGTCCGTTGAATGAAATTCGTAGCCGAAACGGTTCCTAAGTTTTAATTACTTACTTTGTACGTAGAACTTTATCTTCAACCGTCTTTATAAGTGGCTAGATTATTGACTTTACGAAAATAATTCGAAGGATACTTTGGTAGTAATTTTAATTCCAGAATCATGTCCGTGTCAAGTTTGACTTCCGTTTTGCCGTGTGCAAGAAGAGTTTCAGATGGAGTGGAGAAAAGAAAAACGTATCTTCTAATCGAAACACGAAGGTGAAATGGATCAGGTGATCTTACGTGAAATAAATTCTTATGGTTATTCAACAATATGTAAAGAAAACAACTAAAAAACGCATATATGTATATGCCAAATTATATTTAACCCTAGTCACTGACAGAACTGAATTTAACGTAAACTGAGAGAAATTTTTAATTCCGGTTACCGCTCGGTCCTTAACTATTTTCATTTTTTACCACGATAGAAAAGTATAGTTCTAGGTAGAGAATGAAAATTAGTTTCGTAGCCGTTACCAGAAAGTCTAGTATCCGTTACTATTCTTTCTCATTACGATCACTGTTGCTATATTTTCTTGCAACCGTTGCGAAAATTTAACGCTCGTGCAGGAATAAATTGACGTTAAAGCCTCGTTTAACTAAAAAAGTAGAATAAACCTCGGAAACTGATTCAGCGTTGCAATAACCAAAAAAGGATCGACGATAGCGCAAAATGTTTACGCGTACCTCGTTTTTCGTAATCCCAACAATATTCAAACATTTTTTTATCGATACCTGTATTACCGAATTCAACACTCACCCTGGTATCTTTTCCCTGTTGCTGAGCTCGTCGCCAATTTCCTGGACCCCGGGGGCAACTTTGGCGGGCCAGGCCCAGCTGTCCTGGCGAGGTTGGGCCTGTTCCCCAGGATGACGTTGCGCGGCGGGTAAATGAGGAGGGTTCGCGACCTGATTATCGGCGACTGGACCTTGGAGCTTTTCCTCCTCGAATGGAACCTCGGCGGCATCGCCCCGGCCCTTTTCAACTTTATCTCCATTCGTTGCCGCGGGGTTTCTTTCCGCCTCGAATTTCGGGATGGGCGGAACTCCAGCGGGAAGTTTCACCTTCCGGACACCAGGAGACGACTTTTCTCCGGGTTGCGTCGATCCCTTCGTACTCGACTTCAAGGAGCCGTCGCCAACCTGCGCTGCTCGCAACCTCGGCATCGTCGTCGACGTGCTCTGTAAGGATGAGGTCTTTGAATAAGGGAGGCCATGAATTTAACGGGTGAAAATTAAATCGTTCAGGTTGTATGAACCTGGGTAAAAAATTTGGCGAATAGAAAATGTAACACAAAGAAAGTTAAACAGGGTAAGTGAAGTTCGTCAAGTTGAATCTTTTCCGAAAAATTTACAGTGATCCAGATGAATACGTTTCAACATTGAATTACAATTGTAAACGTCAAAAAAACTAAATTGTTCTAATATTTTTTCACCAAAAATCACCGGTACAGTTTGTCTGATTGTATTAAAAATGTCTCATTTTATTGGTAAATGAATTCTTTGTACTGGATTTGATTAAATTTGGAATTTTCGTCCGCCATATTGTATCCACCATTTTGAATTTTTGAAATCTGATTTCAGATTCGTAATCAGCAAGCCCAAAAAACACAGAATACTGTCTTGTTATAAAAATTGACTCGGCACAAAAATGTGTCTAATCAAAAACGTAACAATATTTAAGTTAAACAAGGCAACTGAAGCTGATCAAGTTGAATCTGATTCGAGAAAGTTACTGTGATCCAGATGAAAGCGTTTCAACAATGAATTCAAACTGTAAAAACGTTGTTATTAACGACATTAAAGAAATCACATTACTCCACTATTTTTTCAGCGAAAAGCCGGTATAGTTTGTCTGATTCTATTGAAAAATAGCTCATTCTGTTAGTAAACGAATTTCCTGCAACTTGCCTTGGATGCAGATTCTTTCTTGAGCTCCTTAGTTAGTGGATAAAAATCACTACATCCAATCGTAATAATTTAAAAATGTTGAACTTGTAATTGAACAACTAATCGTAATTCATCATAATTTTAATCATAATTTGACTTGGAAGATCTGTGGAGAATTCGATTACGAATAAAATCAGACATTGCTCATTAGAATCAGATGAGCGGTATGGAGTTTTTAGGGGCGAAAAATTGAAATTTCTATGATGTAAATAAAATATTGAGGTATTAATATTCGAATTTAAGTATTTTAACATTTTCTCCCCCATCATGGGAAGTTTTATAGTTGAATGTAATTAAATTAGCTTCAGTGAATGTGTTGAAGGCTTTCGCCACGTTTTTGTTTCGACGCTTTTTCACCTCATAGATCCTTGAACCAAAGAAGCTTGAATGATCGAAATATTTCTCGAAGTAACAGAGAACCGTCAAGTTAACCAAAGTCGTTGAAAATCATCGAAATTGTTGCAAATTTTGCGGTATAGGGAAAATTGTTTCAATTCGTCAACATTCCGTTGACTTGCATCTTATCGTGTGCTGTCGACGATTTGAAGAGATTTTTTAAAAGACTATCTATCCATATTTTACAACGAAGTGGAATGATCTCTTTCAATTCCACTAAGCTATAACTGAGAAATAAAAAAAAATAAAAGTAACTGAAAACTCTGTTAAATTTTGTGACTTTAATCGTTGATAATTTATATTCCCTTACTTTTATCATTTCTCCAAGTTTACGAGAACTCTGCGATAATTCTAAGGCTAAGACGGGTGTATGGTTTTATTTTTCTTCTTCTCTTTTTCCCCAACCAGATGCGAAAGAATTTTCATGCAAATTATAAGATTAGAAGCTTTGGCACTGTTTTAAATAAAATCATGCACAATTTTACTACTTACGTGATTATCAGTATTTTTCTGATAAATCTTTCAATTCTGAATATAACAGCGTAAGTTATTATAAATTACCGTAAAATTGTACCGAAGTAATATATGAATTGTTTCACCGAGATGCAGGTAAATGTTGGAAGAGATATTTCGAGAAAATAATAAACGAATATGGTATTTGGCAAAATTTATTCAGGTAGATGAACGAATCGTTTTTATATTCGTAAAGTTTTAAACGAGTTATTAAATTTACTTCCTGAAAAACCGTTGAGCGCTGGTTAGACTTTGCCGGTTTTATTTGTTCGCGGTAAATTGTTGACTCTAACTTTATACTTGCTCAGCTGTAATTGAACATTAAAAGTTTGTTGGCGACATTCGGCGTGTTATATTTAACTATAAAAATTTCAGCTTCGTACGCGTACATCATTTATGAATAATTGAAGCGATCATTTTAAACGTGTAATCGAGAGAAATTGTATTCATTGTATTACACCTCTTGCGAAGCCAAACAAATAACATTATTCTTTCGACTGCATTTTATTCCCGATATTAAAACGTATTTTTTATGAAAAATGCGTTCAACGTCAAAAATTGAAACAAAATTGGGTAAAGAAGCGACAAATAACAGACAAAAATTATAAAGAATCGCAGGTAAACAACTGTAATAAGATGTAGCAGCATATTATAAACAAGGTTACGCGTACGTGTATATTACATTAATAAGGTTCATCAAAAGTAGATAGAAAAAGTGATAAATTTATCAAATAGTTTGAAATGTAAAAAAATGTTTACAGTATCTAAATTAATAAATTAATACCTTGTCACGTGATAAAATCGTGCATGAGCGAGCTCGAGGTTAATTAAATATCTAGTTACTACAACCACTGAATTACATAATTATTATCAACGAAAATAGCACCACAAGAATCGTTTGCAGAACGTAAACGTGCAAGCATTAGGTTAATAAATAAGTAAAACCAATCGAATCTGATCCAAATTTTGAACGTTATGCCGTTAATAATAAAAGAAAATAAATATAAAATACAGAGAAATAAAATTGGTGAGAAATTGCTTTTAGTTCAAAAGTTAAAAAATTTTTTTTTTTTAAGAACCTACGTCACGATTGACACGCGATATCAGTACGTACATAATATACTATATACACGTAGCTGTATTTAGTTAGGTGCGGGTGCATGTATGTACAATATATATATATATATCGATATATATCATATATGATAAGTAAAAAAAAAACGCAAGCAAGTAGAAATGATAACAGTTTATTATTTATAATATTTTAAGTAACACAGATGTACAGGCACATTCAAGGCGTAGCACGTCCTTCGTTCACTCTATAATAATCAATCTATATAAATATATAAGCATATATAATTCACCTTTCTTTGTCGTTTCACGATTCCCATTGTACATGAAAAGACAGCTAATTCATTTAAACAGGGTCTTTATTCGCTCATATATATATATATATATATTTCATATATATATATATGGGTGCATTTGTGTGGGTATGTATTTTTGTGCTGAAAAATTGCCTCAAGTTTTTTCAACTCAATTATTGCATACTAATTGTTATCAGATTAGATGGAATTAGATGCGCGCAAATTCTGTAATTGAAATTTTTTCGCAATTAATTTTTTAAAATCTCTTCTCTGTCATGTGATGTTGACATTTTTGGTAATTGCGCATATGAAACTTGATTTGTATGTATCGCCAATTATCAAACATTATATGCAGTTGTTTAACGTTTTTATTATTCATACCTGGTTCTTTGTTCTTTTACCGAAAAATTTAAATTCCCGACAACTGCAGAGTGAAAAACTTTGCAGGTTTTAGAGATTTCTTACCGTTTGATCGTTTTCAGGAGAGTATAATCGATCAATCAAATTATTGACAGGACGAGAGAACAATGACGAATTAGAGAAAGAGAGGGATAAAAGAGAAAGAACGAGGTTGTTTCGAAAATTCAATCAAACATCCGGCTCGAATTACGGAATTTTTCTAATCGAGATACTAAAAAATAAAGAGAGAAGTAAGGAACAGAAAAGTATATTGCAGCCACGGTTAGTCGGTATTAATATACATACATAATAATGTGTCATGCAAGGTGCCCTGCGGGAAGAATAATCTACAAACTAAATAGCGGTTTTCCAGCCATTTAAACGAGACAAACGATTACACAAGTAATGCAGGGGAAAGTCGCTAATCACATCCCAAAGCCACCTGTTCTACATTAATATAACATGGCGAAGTAAATAGTATAAATAATAACTAGGTGCATACATACAATAGTTACTATCTGTAGTATAAACAATCTGTGAGAATGCAGAAACAATAGCGGAAAATTATTACACGTGTATCTTTGTATATTACAAATTATATGTTTAATTTGTATAACGATGCATTACGTTATTATAGTGAATCGATATTTTATGTACCCATAATTTTCTGATTCAGGTTACTGCACAGTTTGATTGATATAAAAATAAGTTCTAGCATATGTATATAATAAGCAGAACTCGTAAAATTCTAATTTAATGCTCATGTTATTATTATGATTTATTGTGTAAGGTCAGGGTAAAATATCAGTCCTCCAAAAGACCGCAAGTGTTTCGAAGACGTGCTTTTACGAAGACAAACACAGAGGCCTTGAGACGAAGTTTCAAACACTAAAAATAGTATCATTCAAGTTTGAACATAAAGGTATGAAATAACACGCAGCTGTGGATCGCGATGAAATTTGTTTTGGGTGATATTTTGACCTTTGTAAATGAAGTTTCGTCGGTGCTCGACATTCGTAATTTAAGTGTTTGAAAATTAAATCAAAAAACCCTGCGGCTGTATTGAAAAAATAAACAAGATAGAGAAGACGATAAGAGGAAAGAAAGGATAAACGAGAAACTGACGAGAGACGCAAGGAATGTATATAATTATCGCAGAGTTATGAAAACTGGGGTAACTAAAATCGATCCGGTATAATATAAGCGTCCAATTATATGACAAGATGCGAAGTTAGGTAGGTACGTGGCAAGTACTCGACTATTGAGTATAAATCTTCCCTTGAAAAACCGGAGCGGATGTATAATTACATCGGTTGATTATTATTCGGGATATTGAACGTATACAATCGCACGATAGAATTCAGTGATTCGCGAGCTACGTCGTGATTTCGAGTGGAGGGTAACTCAGCGGTATAAAATCACGATCTTCCAAGTTCGAAACGTCATTGCAGCAATCCGTTTTTTAGAAGAAAGAGAAAAATCATAATTTCACAACTTTAGGATGGTTAGGAATACACTAAACGATCATAAAGCGACGTGTGATCAAACATTTTGCAGACTCAACTTTCCAGAAGTATTTTAAAAATGGAAAATGGCGAATCTCCCCCTACAAAGTCTTGTTATCAGAGTGTTGACTAAAACATGGCACCAAAATTCCCTAAAAATTTCAGATTATTTCAGATAATGTTTATCATTGTCCATGTGAATCTGAAATACCGATCCTTATTCGTAGACTGCTCAAATAATGCAAATCATTATACTTCTCACATTATCTTTTTTGTCGACAATTTTCAGTATTTTTGTCTGGTATTTATTTCTATCCCATTATTTTCCATAGGTAAGATAATTTGTGTACAGCAAAAAAAAAAAAAAAAAAAAAAAAAAAGAAAGAAAGTTGGTCACCCAATGAGTATAACAAGAAAATACGTTGGATTCTAAAAAAAAAAAAAAAAATGTTCTGCGATTTCAATGGGGATGAAGTTGGTAATGGTAATGTAACGATGCCTGTTTAGGAAAAATCGTTACTTCACACCTTAAGGGGTACCTGAAATTTAGAGAACCACGATGAACAGAATATACTCATCTTTTTCAAAGTCAACTCCTTGAAACCCATTATAAAATTACTCAATAATGATTTTTCCATAGTTTCCCTCCGTGATGTTCCATTACGTTAACGTTACCAACTTCATTCTCATTGGTTTCAGGCTTTTCCATGAGAAAAATAAAAAAAAAACTCCCCAAGAATTTCAGGGTTTCCCACGAAAAAAAAAGAAAATCCCCAGATCCCAGGTTTTTCAGGTAGTAGTTAGTCGCTCTGGATTTACGCTGACGTTTCTAACTTCAACATCGTAAAATCAACCACCGTGGTACGAATCGCCTATAAACCGCGCTCCGGTTATTTCGCCAGGTATAAGATCAGTGCGTCTCGGGTCTGTCCTGAACAACCTGACCCTGGTCCTCGATCTTGACTATAGGAACATTCGGAACGGCCTCAGGATTGCCGTCTCCGGGAGGCCCGGCGCTCGACGTTTTTTGTGCGAGATTCGGGGCGGCTAGAACGTTTCCGTCGTTGTCACCGGCGTTTCCCGAGTTCGGTATTGCGTTATTCTGGTTTGGATTGTCGGCGACGTTTTCCGAGGGCGGTTTGTTCCCGTTATCGTTCAGGGCCGCGCGATCCAGCTCCTCCGCCGCGTTCGGCCCAGCCGGTACGACGACCCCTTCGTCCACCTCGAATCCGACGTTGCTCGCCGGGTCAACCTGCGCCCCGTCCTCGGGACGAACTGGGACGTGGTTCTGAGGCGGCTGAATCGGCTGTGGTGGACCCCCGGCGCCGTCACTGGGCGGACTTACCTGTTGCGGAGCCGGCGGTTTCGCCAGGTTCATTGCTGCTCCAGCGTCTTGGCCCCCTTCCGCCTCCTTCGGCGCCGCTCCGTTCGGTTCGCCTACAAATGACGGAGGTGCGGCGGGCTGACCGCAGGATCTCTGAGACAAAAGAAAGAGAAAAATTAGTTCATAAGAATCTGAAATTCTTTTCTCACGATCGTGAAAAAATTATATTTAAAGGATCTCAAAACAACTCAAGGATTCACGGTTGCAAGGAAATTTGAGAACAGAATTAGATCGAATGTATGTACATTTGGGGACGATGAATCTGAGACGGTTAATTTTTTACACGAGACGGTTAATTTTTTACACTAGACAGTTATGTTGGCAATGCAGAGAAACCTACAGCGCCATAGTCGGCCAAGCGCGAAACTAACTCAATCTCAATAAACGTAACATAACCCATGACCGTCGAATCTAACCTTAGAATACGTGCCAATCCAACAAGTCATTATCCTCGCAGTATTTTAAGGTTAGATTCGACGGTCATGGATTATGTTATGTTTACCGAGATTGAGTTTGTTTCGCGTTCAGCCGACTATGGCGCTGTAAGTTTCTCTGCGCTGCCAACATAACTGTCTAGTGTAAAAAATGAGCCGTCTCAAATTCATTGTCCCCAAGTGTACATATCATCGTAAGTGATGAATATCCTGTTCCGTCTAAATCAGAAGTCGGGAAAAAGGACGTAAAATCGCTTAAAAATTCTCCAGAAATGTTATTTGCACCAATAATAATGAACACAAAAGATACAATATCCCTACTACGTGAAGGACATGAAGATAAGTAGGTTTGGATCACAAAACCTTTCATCAAAAATTTAAAAAACGCTTTTATCATCAGTAATTTTGAAATTCTCGAAAAACTCTGGTATTTTTCATCCGATTGCAAAGTTTTCCGGTTTATTTCATTGATTACACGAGTAGATGTGAAAAAATAAAAATTTACAAATATTATCTCCACAGTCGATAGAAATAGATTTGTCTGAGGAAAATACAAAAGATTTTCGTCAACAATCACATTTGTTCGTCACAACTGTACTTGTTGTAAGATTTTTCGAATAATTTTCGGATAATCTATGAGAATCTGATCATGGGTCAAAACGTGCCAGAAAACATCTAACAATAAATCGGATGAAAAACACCGGAGTGTAATCATTTTGAAATTTCTGATGATAAAACCTTTCCTCAAATTCTTTACATCTCAGCTTGTGTTTAATCACATAACAGGAATGACGTTTCATTCGTGTTTATGATCATCGGCACAAACAGCGTTGCTGGAATTTTTCGTAAACAGTTTTTTTTTTCTTCTTTCCTAACTCCTGATCCATACAGCACACGAACCCATCGATAGTCGAAATAACCTACCGAAACTGAAAAAATTCATTGCACAAAACGAATGATTTTTATCAGTTACATATTTTAACTCTGATCGCGTCTAATCACGTCTTTACAAACTTAGCATCCTGCCATTTTTTTCTTTCCGAACTATCGCAACCTCCTTTCAAACACCGACACGCATTACCAGATATCGAACTCACCTTCACATCTTCGAGCTCAATTTTGAGCTGGTGAACATGTTTCTCGAGTTTCTGCTTCTCCATGGCCGTCGCCTCATTGGTCTTGACCATGTCGTTGTACATGTTTTCGAACCTGCCCTTCTCCGTTTCGACCGCAAGATACTTGTTCTTGAAGTTCTCGAGGCTGTTCTTCGCCGCGTCCCTGTCTTCCTGCGCCCGCTGGACCTCGGTCCTGAGCTCCTGCAAAGTGTTTTCGAGCCTTGTCTTCTCCTCGGACGCCTGTTGCTGCTTCATCGCGCACTCGTCAAGATAATCCTTGTACTGGGTCTTGAGGGTCTTGAACTCCTGGTCCAAAGAGTTGTACCTGTGATTCGCTTCCACGAGATCCTTGTCCCGTTGCGATTTCTCGATCGTCGCCCTATGCTCGAGTTCCTGCTTCGCGGCAACGTTCGCGCTCTTCTCATCCGCCAGAGACTTCTCAATTCTCATCTTGTACTCGGATATCACTGCGAATCATCATAGTGTATTTCTGTTAAATCTCATACAGTTACCGTAACTGCTGTTTGCTATATAGTGCCCGATTATAGTAGTTTCACTTTTACATTTTTACTCTGGTCAAATCATTGCCGATTTGTCCATTGAAAGTTTTTCATATCTTGTTAATGGTTTACCTTGTTCTTGAAATAAGCGCTCCTCTCTCTCTCTATCTATCTATCTCTCTCTTTCTGTTATCTTACCTTGAAACTGCGCGGCCAACGATTCTTTGTCGTGGGTGCACTGGACGTGGATTTCTCGAAGTCTCGCCATCTCCGAGACGGCTGCGCGATACACCATCACCAGGAGCAGGAGGCCCACAAGACTTCCAGCGTAGACCGCGAGCCGGCCACCACGGCCCCTGCCAAGCCGAGAACCGTTCATCGCTGAGGGGGAAATTATTAACAGAGATTAGTTTAGTTTTTTTTTTTTTATTTTTTTTTTTTTCCTCTTTAAATTAATATTTTAATTAGACCTATAACCTGGAGTTTTCTGTGAAACTTTCCACTCAGCCCCGGCAGATAGGCAACCGTTCATCGAAAATGTAGCTTCGGTTGTCTATAATCTGCCGGCGATGAACGGCGAGTTTCACAGAACGTATTAAAATTGTTGGGGAAATTCATTTTCAACCGTTTTCCATACAGGTAATGGAATTATTAACAACATATCCGGGCTCATAGGATTATTATTTATATATATACGTTTCAACGAGTGTTCTTCATTATTTAGTCAGTTGAATTAACACAAGTGTTTTGTATAATGCTTTACAATACGAATTCACCGATGAATTTTGGCCTCGATGTTTTTCTTTCTTTTGCAACGTGGAGGACACGAGTTCGTCTTTCCGAGTGTTTCCATTAAGCTAACATTCTGGTATAAAATCTGTTAATACGAGAGATCTAATATTGTACAATTTTTTTACTTTTTCTCATGTTTCATAAAAAAAAGAAAGAAAACATGTGTAAGAAGAAAAACCGTAAAGCGTAATAAGCAAAATGAGTGAAAAAAAATTCTGCAATCGATAATACAGCTATGACAAACCACAAATCATTTTCAATTCCGGAGAATTAGGTAACTTTTATACTACGCGAATACACAATTCTTAAAAAAAAAAGAAACACATCAAAGATTTCGTGACGAGGAGCAAAACTGTTGTAAAAAAAAGTTAGCACGATCCATACAGCTCTCGAAGAAATTTGCAAATCGCGGATCGGTCGCCATGAAGGTGAACACAGCTGTTGAAAATTGCGAATTACGTATCGTACTGCCTACTTAGTGATTATACGCGGAGCCGGTTTGACAATGAGCAAACGACTTTTTTCAGCTGGAAAATGTCGCGTGTACTTCATCGCCCCTCTGAAGCGCAGACTGTAGTCGACGCTTGAAGATTCTGGCAAATAAAGTTTGTCATTGGTCGCTGTTTGAATCGAGTTTGCACGCAATCGTGGTAGTTGAGGAATATTGAAAAGTCATCACTAGTGTAGTCAAATGATTGGAATAAAAAAAAAAAAAAAAACGTGCCACGTAAGACAAGTTTACCAGTTATCGACACGTTTAGCCCCAATTATTGACTCTTTTATTTTTCAAAATTATAAATTTACGGCACCAATTGTGAATTTATGCAGGTTTCAGGCTAAAAATTAATTTTTTGGTAATTTTCGAACCAAGGATCAAACAGATACGACTAAATAGGTACAGTCATTGGGACAAGGTCAATAAGTGGTACACTTATCTTATAGTCGGTTGTAAAAACAGTCGTATAACACACGTCAGAACGATCAAGATATCGTCATGTGGGTGTTTTTGAAGCGTTATATGAAAAACGTGACGCTTTCGAGTACGAATATGTGAATGGTGGAAAAACATTGGAATGAACATATTTGCAGCGATAACGGTCATATGCATCAGATGCATATCTAAACGCGAAGTATAGATCATCGCAATGCTTCGCAGCGCTTCAGTGGATCACGATGATATTGTCGGGCTAGTATTGATGATATTGCTCGGAATAGTAGAGCAATTTATGTATCAACAGTGTGTCGCACAAATAAAAGAGAACGCACTTGCAATCACATTTTCGCTAATCATTTACCGCGACATAATTAATACAGATTTTGTATTTATCATACGTAGGATTTGCTTGAATGTTGATGTTGTACATAAGAGAAATATTATATACAAATGTACACGCATATATTTTGCCTTGACGAAGAGAAAACTTTTCGCGAAACGAAACTCGCGCAGCCTTTTCAGAAAGAAATGATTTCACATGTAGGCTGTAATTAATATCTATGCAAATCCGACTATTTTGTTTTTCATTAGTCGGTTCGGTTAAAGCTATCGAGTTCGGTTACTTTTAAGGGGACCACGAAGGCTTAAAATATTAAAAAATATTATCTTTTCTCATTGACCTATTGTATTAGGATAATATTTTACGAACATTTTTGCGTAAAGACAACTGAAAAATTCGCGAAATTGGGCTAAAAATGAGGTAAAAATTCGAATGGCGTTTACGAACAATCGAAATAACGTACGCGATTTTTTATTTTGAAGACCATTGATCGTCATTCAAAATTGTGACAATTAACTTAAAGATAAGAAAATCGCGTATATTTTCTCACTCGATCATAAATGACATTTAATTTTTCATCTCATTTTTAGCCGTCAGAGCTTTCCTAGTCCCCTTAAATGAAAGGATAACATCGAATGAGTAAAAGTTCGGGTATAATGCAGAGGAACGTTTCTCTTTCGAATGCATAGATATATAAATATTATACAAGTTGTAAAGCCTGGAGACATTTCGGGCAAAAGCGGTCTGCCTACTTGTAAGCTGTAACTGATTGTGCAGTCGTTGAAAATATTAGTCGGATCCACGATAGTTAAATCACTTAGAACGAACCGGGATGAGCAATTTGACGATCCGCATTTTCTGCCTTTCAGAAATTGATCACACATTGTAGAAAATATTTCTTACGATAATTTCACAATCAACAAGTTTAGTTTCCACGTCTTGAACAACCGTTACAGCAGATATCCTTAGTGAAAATATTCCATGGAAATTCATCTGGTTTGGTCCAATTTCCGATTATATTGTAGAGGAATTTGGATGTATCCTATGGACTTACTGTAGAAATTTTCAACAAAGATTTTCAACGTTGCGAATCCCGAATGAAATAGAAAATTTGGATGACACAAATTGGTGATTTTGATACTATAATATTGAGTGAAAGAGTACTTCGGTGCGACGATATTTCAGGAAATTTTCCACACCATAGTGCGTTAAGTTTGCCGAGTACTCGAATAATAAAGTGCTCCAGAGGTGTCTTTTCTCCCGCTAATACTGCAGCTCGATATTTTACACCCGCGCCTGTGAGCCACGTAGTCAGTGTTGCCGTACATATTCACAACTGGGCCATACTTTACCGGGGCCTAGCAAAGCGGACGGTAAATACTTGGTCTTTTGTCCGTACTTGAAGAGGGCCGAAAGAACAAACGAAGAAAGGCGTCCGTCCGTGATCCGTCGAGAATACTCGAATCGCAAACTTGAGACGAATATTGTGCGCAAACACAACCCGTTAATTCTATCCTATTACATCGTTTTAGGGAATTGAATTGATACTATGCGTCGGATAATTACATTCGTGTTTCGGGTTATCCGGCTCTGGATTTTCCGGCGTCTCGTCGCTGCTCGCCGTCCGGTTTCTGTGCCTGAGTAGCGGTAACATTTTCAAAATTCGAACTGGTCCGCGACGGTTAATTAAGAGAACGGGTTGCGATCGCTCAGGAGTAAGAATCGAACTGAGATCGAAGCCGCCGTTTCGGTTCTACCAGTTATTTGTCCTTCGCGGCAATACTGCCACCAAGTGGCAAACCAGGTTTGTCGGAAACGGAGACGTGGAGCCAATTGTGAACATGTGTAACATGTGTAACACGGGGAAAGAGACGAAAAATTAAGAGACGTGTGTAGTGGGGGCGCTGCGATCGATCGACAGAGTAAATAACGCGGTTAACCTATCGGGTTGAAGTTAGTAACGTTATTGTAATGGTGCATCCTTGAAATAAGTCGTTATTTTGCAGCTTTAGGATTACTTGAAATTTAGCGAACTGTTGATACAGCATCAAAAAACTCAGATTTAGTAAATTCAACTTTTTTCATGTATTCTAAAGGTGCGGGTTAATAATTTTTGTTTCAAAGTCTGGATACATTAACGTTGCTAAGTTCAGCCTCGTGTTAAGTTAGTCTGCAGAGAAGTTGCTGGTTTAATGCTTATAAATTATAATGAAATGGAACATTTTTGCTGAGCTGGATGAGCGCAAACTAAAGTGTACGTTATACCGAAAAATATATTTCCACTTTTATTTCTGAACCGCATTGATGATGATCGTTGTTTCCACAAGTCGGTTGTTTTTTGTTTTGTATTACGTTTGCACCAATAACAACGAATAGAATACGCTAGAGAAGAGAACAGAAACGTTTCTCTAATATTCAATTTCGAAGTACGTATAATGTTTGTAATTCGGCGCAAAAGTACAAATTGTCCGTAGGTATCCAAGTTTGAAAACTATTAACTTAAGTTGTTCTGATAATACAAGATCGTGCGCTGGTTTCATCACAAACGAGAACATGTCTAATCTTTAAAGCATTAAAATCTATCGAAGGCCAGCTGTTTGCAGTCGTGGTTGAAAGCTACCGAAGAAGGTAATAAAACGGAACGTGACAATGAAAGCAACTGGAGGTGGTAAAAAGATCAAAATAAAACATCGCGAGATAGTAGAAACAGATTAGCCACGCGTCAAAGCGACCACTCATAAACTCAACTATTCGCACTGAACATGACAACACGCTTCATGCCCAACGCACGCGGTTCCTTTCGTCCGATAAAAGATACTCATTAGTGCGTCGGGTACTGTCGTAAATTAAGGAAAAAAGGACTGAAGGTGGGATTAACGATACTCTATAACGTGTATTTCTCTTTCCACTCATCCAAAACCCGAGGTATATATCTTGTTACAGTTTATAATTTCTTTCATGCTCCTTGTTAATCGGCTAAGGCTGATTTTATGTAATTTTATTAAGCTAGTGGGTCATCAATCCGCCATCCATATCGGCCACTTGTGATCGAGCGTGGCTTTTTGTAACGATTACAAGGGATTGAAAATTACGTAGTCATATCTTATTAAAGCTACATATTAATATGCCCTCTATTTTAATTTTTAATTTACTCTCCCGTCTCGTCCCCCTATCAACGTGAATATGTCAATGAAAAAACACGACACCGCAATCCCTCTAAACCTAATTTGCGTGCAGTTTGCGGATCTCGTTTAATCGTGATCAATGATCGATTCACCGGATGAGCTAACACTTGTCTGCGGCAACTGCAGCAAGTTGCAGGACCTTTGGCCTCTTTGAAATTGGCGATTAGGAACCGGGATGCACGTGTCCTTCGAGTGCACGCGTGTGCGCAGGGTGTTCGCGCACGTAACAGATGACGAGAAGCCGTCGTTTCTCGTGTCAGGAAATTGGGGTTCGACACTCGACTGTCAAAGTCAGTCGAGTAATTTGGGTACGATTCGACCGTACAGCGTCGTACGATTCGTTATCTGCGGCCGGAGAAGAAACGAAGAAGAAGAGCGGACAGCGGCCGCGTGTTGCACGGGTTCACTGACACTTGGCTGACGTTCACGAACTAAACAGCTTGGAAGCGTCTCCGTTGCGCTTTCACAGCTCGAACGAATTCCGCTCGGGTTTTCGCCGATTGTCCTACCTTTCGTCGGCCCGAGGACTCGGTCTGGCTTTACTCCATACTCCCGCAATCGAGAATTTTCCTCTCGTAGTGCGCCAGCTTATCTTTCTTTCTTAAACCACGGTTTATTCTTATCACCACTGACCGACCGACTCTGCTTAGTGCGAGCTGCTCGAGCCGCCAACTACCGACTCGCTGCGCTTTGCTTCGCGGCTGCGTTCGCTCGATTTCCGAGTCGTCGCAGTCGTCCGTCGGCGCTGCGGAAAGAGACCAACTGCATAAGCACACGGCCGAACGAGGAAACATGGCCGCCAATCTCGCGATCGTCCGTTGTTTCTCGGCCGCTGGCCAATCGCCGCGCGCCTCACACGTCTGGTCTGCCAACCGCGCGGAGAAAAGTCCCTAGGAAATGTCGAGCGTGTTTTGTGGTCGCTGCTGTTGTCTCTACCCTTGATCCTTGATCTCTTTCATTGAGAAACCGAGCCTGCTGAACGTTCTACGCACGATCGTGCCGTAATCGTGCCTGCGGGTTTTTTTCTCTTTCTTCGTTTTGCTCTGGATTCTTTTTCGGAATTATCGTCTTCTGCCCGGGGCTTCGTAAGGTCGCTTCGACACAATTATGTATACACCGGTCGTTTAGTCCGGGTGCGAGGATTTAACGTACAGCACATTACGCTGTACGAAGTACGGCCAATGTTTGACGAAGAATTAATTTTACCTACGGTGAAAGGTTATTGTATTATACAAACGCACTGCAGCCGCGGTCGGTGTGGCTACAATCGTCCGTTAGAAACTGGAAATATGTTACAGGCACTCTGCGGAATTTATCAGGCCGTAACAAATTGAGCAAAGGTTTTTTTTTTTCTCGAACCTCCAGGAAAATATGACCGTGTTTTATTGGGCATAGCGAAGTGCGTTGATTAAAGCGATCACAATTTACCATAAGTAAATTTACAAGCGTAATGAATGATTCGAAATTTGAGATATATTGGACTTGGGCATATTGAAATAGGCTTCATACTAAAAGAATTTCTTCTTCTTCCGGAAATGATTTCATTCAAATCCTGATTCAAATTGGTAAAGCAGTTAAACTTTGAAAACTGAATATCCATAGACCCGTGCAAAATTCTGTATACACAATGAAAAGGTGTCGAAGCTGTTCGATTATTCATTTGCATTTACCTATTTCTCTAGAAAACAAACTATAGCAATCCCGAATGGAGAACTAATTAATTTTTCTCCTTATCGTTAGAACACATGTATCTTTTTGTACCTTTTAACCCGTGAGTGGGGTCGTTATCGACCCCATGCGTGTCTTGTTCGTAAAATCGTTCTAAAACCAATAATGGGACTGGAGGTATAGAAATCTTTTCGTGTTTTATCAAGAAATCCAGTGTCGAAGAGCAGATTTAATTTCATTAAAGTTCAGTTATAGTACTACTGAAAGTATTAACGCGATAATGACAATTTCTAGCTTAGGAGCGCAGTTAGTGGGTCAACTGGGGTCGTTTACGACCCTGTAAATGTGTTCTACGGTCAAATTAATACTTACGGCGAAGGTACGATATACCTAGAAGTCGCATATATATACTCATAACGGCATGACAGGAAATAATGAAGTATAAAGGATCACGGTTGGGTTTAGGGTAAACTGCTTAGTATTTCCCTTTAGTGTCCATGACCTGCAGAGTGGTGAGTATACATACACAGGTATGTGTAATGCATTATATACCCGTATTTCCCACAATGCAAATCATAAACATTGGGCTAGGTGCTTAACCACAATGCGCGTGTGTCTGTGCCCGAAACGTAAATTTTCTCTTCAACCGTTCGTGCTGCTTATGTTGGGTGCATATGTGTATATGCCATGTATCTATGTACACCTTCACATACGTGGCGAAGTATTAGGTATATTTAGCCCTGCACCGTTTCGAAACTATCAGCTGGCCTGCAGCCTCATAACATTCGGTAAACGATCACTACACCTATACATATATCGGACCACTTTGCGGTTAGACGAAAAAATTTCTACTCATAATTGATCTCATACATAATGTTATTCCCAACTCTCAACTTTCTGTGTCACCAATTATAATCGATAAATAATCGATTGCCTATAAAATCAGTTCTAATAAGGCGAAACCTTCCGCGAATTTAAAACAATTTTCTAACAATTACCGTAAATCTATTTCCTGGTATAAGATAACGATTTAGACTGTTATACTGTGGTGAACATATGCTATTGATTTGTAAGTGTATTAATATGTACATATAATCAAAAAATTTATATACTGCGCAATAAGTTTGGTGAGAAAACATTATCCATTCATGACTGAATGAACCACCGCCTCGAGTAGCTATTTCTGTTATTTACATTTATTATTGGAATGACTATATAGATAGAGCAACGAACCAATAATTTCCCTATTACATTCCGATTATACGACAGCGCCGCTTCTACCTGTCCAGCCTACATTTAATACAGTGACGAAGCATTCCGTGACATATCATTTATACCTAGGTATAAGCGTCGGCGACAGTCAATTATGATGAATCACGTATAAAGCAGCTGGTTGCACACAGGTTTAACGTACAGAGTACAACCATTCAATTTTAGTGGAAGTACCTGCAGCGGGGGGGGGGGGGGGGGGGGGAGAAAATACCCAAGTTTGGCTATGAATTTGAATATCTGAACTTGTCGTTACCCCCCGCGTTTCCTAATTTTCGTGCAAACGCAGGGCCTTCCGAACAAGCCCGAGGTATATGTATACTTATATCGTACATACGGTAAGGGAACGGCACCGAAGCCGCCGAATAGAAGTGGATCACGTCATTGGGTCGAATCGAGCGCTACTCGGGGCGGAACCTAGGGACTTTTGGACTCGGGGGTTGGTGGCGGTGGCGCCGAGTGGGGCACGGCTGCAGCAGTGTCGAGAGCTCAGTACGGAAACTCGGTTGCACCAAACAACTACGAGGCGCGTCCCGAGGCTCGCGGTCGGCAGTGATCGAGTCTCGCCCGGCGGCTGCTCCGCGATTATTCCCAGCATTTCCCGCCGAATCGCGGTGCCTTTTTCTTTCATTCGTGCGCGTGGTGTGTGCTGTGCGACAAACGAGACTATCAGCCTCAACTCCGCCCGCCCAGTCCGTGAAATCTGTGCACGACGTGATGACCGCAGCGTTTTCAACGCTCTGAGTGCGACGGAACCAGCCGACGACTGACATCTCAAAGCCACTTCCCGGGATCATGGCGTGAGTAGAAAATTTAACCGTTCTTATCGGAACGAAACCGCACTGCCCGTTCGATAATCAGGTTGAGAACCCCGGCGCCAATTTTATCCGCCCGTACGAATCGCCCTCCCGGCGATCGGACCGCCGCTCTTCTACGTTTTTCCGTCTCGCTTCGGGCTGTCGTCGTCGTCCCTTTATCGCCGATCCCCGTTTTCAGACCGAGATTTCGCTGTCTTTTTCCCTGCCACCGCCGTCGACGCCTCGCTTGTCATCGCTAGGCAACGTGAAAACAGAGAGCACGATCAAACGTGAAACGAACGCCGTTCAGGCTTACTTGACACGAAATTGGAAGAGAATCGAGAAGTCAGTCTCCTGTTTCCTGCTTTACTCGCGCGATTACGCCCCGAGTTCAGCGAGCCGTTTGTTCTTTCACCGGACCCAGTTTTATTCGCGATTTTATGCACTAGACAACTTATGGAAAAATGGAAATCGATCGATCGATACGCGGTCGCGGAGAAACACGGAGAAGAATGTGACATTGGAGGAATTTTTTTCGCCGCAATGACCAAACAGCCGATTCGGTGAAATTCACCAGCCAACATTTTCCCCATTGCTCCGAGTAGCTTTTTACTCTTTTCGCTCACCGCTGGTCATGATGATCCTTGTCTTGTTTCACACGTCTCGGTTCTTCTCACCTTCCCTCGACATCGACGTCGGGCTTCCTCCTTCGGGGAGGTAAAAACAGGATCATGAATAATTATTCAACTAACTCCGTTTACGCCCGAGCCACGAGAATCTCGGATTTTTATTTCTAAGCTTACAGCAAGTATGAAAGATACTCCGTTTATTACCGTCCCTCATTATTTTCACACCCTCATCTTATCTCCGAAAACTACGTGATCGATATCAGAGTAAGAAACTGGACCAAGTTCCGTCTCCCGGAATGAGAAAACCCAAATTTTAGGTATTTTTAGTAATCGTTGAACTCGTCGATCAATCGATCGCTGAAAACTCAAAATTTTCGGTGAACACTGCCTGAGACGTGTTCTTCATCTGAGAATATTAACCCAGCTGCAACTCGAGCAGCAGTTCTCTAACATCCTTTGAGCGACCAGCGAACCTCTGTCAGTGGCGGTGCTGGCCGGTGGTTCAGGACGATCGATTTTTACGACAGAGACGGTCTCTCCGAGCTAGGAGTTGTGCACGTTCTATACTCGCCACTTCGTACATATGCATGTATGGTACATATGTACGTCGAGAGGCAACATCATCCACTTCCGAGTCTGCCGGTAACTTGCGATTTCGGATAATAATTTCGTGGGGAAACACAGTTTTCATCAAGTTTGCAAAATTGGATCATAAAAGATTATACGAGAAGTAAATAACAATGATAAAAAACAAAAGGCGATCAAAAAGAGAAAGAATCCTATTCGAACTTCCGGCTCGGCGTAAAATTCTTCGAGTAGAAAGAAAAGATTTTGAATTTATTCCCTTGCGCTGAACAGAATAGAATTGCATCGACAATCTTACCAAAATTCTTCACTTATAACCCTGAAGAGTCGGAGTTGTGAAACTGTGGAAAATGTGGAGAGAATATGCTTCACTGAATTTTCATTGTCTTTCGAATTTCTTTGTCTTACTCTACACCCAGCAGCACTACGACACTGATCGGATAAACACTGTATTTCTTGTGAATAAAAGATAAATCGGCGAACATCACATTTGTAAAAGAAAAAAAAAAAAACCAACTTTGGAAAGGTTGTACGTAAAAATTTTCTCCAACTTCAATAGCTCGTGTTCAATCACAGTGATAAAGCTACCTATGCAATACTGCAGAATATGGTTTTCCAATGCCGCACGAAAGTTTTACCCTATCCCGTTCGAATGTGTGTGTACGTATATATAATCTATGTATAGGTATATTATATACGGATTCAGAAGCCTCTGCGAATCACATTTTTGCTCTCGAAAATATTCACGGATGAACGTGTGTACATCAAAAACTTGACGCTGTATTTTTACCCCGCGGTCTGAAAAGAGCCCATTGGAACAATTTTCTCCCCGCTACGTTCACGGATGATGGAAAAAAATTGACACTCAGCTGTATTAAAAAATAGAATGAAAAAAAAACCCTAGATTTTGGCTTTCCAACCCTGCAGTTACGCTATTTTCTCTCAGGTACCGCAAGAGGCGTATTTTTAGCAAAGTCGTCAGTCGACGACACGGTTATAGGATAGCTAGGCACACGACGTCGAAGAAAGTTCGGGATTTGAACCTGTTCTGATCGAGCGCCTCGTCTTCATCCTCGTCGTCGTGAATCTAAGATAAAAAAAAGCGGTTTCCTGCCCTGCCCGCAAACAACAACGGTACCAACCATAAGGTAGAGAGTTTGTTTTTGTTTTCGCCAATGCTTACGATTCGTAATCGTAATTTTTTCCCGTCACACTCGTCGTCGGGTATTTTAAAATTGTTTTCATCCCGACTGAATCCACGTGAAAATCGAATCGATGATCCGATGTCTCTCTCCTGGGCACAAGCTAGTTGGAGTTAGTAACGCTGACGTAGGTATTATCGAAATGATCTTACGACGAAAGAACGATTCTTCCTAGAAAACGTTATTACGTTACGAACTTCGTGCCTCTTCTTCCTGCTCTGTCATCGATGTCATCGTTCCAGGCCACCTTGTAGAAATCCGTATCTACTGCCACCAAGTTCTTGCTGTAAGTAGGTCGCGCATTTGAGTCGACTGTGTGTGCCTGTGTGTGTGTGTGCGTGTGCGTGTATCTGGAAAACGCGACACGACACGACGAGGACGAGCAGCATCGTCAATAGAACCGAACTGACGTGTAGGTATAACGCCATGACCAACAACGCCGTCAGGGAACAGCCCTGCTATCGCTGAAAGTGCCGATGGCCTGAACACCACTGCAGTGCATCGACAAGGGAGTCCATTTTGATGTGGTGCGAGATCTTTCTTATTGTTAGCAGCGTCGAGTAACTCATTGTACTATCTGAAGTTTGGAATTGAATGAGGAAAGAGAGAGAGAAAGGAAAAATCGAAGAGATATACCTACTCGGGACGTTCGTTTCAGGAGAACGCACCTGGAGAATTTTTTTTTTTTTTTTTCCTCTCGAACTAGATCGAAGAAAACAGGTATGCAGTCGTCAAACAAGATTGAGAAAGTTTCGACAAAATTCTTGGCGTAAACACTGCTGAGGAGGAATAAAACAATTGTGCTTCTTGAACGTTAGAAAGAAAAGAACCGTAAGGTGATTCTTGCAATATTGTAGATACGTGTATTGGAATGTGTGATGGGATCCAAATGTGGGCGTGAAAAGTCCCTAGGGCTTCTGTATTCACGAACAGCGCTATATTGCTGCCGACTTTTTTCTCGTAAGCAGATTCAAGTCAATCATTCCAAGCCTTGTCTTTAATCTAAATTTGTAATTTCCAACTCGAAATGTTGAAGGAAAACTGATGAAAAATTACTGGCCGAGGTTAAGTGATCTCTTTCGACATCGAAAAAAAAAAGCAAGAAAAATAAACACACAGACGTTACTTGATTTATGAAATTTTAATTCGTAACGTTAATGTAAAGATGCAATTTTACGGATATTGTAGCTCGCAACATCTTCACGACTCTCTGAAACTCAAGAAATCGTAATCGAGGCAAATCATGTTCATATTCTAGTCAAATTTTAACTCGTTTAATGTCATTCCGAACTTGTAAAATAGTGATTTGGTGTTCGGTGTTTGGTAACATTAACGTTACCATAACTTCAACATTGTCTCGATTTCCCCCTACGATTTTCACAAGATTGAAGTTAGTAACGTTATCATAACGAAACATTGGGAAAGAATATCACTATCTATGATTTCGAAATACGAGTGTGTTTCGTTTTATCACGGTTTACTGAATGTCAGACAATTTCAAAATCGCGGATTAACGCTTTTTCCCTAGCATGAATCGTTACAATAACGTTCCTAACTTCGATATGATCGATTTTCGATCACTGACCTATAAAAGACCGGACGAAGATGACGAGCGTGAAGTTAGCAACGTTAAAGTTTCACCCAAACGCCAAACAAAAGTAACGATCACGATATCTTCAAACTTTTTAGAGACCTCGAAGCAGTTTAGTTACAAGATATTACGTGCTTCTAATTTAATTACGGCCAACCGCGACCGTAAAACGATCCTCTTCAAAAATTTCAGTCGTTCGACGGAAAAACCGATCGGCTGCAAGGAAGAAAAAGAGATAAATAACGTAACTCGCCGATACACACACGGTGTGTGAAATTCGTTCGGTATCTGTTGGCCTCTGAGCAACAAGCAGGCAGCAGCGAAGGTGGACAGACGGAGGATCAACCGAGTAGCGGGCAGTCTAGTGGGCCACACAGCTATAGGTGGTCTGTTATATAGGAAACGGTATTTTGGTCAGCCTTGATACAGTATACACGTCGCGTGTGCTGCAGCAGTGGTCAGTCGAAGTTGAAGCAGTACTGTCTGCCTACCTACCTATCCACCTACTCCCACCTTCGGTCTCCGCTGTTAGCCAGATCTAAAACATGCACTTGTCCCAGTACCGTCGGACAATTGTGATACGCGTACCAATGTTACTAGGCACCTCTTCGTTCATCCATCCGTGAGAATCTTATTGTTAGATGGTTAATTTTAGTCCCACGGACCGTTGCGACGCGCATTGGTAACACCCCGGGGTGTATGAGGTGGTATTTGGTTATATAGGTTGAAAAGTATGTAGCGCACGGATGGATTGAAGTAAAATCGTCAATTCTTAACCTGACAATGACGAATTTGAATGTGATATTTGGTTCAATGAATTTCATCGTCGGTCGTAACAGACCATCCTGGCAATTGAGAGTAACGATTTTTCATAAAAAGCATATAGTCGAGTTTTAGTTACCAAATTCAAACTCATGCGGGACTCGGCAGGGCGTCGCTTCGTAATGTAATGAGTTTAGAGTGAAGTTCCAGGCCACATTTTCAAACTTTTGTAGCAGCAGTCAGTAAGTGGCTAACTTCACTCGCCTTTCCTCCTCCTCCTCCTCCTCCTGACGCTACTTCTAACCGTGTAACTATCTATAAACCGAAAATTTAGACGCGCCCTTTGTCCGTAATCTATGCAACGTTCAGTACTTCAACTATATTTATATTATAACATTGTTGTACACAAGAATGTCTCTACGTAATCGCGCTGCGAGGTTTCTGTGTTATTACACACTTGGGATGAATGGATCGATGGAACCATACTGAAGATAGTAACGTTAATATAGCGAAATATTGAAACTAAAATCATTGTTTCGAAAGTTTGGAGATACTTTAAATGAGTTTAATTTTCAAAATCTGAATATACTTTGCTTTTTAAAAACAGATTTCTCAATTTGAGACGATTATACATTTGCGAAATTATTATTTTTTTTTTTTCTTTGTCACGAACTTCACTCTCTTTAAGATGGATGGATAGCTCCGCTGCTGCATCGTTGGCGTCACCGTCACCTACTTTTTTTCTCGATACGATTTGGCTCCGTGACGTCACGTTGCCAGAATTTTTCTTCGTGCGCAGTTTTTTTCGACACTGTACCGTGAATCGGGTTACTAATCGTCGAAATCATGTATTACACTATTTTCTCTTTCTTTACAATCAACAATGACATTTTTATCTTGACAGACTAGCTAGTCACTGTTACAAAAGCCGTTCAGTGGTAATTATACTGTTACAGAACACCGTTTTTTTTCATGACCATTCTCACGTCCAATTATTACTCTCTCTCTCTCTCTCTTTCTCCACTCATTTTTCATTCTTCTTTCATTTGCTCGTAGCGTACTCGTGAATAGTTATTCCTACACCTAGGTATCGAGATTAATCAAAACTAACGTATTACAGAAGCGAAAAAGAAATTTGAAGAAAAAAAAAACAAAAACAGATACACGAAAATGTACTTATTCCGATATGCCCGCCACTTTTGGTTATAATACGTTGTACGTAAAATACTTTTGCCGTCTTCACACCTAGCAGCTCCGAGCCTATTACTACATACAATGTATCACGCATTTTGGCTGTTACTAATGTTATTTACAGTAGTTGTCTATGTACACCTTCGGCGGCGCGGGAGGGTAAGAAACGGAAGGTAATGTGTAAATTACCGTATCTGTTATACATATCAGTTCGTCTGTCCGTCTTAACGGTAAATTTCAACAGTCACGCATTGCCCGTATTATGTACACGGCTGTTACATACCTACATGTATATTACACATATCCTATACCTACCTACGTTTAATGTACATGATTATGTTCACATACCCACACACATATTGAGAAGAGAACTCTTCAAACGTACTTGAGCGATTTATTTATCACCTGCGCACTTTGAGCTGGACATAAATACAAAATGTATATATGTGTATATATATATATAATAGACAGAAGTTGCGAAGAAGGATATTATTGGTTTAACACTCTTGTCTCGATTTAGAATTTGAACGAAATTGAATAGAATGAAATAAAAAAATCATTTCTGGTAACAATTGCAAGATGTTTCGTTATATGATCAATTTGTATAATATTTTTACGACTTTTTATACGTGGTTAAATTTTCTTACAAGTCTTACGGTAAAATCTTTTCTTTCTTATTTTTTTTTTCAATTTGCATCCATATTTTGACACTTGCAACGTTATCCGACGAATATTTCAATGTTTCTAATATTGCCAATCGTAAAAAAAAAAAAACCTACGTGTACAACACATTTATACGTAATGTAGAATGTTTACACATAATTATATAACTAAAAAATTCCCCAGAATTTAATGAATTCCCTAGAAACTTTCTCTCCCCAAAGATGATGGTTTTTTTTTTTCTTTGTTTTTCTAACCACACCCACGCTCGTTCAAATTTCTCGGCAATATATTCATCGCGGCTATTCCTATAAACTGAGAGAATTTTTTAGTTCCGGTAACCGCTCAGTCCTTAACTATTTTCATTTTTTAACACGATCGAAAAATATAGTTCTAGGTAGAAAATGAAAATTACTACTATCCGTTACTATTCTATCTCATTACGCATCACTTTCGCTATATTTTCTTGCAACTGTTTGGAAAATTTAACGCTCGTGCAACGATAAATCGACGTTAAAGCCTCGTTTAACTAAAAAAGTAAAGTAAACCTCAGAAACTGATTTTGCGTTGCGATTACCAAAAAAGTATCGACGATAGCGCAAAATTGAAAACGAGGCGTTCCTCGTTTTTCGTAATTCCAACAATATTCAGACAGTTTTTTTAACGATACCTGTTTTACTCAATTTTTCTAGTTACTCTGACAAATGAAATCTTTTTCATTTTCATTGTAAGTAGATATACACTTTCTGCCTACCTGTACATAATATAAACTATTACACATACACCTACTTAGGTTAGGCTGTGTGTATGCGGTAAATCAAGCGTCGTTTTTCCGGCGTCGGGACGTCAGACGTCTGGTTTAAAGGTTGTGCGTCGGGTTTCGGGGCGACGGATGAAGGATGCGAGGGAACAGAATTATCATCCCGGATTTTCCTTCTATCTGCTGCGCATCCTCATCTCGTTATATATATATGTGTATATATATATATATATATATATATATGCGTTGGCTCGACTCTAACCTGCCGTTTCGATCGCGAGTTTTGACGACCTGATTTCAAATTCAACGCGACTCTCACGTGCGGCGCCCGAGTTCTAAGGGTGTATTGTACGTACATAACGGTACAGTCGTGAGGAAAAGATAAGGTATTTACTGAAAATCGACGAAATAGGGACGGAAAGAAACAGACCAAATATCAAACAATAATTGAACAACGTCAACTCAAATCTTTACGCGATATTGCAATAACTCGATTGACTTGGAGCAGAATTAATAAGGTAAGGAATATATATCGCAATTCTAAAACTTTAAATTTTTGACGAAAATTATAATACAATAGCACTAATTTCACTAATTTTATTATTCTTCACGAATCCGTCGAAATTGATTGTAGATAACGAAGAAGATAAGATAAAAAAAACAATATATTTGATAAATCATTGCAATTTCATAATTTAATTTTTTTCTTTTATTTATATTGTTATTAATCGGACGAGTTTACGAGAAGAGAAATTTTTACAGTAAACCTGTTTTCTAATATTTATATACGCAAAATTCTCGCTCCGACGGACGTAATTCAATTACTATTATGTTTTTTTATTTTTTTTTTATTTTCCTTTGTCTTTTACTTTCGCAATTTTTACTTTCCTTCTGTTTGAAGCGTGCGTGTAACGCGTGACCACAATTTAACCGATGATGTGACGCTTTATTCGCATTGTTTTCTATTCTTGTGTATCGTATCGTATCGTTATTCAATCATCTTGAACGATTATACAGATATATTTGCAAAACGATTTCAAGTTGCACCTTCGAAGTTTCTTTCAACAGGGAAAAAGTCAAGGAATTTCGAAAATAAGATTGGAATGTTGAGTCTGTCGAAGCAATAAACTCGTTCTTATATACAAAGTACTGTCTAGCTTAGAAAGAAAACACAAATTGCACTAAAAATTTTATTTTTTCGCACCGTTTCGTACATTTTATATACAAGGATATTACTTGATACCAAATCTTGTTTCGCTTTTATTTCTTAGGGAAAATCGTAGGTAGTTGTTTGTAAATTGATAGTCAGACAGCAAGTTAGTTACTAATTAATATTGAAGATATTAGTATTAATGTGTTGAAAAAGATTGTCATTAATCAGCGGTATATTTCGTGAAAGGTTACTGAAAAAAAAAAAAAAATCGTATTCTCAGGCTGGAATACCTGGAAAAGTCTCGGAAAGGAATTTCAGGTTCGAAAAAGCGTAATAATCCTGGTTTTTAATTCCTGTATTTTACGCGATTATCGCAGGTTTGAAAATGTTTTCTCATTCATCTGCAATAACAATGAGGTTTCAGAAAACTTGTGTATTTTTTTTTTTTTCATTTTATCCTTCCATTCGTTGCTATTATTCAATTCCGCGCCAACAGCGTCGCGAATGAGGTGAAAATTCGCACGCGAATAATAAATTGCACGTCGTCGTCTCGTTGGTTGGCAAAACGTTTTTCAACGGAGCGACTCCACGCGCGAAATCGGCACGCCTCTCTACGCATCTACGTTATTTTACACGCGTAACGCACGTTCGCACACACTTATATTCTGCACACCAATCGTCGTCGTCCTCGTCGTGTGGGGGCAACGTGCGCTGTTGCTGGTTTTTTTCACAGCGTATGCAGATGTACGTGCTACACGACCACGAGCCTATGGCTGTTCCATTTACCGAGCGAGAGACTCCCTGGCTTGTACATATATGCGTACCGCCGTTTTTTATACACTGAGAAAAAATTTCATTTGTCATAGCAGCTAGAAAAGTTGAGTAAAACAGGTATCGTTGAAAAAACTTGTTCGATTGTCGTTGGAATTACGAAAAACGAGGGACGCGTAAACATTTTGCGCATTTTTCGATTGTGGTAAAAAATGAAAATAGTTAAGGACTGAGCGGTAACCGGAAATAAAAATTTCTCTCGGTGTAACTGTACAAGTGACATTATTCACCCAGAGACGAGAATACGGGATCTTACTGCTTAGCATCATTTTGATCCGATTAACATTACAGGTATAAAAGTTCGATATTACGTTACGAAGTGTGTATCGTACATATGTAAGAACCACGATGTGAGGAAACAAGGCGTGTCAGAACCGAAGATCGATTTTCGCTCAGTCTGCGCGTATCCAAGATGAGGTCAAAGAATTCACGAAAATAGGTTACTCGTTTATTTCCGTACATACTGTTTGCTGAAAATGACAGTTTTTGCGGTCAGAAGTTGCGAACATAACGATATAAACACTAAAGGAGAAAGTATCAAGCCTGTATGACGTCATCGTGGATATGTTTTGTGATTAGTTCAACTAAAGCGTTTATGCGCGTTGTTTTATCTTATTTGCTTACATCGTGGTAGGAACTAAAAAATTATCGATTTATTTGAATAATGAAAAAGAACAAAATCCATCATTCACCGATTGCCAAATGAATTTTTTTTTTTAATTCGATGAAAAATTCAGCAGTGATACAATGTTTTCAAAGAGTTCCGTAAATCGGTGCAGAGAAATTTCTTTCGGCTCAAAGATCTTCGTCTCGGATGATCGAGTTTGACGCGGGATGAAAGCTGTAAGCATACCTGCAGGTTTAAGCCAGCGGTGGTTTTAGCTTTATCTGAGAAAAGCTATCCGACTTGTTCGTAACGGTTATTCGAGGCTTCCTGAACTCGCTGTTCGAGAAAATTTTCTCGATCTTGTCGAACCTGAATATTTTGATGTATAAATTATTAATGTTGTGAAAACTAGTTTAGGGAAAGTCGAGGGGAAAGTATTGTGGCAGAGTTCGGAATTTGCATAAAGTAAAAAACGTGAGTGCGGCGAGAGACGATCTCGTCATGTTTACCAAATTCGACAAGTATAATATTTCAAAAAACATCAACGATAATCACTTTGGAATATACTCGTGGTCGTTGAAATCGGATCATTCGTATTCAGGCGAGCATGATGCTCGAATGGCCGGAAGCGATCGGCCCTGGAACTTCCTGCTATTTTATCTATGGATAAACTTGACAGAGCCATGTAGAAAACCTCAAACAGGAGGTGTTGTAGTATAATCAGGTGTTTTTTAGGTTCTAATTGGATGCTGTGATGAAAATTTTCCACACCGAGAAAAATTTCATTTGTTACAGTAACTAGAAAAATTCAGTAAAATAGGAATCGTTAAAAAAAAACTGTTTGAATATTGTTGGAATTACGAAAAACTAGGTACGCTTAACCATTTTGCGCTATCGTCGATCCTTTTTTGCTAATTGCAACGCAAATTCAGTTTCTGAGGTTTACTCTACTTTTTTAGTTAAACAAGGCTTTAACGTCAATTTATCGTTGCACAAGCATGAAATTATCGCAACAGTTGCAAGAAAATCTAGTAACAGCGATCGTAATGAGAAAGAATAGCAACGGATACTAGACTTTCCGGTAACGGCTAGAAAACTGATTTTCATTTTCTACCTGGAACTATATTTTTCGATTGTGGTAAAAAATGAGACGGCTAGAAAATCACGTTGTTTTTATCTGGTTGGGATAGAAGTGATTGATTTTTTATGTAATACCTCAAAACGATGTCGAGATATAGCGAAAATTTATCATCTCTTCTTTGCCGGTTTGATCGTAAATAACTTTCCATCTTCTCTGGACCATCTCACAGAGTAGCGACAAGTCAGAAATTGTGATCGTGAAGCAATTCACGACGCTCGCTGAGATTCGATCGATGATCAGAAACCAAAGATGGTTGCATACCAAACGGTCTCATTCCAATAACCAGGAACTCAATTCCTTTCCATAAAAGAACAACCTAACCGCAGCTAATGACGGTAACGAAGCTCCTCGCGAGAATGGTGGATGAAATTTTCACCAAGCCCATTTTTCGTCAGTGCAAGAACCGCCTCCGACAGAGTACATTTTGCCGCTGGTCTCTCTGTTCGTCGTCTCACTCTTTTCAATCCTGTTTTTCCCTACTCAGCGAGGTTAAAATCGATAAAAGACACCCCGCTCACCCTGCGGCAGAGGGAATGGATGCCAAGCCTTCCAAGTGACTATACAGGCGCCCAGCTAACGCGGTCGAAGGGAAGGAAGGAAGCGAAATCGTTAAGAGTGACCTTCTCGTTCCTAAGCTTTCTTCGATTACATCTATGAGGAGGGTACCACCGACCTGTGAAAGCTGTGCAATCATCGGGCTTCCCTCATCTTGAATAATTCGGTACAAAGGAACATCCGAGAAAATCAATTAATTAAACTCTCGATTCTCGGTTCAGCTCCGAAGTTAGCCAATGGATGCACTGACGGAGTCTTCGGACTCAGGATGCACCTGCAAGAGACGAGAGATTTCGGTCTTGGTCTGCTCAATTGGGTTCAATTCTTATAGTTCAGTGGTCGACTGTAACCACGTGTTACACTACGTCGTGGAAGAATAATGGGTTGTTAACTGCTCGCGCGTATTTGTGCATGTGTCTTTAAACTTGCGAGCATGCAATGCGAATGAACGCAAGTGTAATTTAGGCTGCATCCATGCTGTCTTGAGGTTCTCCTTTAACGAGACGCCAAGTCGTCCCACGCAAACACGCGCGAAGTTACCTAAATGTAGGTTATATTAGTGGTTAAGGTACGTGTCACGCGTCAGAATTTCGTCGGTAAGATATCGCAACCCCATGGTTCGAGGATATTGTTTGTATGCTGCAACAATCGTGGCCGTGTATTGCTTGGAAAATTCACTAACACACCTAGATTCAGAGGAACAAATGTATAGAACACAGAATTTCGTTGGAACGGTACTTTTGGACAAGGTCCAGGAAAATTGTATCATAGTGTAGATTGAAAAATGACAGATATAAGTGGATATTCTTCATCTCGTTAACTTGCTGACTGGTGTATAACCGCATAATTTGATGATGAATGAAACCCAGGAGTGTAAAATACTGAGGACACGCAACTGAGAATGAGAAAGAGAATAATGAGAGGAAGAATGAGCTGCAGAAGAAAGTAGAGGGGGGCATAATGATGAAAGCGGTAAAGTATAGATATACCTCGGGGTAGGCGGAAGTTGGTAACCTAGGTCTGGTTTTAGGTGCGAAATAAAAATACAATCGTCTTTCAAGTGAGTCACCGGATCAACGGGGCCTTCTCCTCGTCCTCTTACTCTCTTTTTATGGGCTTCAGAAGAGACTGTTCCAAAGACTGATGTGGGTGGCTGAAACTATAAAAGATGCTTAGTATAATGTACCTACTCGAATAGAACATAGGACTCGGAGATACGGGCAAAGAGTTATAAGAGGATTCCATTTGGGTTAGGAATGACTTCCAAAATGTGAGTTGAAAACCTGTCGGAGTTTTCATACGACTATGGATGAAAATTGTGTAAAATATATGAAATATATACGATAACGAAAAGCTTGTGGCGAAACTGCTCTGATACAGCAGAGCCAGAAAAGGGTCGCGAAGGTCGGTTCGGTCCGATAACGCTTTACGCTCGGAGGCAATGGCTACCGCTCTTGTGTTACTGCTGCTCGTGACGTTGATCATCGTCTCTTTCGCTCGATTGACTTATTCGTTGCTTTGCCGAATCGGATGGATTGCCTATTATATACACGGGCGAATTAGATACCCGAGTAGAAGGGGCGCCGACGCTGACGAAGGGCTGCTTGGACACACCCTCTGAATAGTAGAGTACATTCGCTGCTGCGGAAGACACTCGCAATTTATTGTGTAAATTCAAAATTATCCTTAATACGTCATCCGAAAGACGGTCGTGGTTTTCTTTTTTTTTTTTTTTCTTTTCTTGTTACTCCTCTTTAAGGACTTGAGTCAAGTCAGAAAAGTGATGGAACACAAATGATTAAAAAGTTTCGCTAAACCGAATCTAGTTACATGTGAGTAAAAAAGTACACGTACCTTGAGATTTGATCGACGGCAAACGTTGTCGAGATCTCAATTTTCCATTCGTACTGAATTCTAGTGATCAGTTTTTGAGGGGTGAATGAATATTGCCAAGTTGGTTTTAGGCTCAATGTTAGGCGAGTTTATATTCGTTTTTATAACAACTCAGTTTGGTGACTGAGGACCGTGGTTCAGAAAAAAAAACTCCAAGAGCCCTGAATTCGAATTGTCAACGCCTGGATGTGCACTAACAACATTAGTAGAGAAATCAGATTATACTATCATTTCATAAAACAAATGTAGCAGCATAGTGTGATATCATTAACGTTGAATAATAACATGTTTATAGTTGAGATTCAGTGTTACGTAATGTTTTTATGCAAACCTTTGGCATCTCACGTTTTTCTTTTTCGAAAAATTGTCGACCGGACAGTAAGTCCTGAAATTTGGAAACTTTTTGTTCAAGCTCGATTACAATGTCGTTCGGTTTAACGAAATTGGAGGAGCCATATACATAGATATAAATAACTCTGGCTGTTCACCCAATCACTGCATAATATGTTACTCTTGCGAAATTCAAATTATACAACAGCAATCGTTTTATAGTATAATGTACAGGTATGAGTGTGTTGTGTTTTATTACGGCTAACTGAACTTCAGACAATCCAAAAATGGCGAAATAACGATTTTCCCTCGGCACGAATCGCTTCTAACTTCAACATGTCGGGTTGCCTACCACCGAGGGGAACGAACATCGGTCAAACAGAACTACCTACGGAGTCGTAATCACTTCGACCAAGTCAATTCATAGATATAATCACTTTAACGCATCACTTTAAAGAAACAACTGCTTGGCCAAATCCACACAACATTAGCAGACCCAGCTGACTCGTGCGAACTTTAAAAGCGCTGTCTATCGATAACTCGGTAGATCTGTATTACCGATATTTGTCCCCCTCAGTGGTAGGCAATCCAATATACCTCGGCGTTTATTCGGAAACACTCTGTAAATACGCTGTAAAAAATATTTCTATCCGGACTTTTATAGACTATAAAATTTTGTGTGTCAGTTTAAGAATATCTTGCGGTAAATTACCAAATAGATAAAAAGGAAAAAAAAAAAAAAAAATCGTTCTTACGGTGCATGGTGTAACACCGACAACTAGTGTTTGCTGAGCTGTTTCTTCCCCATTTATACATCTGCGTTTCTTCTTTATTTCTCTCGCAGTGACACCCAAAGAAGCCCATGTTCTCCAGTGCGGTGGCTCTGAGGGGGGGCGCCGAGGGCGTCAACCATCCTTCGGCCCGGGGAGACCCGGGAGCATGAGGGAACGCACACCCTCCGCCGACGATTCCCCGCCGAGGGCGCCGCCGATACCGTCGACGCCACCGACGCCACCGAACCCGCCCGTCATCTCCCCAGGTGAGCAATGCCACGACTCGATATTGCACGTTGTCCATTGGTTCTGGAAGTCATTGAGGCCTTGGAAACATCCTTGAATTTTGATTCTCTTTAAATAGTCCTCGGAAATGATATGGTTCTTAAGGTTTTCTGGGAATTATATATTTATTTTTGATCACACGGTAATTGTTTGTAAAAAATGGATTCCTGCGTCGAGTCGCGTTTTTTTTTTCGTTCTTTTCCTACCAACAGATTGTCGCAGAAATAACGTATACATCGTACGTCGCGTTGATCGTGTACAGTGTCCTGTGCATTCGTGTATTTTTGATTTTTCCTGAATGTCTTTGAATAACCGGAAAATGTTTTTGAATTTGTTGAGGATTTTTTACTAAATTTTTTCACATTTTACTCGATGATCGTCTACGTTTTACGAAAATGGCAAATTTTCAAGTTCACATTTTACCATCAGGGTAATCGGTAATTCGGTAAACTGGAATATCTACCGCATTTAGAAACTCGGATTATGGGAATTCAACTTATTCGGTTATTTTGATGCCGCGAGGTAGTGATTTTTAGTTATTAGATTTCATCACTTAGACGTCGTTAACTTCTGCTGTTTATTTGACTGATAAAGTCCTGATCAAGAAGGCGGAAATATATGTAATAAAAATATTGTAATTGTCAACAAAAGCTTAGAAAAATTAGAAAAAAGTATAAATTTCAATTTGCTTTAGAATTGTTTAAAATCTCTGATAGATTCGTTCGATTTCATTCCATACGACGGCTCGCTTCGTTCAGAATTCTATTTTCTACAAATTTATGACTGAAAGACTTTCTCATTCGTTATTGCGTACGATCAACTAATTTTAATATCGAACGACTGTAAGGAGAGAAAATTTGTCTCAGTTAAGCAAAATAAGCCGTCGTATAAGATTATTAACAATCAGACCAATCTGCTAGATTTTTAACAATTTTGAAGCGATTTTAAGTAAAATATCAGTATTCAAGATTTTATTTACAATTCTAGGATTTTCTTATTTTTGTATCCTTAAGCAGATCTTTAACCCTAGAACGGTAACAAAGGGGTGAAAAAACACCCCACGCGAGTTTAAGTTTCCGACCGTAAGAGAACAACTTACGTTATCGACTCGAGACACATAATTTTTTCACCATTATTTTGGAATTCACGCAAAAAGTTTTTTGGCCCACGTGATTCTTTATTAAAAAACGAAGAAAATGAGTCCCTATAGGAATCTTAACGAGATGACGTACCCGAGAGATGGAATTTACAAGATTCGGGCGTTTTAAATAAAAAACAAAAAAAATTCCACCCTTCTAGGGTTAAAGTTGATGTTCAAGATGTTAACGTAAGGAAGCAAAAAAAAAAAAAATGTTACTATTTCACTGCTTTTACAATTTGTAATAGTATTGAATTAACTGAGTTTTCAAAACACGCGTGCATGTTTTATTTTATTGCGTTTTACTTGATATTCGAGAATTTCAATATTCGAAAAAAATTGCGAACCAATAATAAATATAATAAAACTCATTTATACAGTCCGTGAAAACTTTCAATATCTACACAATTATATTTACTTTGAAACGTTTTGCCATTTCCTGCACTGACTACGTTGCCGCTCAATTAACCCCTTTGCAACAGCACGATTCGAAGAACCTTATTAATGTACGTATATCAAACGTGTTGGTTTATACATATATATTGAGAGAGAGCGAGAGATAGACTATTAAGCTCTTTGCCTGCGGTCACGTTTTCCCTTTGCTCATACACAGGATGGCGACGGACCGGGAAAACCGGGAATAGTCAGGGAATTATGACGGACCATAGGGAAAAGTGTACTTTTTCTTTTAAATCGTTTTCAAACTTCAGCTAAGCTTCGTAAATTCAGTTCAGCTAACTTTCGAAAATGGTATTGTTAAATTTCTAATTATTTGTGCGAAACGAAGCAATACTAGGTATTTTTCTCGATCCAAACGTATTATATTCAAGGTGAAAAACTTCTGGAGCTTTTTGTCATAAAAGCCGTCCAACATTACCTAAGTCTCGTGGGAAAACGTTAGGGAATTATGAATTTTTTTTTAAGGGAAAAGTCGGGGAATTTTATTTGAACAAAATTATCGCCACTTTCATATACACAAGTACAATCTGTTGAAACTTGAAAATCAATCGCGCATGCGCGAGTTTTATCGGCTGGCCATCCCGAGTTTCAGCTGTCAAACTCTTTCTGCCGGCGATGCGGTTGATACGAATTTTCGAGGTTAGAATCTCGAATAATCGAGGCAGCGACTCGGAAAGGTTTCGGAAGCATTTGTTGTCGGGTCGGAAAGTCGATTCTTCAAAGAACGCTCGGAATTCAACGCCTACGCTCTTTGAAAATTCAAACGTAGACATTTTGCGTAGGTTGGCACGCCTGCGTCGCGGACAAAAATATCGCTGCGTGAAGATTTCGCCGACCAATGAGATTTAATTACTTGGCGCATGCGCAGTTGATTTTAAACTTTCAAGAGATTGTCTCGGTATATAGACTCCCATGTATTGGCGAATCATCGACATCCACGACTATCAGACCACCACGGCAACACCATCAGGGGTTCTCGACGCTGGGCTTAATAAGGGTAGAGCCAAAGGTCTCTAAGGGCTTCTTAACCCTATCCGGGTTCTTGTTCCATCTATCTACGTACTTGAATTATACGCATAGAAAGAAGCAGTGGCCTCGTTTCGTCTTCTTCCTCTTCTTCTTCTTATTTTTTAATCTTTTTCTTTCTTCGTTACTTCCTTTCTTCTTTCGCTCGCCGAGGCAGAGAAGTTCGATATGAACGTCAGACTTTCGACACTGGTGCAGGACGACAGCTTAGTCAGACTTCCACAGGAATTTTTGTTTTTTTTTTTTTTTTTTTTCACTTAGGAAGAACCAATTATATTATGTATACCTCCTCGGTTGTTTGCTCGTCGTTCTTCCGCCTCCTTTATATCACCTTCACGCAATTAACCGACGTTTACTGAATTTTATGAATTATTATTCATGCAAAAGGAGGGACTTCAGGAATGCAGAATCTGTTGGTGACGTAACGGGATCGTTTTACGATTGAAAATTGCGTAACCCTCCCTGCATTGCAGGATTAGCTTGCGCCGTGAGGACGGCACAGCAAGGCATTCAAACTTTGGTTACGCAACCCTCGTTCCTAATTCCCTCCAGTTTCGTAATAATACGGTATATACGTATATTCGACGATAATTGCAAAAATTCTACCGCACATACGATATTTCACTTCTTCCTCACGCTTGAACGAATTTTAAGATCGAACTTTTCAATATCACTTATTTAATATCAATACCATAAAAACGGTCTATCAATATCTAATACATCAAATACGTTTTCTCATGGTATGAATATATAAAGTCATGTTTTACTTCCATTTATGGAGAAATATCTGAAAACACTATCGTTCGGTTTCTTATACAGATTGTTTTTGCAAAAAAATCCTGGAGAATTTAATTGCAGCAGTAAAATTTTTTGGGCCCATTCCGTTTTCACCTAGTTTTACAAATTTCTTCTTTCTCATTTTCTCTCTCTCTCCCTCTCTCTGTCTCTCTTTCTCTTTTTTTGTTTATCGGCGTACTCTTTTATTTTATCACTCGATCGCTCGCTACATCCTCGACGAAATTCTCCCCCTCCCATATGTCCCCATTGCCAGTACGGATACCATCCCGTTACAAGCCTGCAATGCCTGCTTGACGGTCCCTCGCAGTCAATTAGTCATCTCCTCATCCTGCGGGCAGCTGCAGCAACGTTCATCTCCATTCCGTTATCGAACCGAGAGCCTGCGGGCGAGAGAGAGATATCCGTAGTAAGACGTCAAAAATTTCACGCTTTTAGTTTCGCGATCATGATTGATACGCCCAGGAAAAATTTAAAGAAACGAAAATCAAAAGGTTAGGGTTGAAAGAAAAGAAAAAAAACAACCGTCGCCGATGCAAACTTTTAATTATTCAATTTAACATTGTATTACACACGTTCTTAAAATAAATATCTCACACCAACGTAAAGTTCGCAAATTTTTTATTTGTTCAGAAATGTCAAGGTATTGCTTAAATTAGCAATTTAAATTCTTGGCTTTTTTTTTACCTCCTTCGAACGATCGTTGCAGGATTCTATTTCAGGATAACATATCATGGTAATTCTTTTTCAGGGATATATGAACTTTGATTGTGCAATTTTATAGTACAAGTTTTAGAAATTTTTTTTTTTTCCTCAGGATCAAAAATCGCGGATATTCAATTCCGTTCTTTTCATACATTCATTGATGAATTTATTCATCTTTGTTCTTATACTCGGACATTAATATTACTGTATTTGTTTATTTATAACAAATATGTGTGTGATACCATTATCTTCTCCAGAAGTATAAGCTAATAAATTACTCGCTTCATCGTTCTTCCGTTTACTAAATGCAAAGTTTCTCATAAAAATTTTTAAACGTTCGTCCGCCGACATGAACAAGTCAGTCAGTCGGTCAGTCTGTTACTTGGTTAAAAATTATGTCGTTTTCAGTAAATAACAATGTTCCCGTCAGGTTATGTAACGAAGCGAGGACACGCTCGTAACGTGTAACGTAACAATCGTAGGTGTCTTCTCAGCTTGTAGCGAGGCAATTATCGATGCTGCGCATTGCTTTTTCACTCGCGGTTGTTAAACGTCTCTGCAGTTGTGGCACCTAACCAACCAACCGACCGACCAACCGCTGGTACTAGTACCTGTACGATATGCACCTGACTACCTGCCTTACTGCTGCCTGCCACTTCGTCTTACCGCTATCACCTTGTCACACGCAGCGCGGGCGAAATCGTGTCAAGGTGAACGCCTCGAAACACTTGATAAACTTGCAGCAACGATCAAGAATCGCGCCACTCGATATACGGATCCGTTTCTTCTCCGATGCCGAATCTGCATCGAAGCCGAAGCTACACGGAAACAAAATTTTTAGATTTCATTCCAAAAAAAGTCGTGTCCAAAGGTTAATCACGACAGATGTAAAATCTACGTTACATATTTTTCCGTCACAGCAAATATGACGTTCAGTTGTATCCTAATCATTCTATCTCAAAGTCAAGGTATTTCACATAATTTTGATTTTCAGACTTCGTTACCTTCGGAACGTTTGGCTGCTAGCTTCAGCCTCGTCCTGATCATCAATAACGTCATTTTGGTCGGTAGGAAAAATCCACTTACTGGTTTAAAAATAGTTTCGAACAGCGAATGGCAAGTTTTAACTTGGACTGCAGATTGCCAGGATAAAGAGATGAAAAGGAGAAGAGAGAGGCTGGAAAGTTGACCATTTCCATTTACACCTGACGTTAGTTTCAGCTTGGAATAGTTGTTTGTTCTCCTTCTCAATACACGTTGGTTACTAATCGCAAGTTAGATCTGCAATGTAACCATTAGTTGATGGTTCGATTCAACCAGCTGTTGGCACTCTGATCCGCGCTGTTACATATCCAGAAATCATCTTCGAATGAATATTGTTAAATCAATACACCGCAGTGTGATGATGAAGAACCTGCAGTTGTTGAATGGAATAGACCGACGATCATTAGTTCATTTTTCCACGAATATGAACGTTATAACGTAGTAACGTAGTAACGTTAACGTAACGAAACATCGGGGAAAAAATCGTTACCTTTCGTGGAACTGGCTTTAGAAATATGAGTATGTTTCGTTTGTCATGGTTTATCAAATTTCGGGCGATTCTAAAGGCGCGAAGTAACGATTTCTCCTAAACATGCATCGTGAAAGTAACGTTGCCAACTTAATCCTCATCATTTTTCAACCGACCTCGGTCTTCTTTACTTATTACGTGTATATCCAAGTCCTGGACACACATCTCCCTTTCATACGCGGTACAATAGCAACGAAACAGGAATATCACATTCACCTTATGGAATGTCTGCAGGAAATGGTGCTTCAAAGGGGCAACTTTCGACGATGAAAAAGTAAGCGAATGCTTTTCTTTCCAGTATGCGTTACGTAACGCACGTATTCAACTTTCAAGTGACTTGAAATTTCGAGGATACATCCTTTTCAAGACCACGAGCGTAATCCTCGATCATCAAGGATACCAATGGACCGTTGGGGGTGGTTCGTAGTTGGAAAAGCGCTCGATCAATCAATGGCGATAAGTGTAAATCAGAATATCGATGACTCTTGGGTTGTCGGTTGAAATGAATCCCCCCCCCCCCAAACTGATGTCTGCATTACCAGCACGGCTCGTGGATTAAAGTAGCTGAGACATTGCACACGCGGAATAACAGCGCAAGCCTTTCTCCAAAGATACGAAACCACGCTTGGTATTATAGGTATAAAATATTCAAAGGTTCTCCACGCCGAGTAGCACAAATTTTATTATATATATATATATATATATATAAAAAAAAAAAAAAACTTCCCATAATTTGGGCACTTGGGATCGTATCATTAAACGCTAATATATCCTTCTATCTGTTCAAAGTATTAATACACGATTCTGAATGCAGAGGATAAATTATTTTTATCATGATAATTTGATAACCGCAGGACGATGAAATCACGAGACTCAAAATGCGTGCGTGATGAATAAATTAATTACACCGTAGTTAATCACAAATCAGGGATTCTCAGAAGCATCAATAACTTGACGACTAATATCACTCCGATCGGTTGAACCGTCTTGGATAATAATTCAACGAAAGCTACGTGCCGGATCCTCCTCTAAGTAAACTCTGCAGTAATAATGAATTCGAAATGACGTTTAATAATAAACGAATAATAAACGGTGCATCGCAATGTTTCTTGTATTTTGCTTTTTTTTTTTTTTTTTTTTTATTCTTCTCTTTCTTTCAACGCTCAGTTGCTGTCTCGATGATTTTATCACACCGTGCGATGCGTCGCAGTGTTACATTTGCACCGAATTTGCACGATCGGCAGGTTCGTTGTACTACTTTTTTATTTTTATTTTGTCGTCTGCTGAGTTCGGACGCGATCACCACCGTTGCCACGTTTACGACGCTTCCAATGCGTGTCGCATAAAATATCGTCGTCCGAGTCAACGGTCTTCGCCTTCTTTTTTTTCACGTGGTGTATTTTTTTTTTTTTTTTTCTTATTTTTCCACTCTTCCTCATCGAACACGACCAGTATATTCATTTCGTTCATCAGTCCAATAAAAGTAACAAAAAAGCAAGTAATGTGTTAAAAAAAAAAAAAAAAAAAAAAAAAAAAAAAAAAAAAAAAAAAAAAAAAAAAAAAAAAAAAAAAAAAAAAAAAGAAAGAGGAAATACGTTACAAATTATATAAAACACGAGATTAAAATCGGATCTTCATTCATCTTCATCTTCAACATCATTTACATTACTATTCACTGAGAAAAACTCCATTTGTTACGGTAACTAGAATAATTCGTTAAAACAGGTATCGTTAAAAAAAAACTGTTGGAATTACGAAAAACGAGGCACGCCTAACCATTTTGCGCTATCGTCGATCCTTTTTTTGGTTATTGCAACGCAAAATCAGTTTGTGAGATTTACTCTACTTTTTTAGTCAAACAAGGCTTTAACGTCAATTTATTCTTGCACAAGCATTAAATTTTCGCAACAGTTGCAAGAAAATCTAGCAACAATGATCGTAACGAGAAAGAATAGCAACGGATAGTAGACTTTCCGGTAACGGCTAGAAAACTTCATTTCATTTTCTACCTAGAACTATATTTTTCGATTGTGGTAAAAAAAAAAAAAAGAAAATAGTTAAGGACCGAGCGGTAAACGGAAATAAAAATTTCTCCAAGTTTACAATGACCGGGTTTTTAGAATCGACTTTGTCATTGCTTGTTTATGTATTTTATTTTATTTATTTTATTTTTTGTTTCAATTTTCTGCCACTTCTCTTCCACGTCACTCTGCCGCCCCCGCCTTTTTAATGAAATAGAGAGAGCGAGAGAGATGTAGAGAAATTGATGCGGCGTCGCGTCGCGACGCCCAAGTTGTGCATGAGAGGCGACAGGCGAGGTCAGGCAGGCGCCGCGAGTTAGCAGACGAAAAGCAAAGATGGCGGCAATGGCGGATGTGGATTCGTGACGTCGTCGAATCGTGGCAATCGTCAGGCGGGCGAGCCGTCGCGGCCCTTGGCAAAAAAAAAAAAAAAAGAAAAAAAAAGATATAAAATGAAAAGGAGAGGAAGAAAAGTGCAAAATTACCATCCCCCGTTGAAAAAAGGAGTGGTGGTATCGAAAGGCTTGCGGCACTTATTATTGTACTGTCCATTTTCTTTGCAAATTTAATTTTACCGAATGTTTTATACGTTTTTGTACATTTTTTTCCTATTCGATTTTTTTTTTTTTTTTATTTTTTTTCATTTCTGGAACACGCGTAATCGGTATATTATAAGGTTGAACGGAAAGATTGGAAAAATTCCGATTTACAGTCATTTTTTCCTTTCGTTGTATGCAATGTTTGCGAGCACATGGATTTATTTTATCTGAAAATTATCGCGATGATGGTATGAAAATTTTAGAAATTTCAAACGGTATGCCGGAATGAAGTATTTGAAAATCTGATCCCAAATATCCGGAGTATTGTTCTTTTAATTTAAAGGTCATTAAATATTATGTAACGGCATGGCACCTTAAATTTCGAACTTATTTTTGTCATGCATGGGTTCAGAGTTGTTTAAATTATTTAAAGCGAAGTGAAACAATGTATTTTTTCCGTTTTTTTTTTTTTATATATATTGTTCTTCTAATTTATTTCTCACACCCTCGTCTCGCAAAGAATTACTTTACATAGAAATTAATAAATAATAATCCTGTTTTGCAATGTTTCGAACCATCGTCCACCATAACCACGACTCGAGATGTAATATTTGACGTTATAAATTGGATAGATTGATGCAATTACAAAATGTTGCTAATTAAGGGCGGGTGTTGAATTTAACACCGCTTTCGAATTGAAAAGTGGCTCAACCCTGTTAGGTGTTTAATTAAACCTTGTTCGGTGTTAATTGACCCATTTCCCCCCACGCAGTATTATTCTTTGTCAATTCACACCGCTGTAGGATTCGATCGATGTTAAATTCGCGAATAACGCGTTTTTCAATTTACTTACAATGCGGCTGTAGTAGAGTTATTTTTATTATTATTATTATTATTATTATAAGTAACTCCTGCGGAAAAACCTCCCCCCCCCAACCGCCATTTGTTATATATTTTTGTTTGACGATATCCGAAGAAAAAATGAACGGATTTTAATGATTTTGGTCTCGAATCAACGGAGTTTTTGTTGACTCAAGACTGATTACAGTTTCGATATGATCGGTCCGGTAGTTTTTCAGTTATTTCATAATATCCCTGAAACTGAAGATTAAGTTTTGCGGACACAAAAAAAACGAAAAAAAACGAAATGTATTTGAAGAAGGAATGAACTTGATTTCGGTCTAAATCGACGCAACTTTAGTTAGCCTGAAACCAACTTAATCTTGGATTCTATCGGTCGCGCGGTTTTTGAGTTTATTTTATTTTTTTTTTTCTTGTAACAAAGTAAGGAAAAACAAGAAAGAAAGAAAAAAAAATAAATAAACAAATTTGCGACATCGTATTCGTCAGTGTTTTTTACCGGTCGGAAACGCATCCCAGCGGGAACCTCTCAGACTTGACCTTGATCAAGGCTATCCGAATTAAACCACCTGTTTCAATTCTGTACCCTGCAAAATCGTCGTAATAATTTTGATTGTTGTGATTTAAATATGTAAAAAAAAAAAAAAAAAAAAATTAGAGTAATCGGAGACCGTCGAGTAAACATGGAAAATCTAGAAATCTTCTCCTCGGTGCTCTACATATATATATATTAGACTGGGCCAAAAAAATTGACTATTTTTTTTTTGAAAAATATATTGAGAATATCATTCAGTATGGCAAAAAAAAAATTTCACGAAATTTTAAGCCCTTAATATTAACTTTAAGAGGTCTATCATCGTTATTTTTGATTTTTAGTAATAATTTGATGTTTTACGTCAGAACTGTCGAAATATTGAAGTGAAAAAATTTATGTTCACTTATCCCTTTATAAAATTAAATTCCCTACAAAAAAGGTCTGATTATAGATTTTTGTCAGACAAGCCGTTTCCGAGTAATTAAGCTTAATAAATTGATATAATTTCTCGAGAATTAATCGAGAATTAATCGAGAATTAATCGAGAAATTATATAGTCAATTTATCAATAAAATAGTCAATAAAATAGTCAATTTTTTTGGCCCAGTCTAATATATATATATATATAAACCCTTGATCGGCCATTTCGTCACATAATATCTACAAGCAGACGACGCGTTACTCCGATCCGGAGATAAACGTACAGCGAGCAGTAAAGTCGGTTCGCACTCTGCTCGTCTATAATTCTTCTTATCAGAGGACGTGGGTCAACGCTACGTGGTTTCAAACGAGCCTCGGCTTCGCTCCTCGACCATAGAGAACTCTGCAATCGGACCGCAATGCACTCGAACGACTTACCAGCTGCCGTACGGAAGTGTGAAAAGAAATTCGCGTTATATATACGCGGTTGCATAATCCTGCCGCGTGCGTTTCGTGATAAACGCGTTGACGGACGGTGACGATGACGAATCCGGTGGGAAAATTAACCCCTTGATTCGTCTGCGTGAAACACCGAGCTTCGCCCGAATATCGAATCCCTTTGTTCGTTTCGTTATAACTAGGAGATTGTAGAAGGGCCATTTTTTTTTTTTTTTTCTTCTTCTTTTTTTTTCCCCTCATCTTTTGTTTCCTCCTTTTGGCAAGAAAATGACAATCACAGCAGCTTCGCTATCGCAATCTTACTGCTAAGGCTGTAAGTGCCATTTTTTTTTCTTTTTTTTTTTTTTTTTGTATGCAGCCCTTCCGCAATCTCGTATTACGAAACGAATGAATGGAAGAATGGAAGAGGAAAAGTGTCCTTTTTTCCAAAATAAATTTAAAAAAAAAAATGGCACTCGCAGCGTTTCCAAAACGAATAAAAGGAGGAACGGCTGTAAGTGCCATTTTTTTTTTGGATACAACCGTTCTGCAATCTTGTAATACAAAACGAATAAATGGAAGAATGGAAGAGGAAAAGTGCCATTTTTTTCGAAATAAATTTTTAAAAAATGGCGCTTACACGCTTTCCGCAATCTCTTGTAACGAAACGAATAAAAGGTGCCATGTTTTTTGAGATTGCAGAAATGCTGCAAGTGCCATTTTTGTTTAATTTTCTTTTTCAAACGTTGACACTTATCCTCTGCTATTCTTCCTTTTAATCGTTTTGTGGTTGGAAATTGCAAAAAAAGCTGAATCCAAAAAATTTGAAACTTAGAAATTCCAAAGAAGTGGCGTTTTCAACTTTTCTCTAATCTTTCAATAACGAAACTGACGAAATCTGTTTTTTTTTTTTTTTATTAAGAAAATGGTACTTTCAGCATTTTTCTATTATCCTCTTCATTTTTTGTCGTTCAGTATTTCACGTGTAACAATCGAAACGCGTATTCGTTATAACTCGACCGTGTTTTTCTACAGGATTGAATTCCGGTGTCACCGCGTAACCAAAAACACTCCCAAAACAAGAATAAGAAGAAGAAGAAGAATAAATTGAAAATGTGCGCGGTCCCTTTTTACCAATAATTACAGGATACGTTCGATCCTTTCTTGTTGGCTTTTTTGGCCCGTTATTTGATCGCGGGGAAACTTTGCAGTGTCGAGGGTCGAGGATATACAGCGCATTCTATGCCTACCTTATTGTATTATATAAAAGTCTGAGGTATTTACGGGGCTTCGATTATTCACAGGGGTGCAAAATTTTTCCCTTCAGCGTTATTAATCATACAACCAGCTGCATAATAATCTTCGCCACCTTTTTCTTTCTTCTTTCTTCTTACAAAAATAACGTCAAGTTTTAATTATAGTACGTAATATTTATATTATACACGGAAATATTAAAGCACACGATTTCACCCGATAAGCAAGTTTAAAACAAACTCTGTGCGAATTTAAATACAGTAGGATAAAAATCTTTTCCAACTCCTAGAATTTTTCCAATTTTGACTAACGAGTTTGCTCAACGTCTCATGGGATGGGACGTATGTTCCAAGCCAAAAGTGAGTCTCGCTGAGAATATTGAACACTTTGCGATGACGGAGAAATCTGGAAAAAAAAAAAAAAAAAAAAAACGAATCCTAACCGTGTTGATGAGATAATTAGTTTTGAATAACAATAATAATGCCAAAATAGAAATTTTGATAAACCCGTTTTTTCAATTTTGAAAAATGGAACGAATAGTTTTATAAATAGATGCGTCATAAAATTTTGGAAAACGGGTTTTTTGAAAATCGCCGAATATTCTAAAAAAATTTACAGCTATTCGGAAAAATCGATGAATTCATTTTATGTGAAACGAAAAATAAAAATTCACTAGAGTTTTGTTGCACAAATTTTTGTTTAAACAATTTATCAACAACATTCTGTTATCTTCTGTTATAATTATCTTATCAACTTGGTTATGACTTAATTTTTCCAGATTCTTATCTCATTGCAAAATGTTCAATATTCTCACCGACACTCACTTTTTGTTGGGAATATCCCCGGAACGCCTTAATCATTGGAAACCCACTTTGCAAAAAAAAAAAAAAAAATCAAAAAATCTTTTCGCTTTTACGATGAAAATTCTTAAGTCGTCCAGCGACTTATTATTTATTTATTTATTTTTTTTGTTCTTGTATCTAAATTTTTTTCGGTGCATCAGCAAGGGTTGTACCTGTACCTGCAATTACCGGGGATATTTGTTGCCAATTTATTTCGCGTCTCTAATTAATACCTACCTTGTATCATCGTTGAACCCTACAAGACATTGATTTATCGAATCGGGTCATAGACGCGACGTTTGATTAATCTTGCGGTAATTCCGCCGCCGCCGCCGCCGCGATGCCAAGGGATTTTTTTCATCGCCCCGATGCGATCTTCTGAATTATATAATCGGTTGAATCGAAAAGGGAAAAGCGAAAGCTGAAGAAAATTGGGGTTTTGACTTAACTGAATATTTCAATCGTAGTGACGGAATTTCGTCTCAGGGTAACGCCGTTACTTTTTTCAAATTCATTTCATTTCTTATACTAATTCTGAGTAGAAAATAATTTGGGAGAAAATTTTTTTCAATACGGTTTTTAAAAACCTCGAACCTCAAGGATTTTTGCAAGTAAAAATTTTCCTCAACATTTGACGGAGGAATGACTTGATTATGAGAATGAGGTTAATAATTAAGAAACTAAAAATACATTTTTTTTTTTTATTTCGAGATGTGTGTGTGTGTGTGTGTGTTTTTTTTTTTTTTTTCTCCGCAACTCGGAAATCATTGCCTGAAAATTTTTAATGAAATTAAGAGGGGAAGGCTTCACGCTTCGTTTCACAGTTTATAATTTCCGTAGCAAATGAAAATAAGCGCAGTTAAAAATTTCAAATAGTCGGAAAAAAAAAAAAAAAATATTAAAGAAATTACCAAAGTAGATTTGTTTCTTTTGTCTTTTTAATTTAATTATTCTAAAAATAAAACAAACGTTTCAAAAAAAAAAAAAAAGCTATGTGATATGGAAATGACTCATTTCGTGAGAAAATCCGGATATTTATAATACGTACATCGCTTTGTCAAATTTTTTACAGATCACGTGACCTAGCAATTTCGTTCTTTGAATTTGCGCAGTTCCGTTACTTTTATCGGGAAATATACAAGTGTAATAATTCATGAATCTTGTTCATAATCTATGACTAAAATAACATCGCCGTAGATTATATAAACGGTTTTTTTTTTTTTTATTTCGTTGCTCTCCCTGCTCGATTTTTGATTAATTGAATTTTAATCACAGTGTTGCCAAAACCTACGCGAGATTCGGGGTGACCGACATTAATAATTCGTGCAAAAATAACCCGTGCATAAATTAACACACGATAAAAAAAACTTAAATCATACCGAAATAGATGAAATTAAATTAAATTTCTCGCGTGTTATTTTTGTCACCGATTACTTTTGCTCGGGTTCTTATTTGGTCCTAGTATCGAGATTTCGTGCAGAACTCCCCCTGTACGACGAACCCGCGTAAAAATAACCCATGAAAAAAAATTAAATCATACCGAAATCGACGAAATTCAATTTATCGCGTGTTATTTTTGCTCGCATTGTTATTTCTCGGTTATTTGGTCCCAGTACCGAGATTCGGCACGGAATGCCCCATATAAGACGGGCGGTCGTCGATGCGAGGGTAGCGCCGAGTCGATTCGAGGCAGGGTAGGGACGATATCGATCCACGTCGAGAATCCTCCCCTAGGGTGGCGGAATGGCGACGGTAGAGGAAAGGTTTTGCGGAAAAGCAGCAGAAGCAGCTGCGCCGGAGGAAAACAGTCGGGGTGAGAACGCGGATCCGCGGACACGCCGCCTCCGCCGCCTCCAGGACGACGAAGAGGACGCCGAGCGTCCTTCCGCCTTCCTGTCCCTCCTCCAACTTCCGAACTTTGTTTGTTTGTTTGTTTATTTTGCCGAAAATTTGACTGAGAAAAATTTCACTTCTTACAGTAACTAGAAAAATTGAGTAAAACAGGTATCGTTGAGAAAACTGTTTGAATATCGTTGGAATTACGAAAAACGAGGTACGCGTAAACATTTTGCGCCATCGTCGATCCTTTTTTGGTTATTGCAACGCTGAATCAGTTTTTGAGGTTTAATCTACTTTTTTAGTTAAACAAGGGCTTCAACGTCAATTTATCGTCGCACGAGCGTTGAATTTTCGCAACGGTTGCTAGAGAATATAGCAACGGTGGTCGTAATGAGAAAGAATAGCAACGGATACCAGACTTTCCGGTATCGGCTAGATAACTAATTTTCATTTTATACCCGGAACTATATTTTTCGATCGTGGTAAAAAATGAAAATAGTTAAGGACCGAGCGGTAACAGGAAATAAAAATTTCTCTCAGTGTTGAGGAAGAAGGAAGAAACTTGAATACAGGGGGAGAAAAAGAAACACTGACCGATCGGAAAAACATACGTACGAGTAATTTAACCGAAGAGAGTGAAGTTGTAATACAATGTATAAGATGAAATTGTAAACAATTTTGAATGTTCGTTGAAAGGGAGAACAAAAATTGATGAACGAAAGTTAATCGACGTAAGAGAAATGAAAAAATTAAAACTTTCCCGATGATCGACGATGAATAAAAAAATCTAACAATAATGTAACAGCGTTATAGTGGAATAATTCGTGTTTAATAAATATATATATATATATATATATATATATATATATATATATAAATAATTATTTATTCGTATGTATTTTTTTTTTTTTTTTGGTTCTCTTCTTTTACATTTCTTCTACTTGCGGAAATTATCGCAGAGTTAATTAACAGAACAAATGGCAAAATACCGGACCATTTGAATCAAGGTGCTTGTGTTACGTGAAGTGGGTGCGAGTGTGTTTGTAAAAAAAAAAAAAAATGTTGAAAATCCTTTTCGTACTGCGATATATCGTAATTAATTGCACAACAATGCATGATCGAAATGTTTTTATTCCTATTCCCACGCGCGTTGCGCGTTGTGTCGAAAAGCGAAATTCTCGACGACCTGCCTCACGTCCGTGTAATAAAAAGAGGAGACACTCTCTTGAAATTTATCGCGGGTAATTTCGTGACGAACTTCGTTCAAGGCTCCTATCCGCCACTCTGCTCGTCGTTTATTATCGTTTTTCTCTCGCTAAGTTTTCTTTTTTTTTTTTTTTTTTTCTCCTCTCCCCTCTCCGTATCATGGCCGTTTACCGGTTTGCGATTTCCTTTTTTTTTCTTCTTTTTTTCTTCTTTTTTTCTTTTTTGCAAGTTTTTTTTCTCCCGAAGCTTTTTACCCGCGATCAGGCGATTGGCGATAATATCATCACTTCTGCACTTTTTCTTTTTATCCTCCTGCCGTTTTATCCGCTTGATATTTTTCTACTCCCTTGCAAATTGCGCGCGACGTTTTCATATTATTAATTGTCGTTGAACGTTTCTTAATTCCGAAATTCTATACGTGTGTATGTATTTATGCATATATGGATAAATAAGGTATATGCGATTGTTGTTTCTGTCTTTTCTTTTTTTTTTTTCAAAATTTTTTACCACGATAGAATTTTTTGTTCTCGTTGTTGTGCGGTTTTTTTTTTTTTTTTTTATTATTCTCGTACTATGTTCAAAAATAGAAGTCGGAAACTTTGACGCGTCCGGCAAAACAATTTCGTTCGGGACAAAGTTTACGTTGTTCAATTACACGGAAACACGGTATTGTTGGTGCAAAAAAATGTAGGAAAAAGTCAAAGAGAGAACAAAAAACGTGAAGAGAAATACCGCCTCGAGTTTTGCAATTTCATTGTTTACATGATAAATTGTATAAAATATCCATTGTTGTTATTTGATCCGTAGTTACGAATGTAAAAACATAAAAGATACAATTCTGACTAAATTTCTACCTGGAAGTTTAACGCGATCGATTCGGCATTGTTTTAAAAAGATGAAAATTTTCTGGTCTTTAATACTGGTGTTGAAGAAATCATTAACGAACCTGTAAATTATATACGTGTTATACATTGATTGAATTTTACAATTATAATCTGTAAAATACATTGAACGATTAAACTGTCAAAAATAACTCCTGCGTATTGCAGTATTAAGAAAATAGGACCCGATCAAAATAATAATATCAAATTAACGTTAACCGTTGCATAATTCGTTGTAATTATATGCAAAAATCACCGTGTAATAATTTAATCCAATTGTTTTAAAGGATCACTCGGTTTAATTGTGAACGAGAAAATTTTAAGCAATAAACGGAACAACAGTGGCGGTATTTATTTATTTTTTTCTTCTTTCCCTCTTTCTTTCTTTCTTTCTTAGTCCTTCTCGGTGAAATTTTTCAGCGGATAAACTTCTCTGTTTTCTCTCTTTCAGCCTGTCCTTTTTTTCGTCTCACTTTTTTCTGTCCTGCGCATTCTTTTATACACAGGTGTGTATGTATATATATATATATATATATATTACGCGATTGTGCCTCGAGCACCGGAATTTATACATACGACCAACCTACATACCTATATTCACCTTCTTCTCGGGTCATGAAATACTTTATGTTATATGAGCCTGCAACCTTTGTACCTTCTCTAAGCATTTTTTGCTCCTATTTTCTTCTTTTCAGAAAAGATTTTTCAGAGTATTAATTCACTCCTTTAGAAATTTTAAGATCGTTTTTACTCATTTTTGTGACAATTTTTTATTTATTTTTTTTTCTGTTTTTTTGTCCCTTTCCCCAGTTCGACAACTACGGGATTATTTTTCTGTTTTTAATTTAGTAGATGGTATGTCGAGAAATCGCATCGAAATTTATTGTTTATCGCGATTTACAGTATTTCTGTAAGTTTTCATAAATCGCACGCTATTTCGAATTAAGAAATCTGCGTGGTAAAAAGTTTGAGGAAAAACACAGGAATAACGAAACGCCGCCTGGCATGTAAGAAAAAGAAATTGTACATCAACGAATTTGTACAAAATAGTCTTGCGATTGAAATGAGAGAGGTGGTCGAGTTAAATTTAACGAATCTGCCAATTTTTTTTCTTTTTTTTTTTTTTTTAAACAGATCCTTCCTAGCTAGCGAATTTAGACATATAATAATTCGATAAATATTCAGCTTAGAACAATTTCGTAATAATAATAATTAGAAAAAAAAGTATAGATTTTCGGCCAAACAACACCTCCTTAATAAATGAAAGCTTGATTATTACCGATCAATAATCTGTAATAACGTTACATTGATCGTAACATTTTTGAATTTCACATCGATTACAGTGACTGTAAAATATTTGAAATATCTGTACACCGAACGATTTGTGCTCACTGAAAATTTCGCGATTACGTATTTCTCTACGAACGTATTTATAATTAAAATCGCTCGGCGAACGTCTCGTAATCATCGTTTCTGTTCATCCGCGTTTTCCGCCGGAAAGTTATTAGTGTAATTAACGGCAGCTCTCTCTCTCTCTCGCTCTCATTGCAGGATGGCAGTGATATGCCGCACGGTGTGAATGTACAACCTGTGCAATTAAACACTATAGGTATATACCGATATATGCACGTGTGATAATAACACAAAATGGAAATTTTACACACACGCGCACACGCATGCACGCACATCGCGTGCAAAGATTAAACGATTCAAAAACACTTGTCACAATTCGCAATTTCGTATTTGCGTTTCTTTTTTTACATTTTATTTTTTTTTATTTTTTTTTATACACATCTTACATCGTTTCAAGTACAATTACGTATTAAATATCGAACTGTAACATAAAACGGGAGCGAATATGTTGAAAGCTTTTCGTTTTACTGGAGTAGTAACAACAAACTATACTCGATAATTTAGACGAATTTACTGTACATCGTTTATTGTACGCACAATAATTGACTAGACGGAGAAACAAAAACTTTTATTTTTTCGTATATGACGTTTTTCACATCCAAATCAGTCTGGCACAATTCATCACGAGTGGTAAAATTTTATCGCAAACTTGAGAAAAATTTCGCACAATAAAATCGTCTTACGTGTATGATGAGAAAAAATTGTTACTATAGAAAATTAACCGATACTCGACTTGTTCTGTTTACATTATAATAATAATAATAATTGTTATTATTATTATTATTACTATTGATAATATTACGTAGTACGAAACGTGTCGATTACCGCGGATTCAAAAGTCAGAAAAAAGAAAAAAAAAAAATTAAAAATTGGAAATGAAAAAATTTTAAAAACACTTCTCGCCGAGTTTTCTAAACAGTATGGAATATATCATTAATGAGCTGTGAAGTCACAGTGAAATTCATACCGTGTAATTTAAAGTGCGGAATTAAAACTCCCATAAGGAAACACGTTCTATATAATTACTTATCCCCCTTGTTCCGAGTGCTGTTTTTTCTTTTTTTTTCTTTTTTTTTTTCTTTTCTTTTCCTTCTTTCTCGTCTCTATTACACGGTCGCTTTATTTCTCTTCTGGGACGGCTTTAAAATCCGTAATTGACCCTCTGTTGAAATTAATTGCTGCATAAGGTTTACTACACTTGTAGGCATATACATATATATATATAATATATTATTATATGCAGAGGTGTGATCGACTTTTTGCTATTTCATTATTATCCTATTTTTAATTATATAATTCTTTCACGCATACACGCAAAAGTACACCTATATGTATCTGAAAATTTTTTGTTGTTGGGTTGTGCAAGCGGATAAGACAAGAAAAAAAATAAATAAATAAAAGAGAGAGATATAGACGCGCCAAAAAATAACCGAGTTGAATTTGTCCAACCAAAGATTGTGCCGGAGAGTGAAACTGTAGTGTACATGTATAAGAATACTCTCTCAGGCGAATCCAATTCAATATACCTACCTTATTTCTTGAATAACAAATGAGGGGAGGGCTTGTGTTTTCTTACGTAATCACACTTTTGTACATTCGTTCAATGGATGATGTACAAAACGGAGGAAGAACCGAACGTAGGGTAAAAAGATAGAAGATCGTTGAAGCGGGTTAATTTTAACGATCGTTTAACAATTACAAGTAATTATTATCGTTATAAACGTTATCCACGCTCTATATCCCACGTATAAAATAAGAAATTATTCTCTATTCGTGCCGTTTATATTCCATATCTATTTCTGTACTACATTACACACCTACGTATAATCTCTCTATTCGTCTCTTCGATTGGCCATTAAATGTTTATAAATTATTTCAATATCGTAATCGCAAAACCATTACGTGTAATACTTACGTACAGCATGTTCGATGTAATAAGTGATATCGACGCGCAGATAATCGTCGCCGTTTTGCGGTATCTTCTCCATTCTTGTACAGTACACACACAAACACACACATATATGTATGTATATAATATATATATATGTGTGTGTATGTGCATGAATGCGCTTAGCGTTGTACGCGTTATACAATTTTTAGCATCCGTCTGCAGGTCATCGTTTATTGGCATGGAGAATTGCAATTATCTATACATATATATATATATGTATTATTAAACATTAACGCGGCACAACGATGCGTATAATAATAAATTATAATCCGCAATTCCGACGGCGTCACGATGCAGTCGGGAATCCGAATTAACCGCATCGCCGAGACTACGGCCTACGGGTGAACCTCTTACTTCGCTCCTTATCGATGCTGTACCGTTATAAAGTCTGGAGAGAAAGAGTGAGATAGAGAGAGAGAGAGAGAGAATATCATCTATCTCCTTCCGACTGTCGCTCAACTTCTGCTTTGATGGTTTTTTTTTTTTTTTTTTTTCTCTCTTCCGCGCTAATCGCCGATTCGGCGGAACGCTAAAAACGTAGCTCGCCCTGTTTTTCGACCGGCTTTTCCTCTTATCTTATCTCGCCGGGCGATCTGTCTCGATCCGTGTATAATGACTAGAGCCATGCACTCGAACGCTTGTTCTCACCTCGTACTTTGCGCTCTTTGGCTTTGGCTCTCTGGCTCTGGATCTGGCTCAGGCTTTGGAATAGGAAGGGGAAGCCGCGATGATGATGAAAGAGGGGATGAGCCCGAAAGCTTCACGCGAGTGCAGCAGTCTCTTGTACAAATAAATTTTCAACGTGCAAGTCTGAGTCTGTGAGGAGAAACGGAAGCTAGGATCGAGCTAGGGCAAACGCTTACTGGGTGCAACCTGTCAAATAAATTCTCTAGCACCTCTGGATGCTATTTTAGAAACTTATACCCGTGCAGCCCACATTCGCCATGATGGGAAACTTAACTAGCCTCGCCGTTTATCCCGAGCTGATTATCTATCCTTATGTTCGAGTGCTTCTTTTCTCGCTGAAATTGGATAGTTATTTCAGCATTACAGGTACTTATACCAAATTTGTGTTCACGGATTTCGGACAGTGAAAACATTTCTTTGAATCGATTTTATAGTCGTCGGACAAATCGACCCAAGCATCTTATCCTTGGCGTTGGAAAATCTTTGCTTCCATATTTTTTTTTATTTTTTTTTTTTTATAGAGATCGGCTCAAGTTACTGATATTCTATAAAATCCTCGATTTATCTCGAAGATATTTTTCATCGATCCAGTCACCAGCATGTCAGACGTTGTTTCGTTTCATCACTTTGATCAAGCACACGATCGTCGTTAGTCATAAGTGGAAAGCCACTTTAATCGCTTATGTAAAAAACATTGCACCTGATAACTTGAACACTCAAAGGTTCGACTGAAAGTCACCAGTTCAAAGTTCGTTCATCATCTTGTAAATTGCGGTGTAAGTCATTACTCCGCAATTTTATCTACCGCAGGTCAGAAACAAGTCCGTTATACTTTTATCGTCAGACGAAGTAAAAGAATGTTGTCCTAGGTTGGAATGCAACGATAATAGCAGTCTTTTAGAGAATTTTTACAGCAGAAATAGATGATTATAAATTGGTTTAACAGACGGTCGAAATGGCGAGAGAAAAGGAAAAAGAAACAGTGAAGGGTACTTCAGATTCGATACCTTACAAAGGTATCACGTTATTGATTTATACTCCATACTACATTTAAGTATATACACATAATTGCAATGTTCCAAGGTTAAATTTTTCGTTGAAAAATGGTCTTTCTCTGCCTGTTGCAGATACAACATCAGCGAAGTTATTGGGTATTGATCCCGGCATAACATTGGGACCGGTGATCTGTCCCACGACGAGTTTGAATCGCAGTGTGGTGCCGAAAAACATGGTAGCGTCGAGTCACAGTCTAGAAGAACTCGGGGTGAGTCACCCGGCAAGTGCGAGCGGCGATCGAGGATTGTCCGAAAGCAACAGAACGGCCCAGACGGCGCTGGACAAGCGGAGTAGACTGAGCAACGTTATAAACAACCTGAGGAAGAAGGTGCCCGAGTCGTCTTCCCAAACCCAAACCCAACAGCAACAGCAGCAACAGCAGCAGCACCAACGACAAGAATCACAACAACAGCGTAACGAAAGCGACAGCGATGGGCGCAATAGCCTCGAGCGGAATCTAGAAACCCTTGAAAAGTACGTGATGACCGTTCTGAACGGCGTGATAAAGGACGAGGCAGAAGATGTCGCCGAGGACCGGATTGAGGAGTCTTCAACGTCGTGTGCCGACGATGCTAAGGACGACGAAGAGGGCGCGAAGCCGGAAAAAGACGCCGAGGAGGCGTTGGAGGGGGCCAAAAACGAGGCAGTAAACGATCCCGTCGTTGAAGAAGAGGACTCGGAGAAGAAGCATTCTAACGAGACCGAAGACGACAGCGAATCCGAGAAGCTGATGGACGCGTGCAGGGAGCTGATGAACGACCTTCTGAACGACATAAACAACCTGATCGAGAGAAAAGCGCCGCCGGACCGCGACCCGGAGCCGGAAGATAACCGGGTCCAGATCGCGTCACCGACGAGTCTTCACTGCAGTCTGCCTCTGGAGAAGGTCGCTCCGATGCTTCGCTCCTGTCAGGACTATCAGCCCGTCACCTTTTCCCAATCACCCCAGCGTTCGCCGTCTCGACCTTCGCCACCGATGGTGCGTCACCTCTGCCTCTACTGCGACAGGAAGTTCCTGTCGATATCGCTGCGACAACGGCACGCGGAACGGGTTCATCAGGTTGGCGGGGCAAGCCGAAGGTCGGAGAGGAACTCGCGGCGGACTGTCCAGACCTGCCAATACTGCTCCGAGAAGGTCGTCGGTGACGCATCCGAGACGCCCGAGTCACCCGAGGCTGTACCCTGCGAGATAATCGACACCCTGGACGGGCTCTTCAAACACATGGTGCGGTACCATCCGGACCGGTATTACGCCTGCGTTCAGTGCTCGACGCGGTACGCTACCCGTGAAAGCCTTGCGAACCATGCAACGGAGGCACACAACACCGTTCAGGAGAAGGACAAGGAGGCGGTTGTGACTAGGGTGAAGGAGCAGCTCGATGAGACGCTGGAATCGGTGAAGAAGGAAGCCTTCGTCAGTCCCGGAAGCCCGGATTTTGATAGCTCGTTCTACAGCAGTGTGAGTTGCAACATCAGGGAGAACCTTTTACACCATCTGGATGGTAAGCTTCAGGCAAATTCGACCCTCGTCGTGATCCCGGTGGTCGAGGTGAAGCCCCAGCAACAGCAGCAGCAGCAGAACTTTTACGAGAGCAACGCCGCCCAGATACAGCTACCCATAGACATATCGCTGACCGCTGCAACGCCTGTGTACAACAAGGAGTACTCGAACGACGGTAACGAGAACTCGAGCGAGTACGCTCAGCGGCCAGGAAAGACAAGGACCCATCCGAGGAGGGTGTCCTTTGAGAAGTACAACTTCCCGAGGAAGTACGACGGCAAGGAACCGTGGTCGTGCTCTATCAAGGACCTCAGCAAGTTCGACATATCCACTCAGCTCACACTGAGGAAGAAGCAGCAGCTATCAGACAGCTCCGTGGGATTGACGACCGGTGTTAGACAGGTTGGACAAACCGACATCGATGTTGGAACTTCGGCCGGTGAAGAGACACCGGTTGGCGATGCTCACGACGCTCTTGGAACAGCCAGTGTACCCTCCGAGGAATCATCGCCAAACTCGCCGCGGTGCTCTGACCTCAATTTACCCGAGATCGACTCCAAGACAACCATGTTTACATCAGAATTTGCCAGTTTCATGAGGCTCAAGAGGTGGGATGAGGTCGTTAACGGTGATGCTGATCACAGGAAAGTCGTCTATGCCGAGCTCACCGGCGAGTGGTCTAGACCAAGGATTTATATTTGCGGTGCCTGCGCCGAGCGTCACGTGAGTTTTTTACAGACTTCTTCGGTTACGATCAAGGTCAGAGGAAGTAATCAGAGTTACGTAAACTATTGTCCATTCGCCGCCGTAGATAATTATTCACCAGTTCAAATCGTCTCTGATATTATGATCGATATGTAACGACGTTAAAAGTTGTCCAATGATTTTATTTACCAAATTACATACCTATGTATTCGTGTCACTGTTTTAGTAATGAACTTTAAACAAATGAAATGAACCAATGTGCCCCAGTATTTTCGTGAAACAGAGGAGAAAATCCGAGGAAGCATTTTCTTTGAGTGACTAATTGGGATAAGGGTCGAATTCAGGCTATAGGAAAATCCTTCTTTCCGGTATTTATCCGACTTGGAAGGTCGAGTATCAATGTTAACAGTTCAAAATTACCCAATTTGAAAGTTTTAAACAATCTTTTCATTGAGAGCGAAGACTTTGAAATGGCAGGCAGGTAAAAACACCTCGGTCTTGTTTCCCTGTTTTTTTGAGTCTTAATTGCCCATATTTAAGAAAAGCAAGAGGTGAGATTCGCCTCCTCTCATTTTCACTTCTGCTCCATTCAACGCTTCTATCTTTTCTACAAGTCAACCTTGAGCACCAATTACCGGCTTTCTTTCACCTTTCATAAAAGATATCGCGTCTCATATTTCGTCGCACGATTTTCCCACCACGGTATATCATAGAAATTCTTTCCCGAAGTAAGAAAATGCCTTTAGAAGTTTTAACACCCTGATCAATTTTCCGGCCTCCTCTGCATTGGTCCTTCATCATCAAAACATGTGTTTCCACGTTCCTTCACCCGTTTTATCATGAAATATTTACTAAAATACACCTAATTATGGTTAGCAAACTATTCCAACTCCACACATTGACCATTGGGAATGAAACTTTTTGCGCAGGTGACACTGAAGGAAATGGAGGAACACAAATCGTGCACCCATCCGAACGTGTGGTGTTCGCACTTTGAGTTCGCAGGCGATCAACGCGACCTTTACAAGCACCTTTTCTTGCCGGGTAAAGGTTCACCGACGGCGACAGCACGGGCGGCGATATCGCCGGAAAAGATATGCACAAAGTGTTCGAAGAACTGTAATACCCTTGCGGAATTGCACAGGCACATGCTGGAGTGCGCCGGCGACCAGACCTGGCTTCTCGGGCTTTTTGGTAACGGTAAAAAGAAGTGCAAATGGCGACCGTTCGGTAGTCGAAGCCGGCGGCGAAGGCAGCGCGGCATGAAGAGGAACATCCAGAATTCCCAGACCCCGAGGGCGAACACCCCCAAGGATCGACAGGCGAACGGACCCCGTGTCCGTCCCAGTGATCGTAAGATATCATATCGATTATTGTCCTCATCCATTTTAAACGGTAAACTCGATTTCGAATGGATGTGAGTAGGGGGCCGATAAGTGCACGGGCGGTAATTAGGACCCCCGTAACTTTCGTTAAACTGATGATAAACTTAGGCAGTTGTTTTGTCATGCATGTCCGCAGGAGAAAGTATTCAGAAAATGTTGGCCAACCTTCCTCCCAAGAGAGCATCTAGAAAAGTTCTCAGAGAAGAAAACCTGGCTAGATCGCGTCGGGAAGCAGCGCAAACCGTAAGTATCAACGCGCCATTTTGGACCTCGTTAAACTTTCACCGTTTTTTTCCCCCTCTTCGTTTCTCTGTCTCGCTCTTTCTCTCTATCTCTCTCGCTCTTTCTTCTTCAAGCCTTGACATTTTCTACTGTGCCAGAAAACTGCAAGACGGAAATCAAACGCGCACTATTCTTAGACCAAGGAAGTTACGAACAAGAAATGACCGAGATGTGTTGTAAACTGTAACCTCGGGTCGTTGCAATATTTTTTGCTGCTATTGCAGTAACAAATAGAATGAAAATTATGTAACCTTTATTATACATGTTAAAATACTCACCGCTTAAGAATACACTTTTCATCTTTGGGATTAAATTGTTACGTTGTTTGAAAAACTTCACGGCCACGATCGAAGTAGAACGAATTGAAACGATTGATTATAATTATCAACGTCAGAATATGTTCTACAAGTATTTGTTCAAATGCAGACTCAGAAATATGTTTTTCGAGTATTTGATACCTATGAAGTTTCCCAAATTTTACCTCTCTCGAAATACGCATGTTCACCTGTAACGTACTAATCGATTTTTCGAATAATACACAGTTTTCACATTTATTAACAACTTAACACACAGTAGTTCTGTTTATCTCTTATTTACTAGTAATAGCAATAACGTGATGACTGCAGACATGTTCTAAATCACTCGGCAAGACAAATAACGCATAAAGTTTTGACAACAATGTACTCAATGAATTTGAACGGATGAATTAAACCCTGATGAATGATTACGTTAAAACGCTTTCTTCTTATTCATTTTGCGCCTGAAAAAACAAAACAAAAATAGTAATTCCGTCGTTCAAATCACTGTGTCAAGTGATCAATAGCAAGTACGTTATGTCTAACTGAAGATTCAGTTATTATTAGATGCTTCACCCCTGAAAACGGATCAAGGCATCATTTAGCGATCTCTGTCCGAAACGTAAGCCAAGTCATACCGTTCGTGTTTGTATAAAAATTAGTCATCTTGCTCAGTGTGTAAGATCATCATCGTTTAGCGTTTGGGAGCCTTGAACAGCGCAGTGAATATCACGCTATAAATTTTTGGAAAGCCGGCATATTGGATGGATGAAAAAAGGCAATCTCGGAGGTGCTGATAAGGACGAGTTGGCTCCATCTTTCTCTATTTCCTCCTCGCTCTATCGCTCTCAATATCCGTCGCCTAGCCTCTTCGGTTTCTCCTTCCTACTACTCATACACACAACTTGCCGATGTAAGTGAAGCGTATTGATTGGTGATACCGGACACGCACACTGCACTTAGGCTCCGCTAGCTCACGTCGCGAACGGAGTTTCGATGCTACCAGTGTGCGTGTGCACCGGTAAACCGACACGGCCTACGGATTCCCCACTCATCGCCACAAAACGTGAATCCAGGCACCTAGTGTAAGTTGCAACGTCTATGTATCGCTATACAAGGTGTTCAGAGCGGTAAAGTCACCCACTCGTTGTTCGCATCAGTTTTCGTGGAATGTGCCCTTTGCTCAGGTTTTTCTCCACTTTTTACTTTCAAATCTAACTGACCATTGGTACTTTAAGAAATAATTATGCTTGGAAGGTGCTCGAACGTGATATGGGAAATTTTCCTTATCAATGCATAATAATTACCAATTGGCTGGTTCATACGTACAGTGCGTTCTTCTATCGAATTTCATCTCGCTCATTTCGCTTTGTTCACGCACCTTAACGGTTGATTAGAGAGACTCAGTCTCGTCTGCCGCCGTCTCTCTGCCGCCGGTTATCCTTGTAACAAGGCGGCGTCGAATGTGTTCAAGGTCACACATATTTGTATTCATGATTCATGAATAAATTTCTCGCGAGTTGAAACGGCCGCCGAATACCAGCAATTATAATACCATCACCATCGTCATCTTCTTCAAAAACTATATGTCTTCCTGTTTATCCCTACTGTTCACTCGCTCGTTGAAAAGAAATGAACTCGACGCAAAGTGATTGATGAAAATTTTTGGCCCCAGGTACAAACGCGGTCACGACCCCGAATATCGACGGACGTAACATCGTCGGCGGTTCAGTCGAGGAACAAGACGGTGCTGAAGAACAAGCTGCTGAAGAACGCTAAATCCTTCCAGCGCAACAGGACTAGAATCGACAACATAGCAGCGGCTATCGAGAGCGTGGTAACATGCAGATTGGCGCAATCAACGTCCGAGACGAAATCAACAGTCGAGTCGGTCAAACGAGGCGATGAGTCGGGAACGAGGATGGCGAAAATCCAGGCAAGAAACGTCATGGCGGTTCTGAGCAAGAAGAAGAACGTCAAGACGAAGGTCAGCACCATCGCAAACATGGAGCATCCCAGAACGAGAGGACGGCCCTTCGGAGCCATTAGGGTTTCCAGTCGTTCGAAAGTGAACGTGGTTCCGGAAAAACCGGCCTTGAAGAGCGGCAAACCTCCTAACCCGAAGAACCAAGCGCCGCAGCAGCAAGCGGTCGGCGCTAAGCCTCCCAAGAATTCCGGAGAGGCTGAAGAGGCTGGTGTTATAGGGCGGAAGAAAAAGGTGATCGACCCAGTCGCCTCGATGCATGCCTCGTTGAAGGCGAAACAGCAGCTCAGAACCAACGACGGAAAATTCGCGAGGAGTCCGAATCACAGTTCCGACGAACTCCCGACCCAGGAACGATACCCTCGGCGCCACGCGAGCATTCCGCGATTCGTAATTCCCAAATCCAGGATCAAGGCGACTAAGGAGGTTGGTAAAAAGAAGACCGCAAAGATAACTGGACGCGTGCCCTCCGATGGCGACAGGATGCCGACCCTCGAACCGGCCGTGCCGGTCAGAGACTCCGAACTGTCAGGGCCCGAAGAAGAGCCTGAAATACCAGGCCGCGGAAACGAGCTTCCAGTCCTTTCGCCCGCCGCCATTGGCACCGTTCGTCGGACCTCGCGGGCCTCCGACAAAAAGGATCCGACGATCGAAGATCACCTTGACCTTGACGACGTGCTCGAGAAGAGCGTGATCGATGTCGCCGAACTGAAGAATAAGTATGAGCGAGAAAATGCCTCGCAACGGAAGGCGGAGAGCGAAAAGAAGGGTGTTCGAGGCCCGCGCAGCAAGCGAAAGACGCAAGTGGCCTTGTCTTCGTTCTCCGCGTCTTCTTCCTCACTGACGCGGGTTAAAGAGAAAAAGAACTTGCCCAAGAGGAGCGTGAGTGTTCAGGACGGTTACAGGGGTGCGCAAAAGAAGCCGGCACAGACGCTCGTCGAATCGAAGGAAATCAAGCAGAACCCAAGGCGATCAGGGCGCACCTCGTCTACCAGGGAACGACGCGGGAATGATGCTGAAACTGCGCAGGATCAGAAAGCGGTGGAGGCTGTCGAGGAAGGAAGAGATAAAAACAACACGAACAAGAACCCAACGGAATATAAAGAGAGTCCAAGGCGCTCGGAGCGAACATCGTCTATCAAGGACCGCAGAGACGAGATCGAAGGATCGCGGGACGAACCATCCACGACGCTGAAGAACCGGGAGAAAGCAGAAGACGCCGGTCAGAAACAGGGTCTAGTGATGATCACAAGTCTCAACGGATGCAAACCGAATCCAAGACAATGTGGGCGAACGTCATCAGCCAAAGATCATGGCGAGGAAATCTACGCGGCTCAAAATCAACCGAGATCATCAAAGAGCCGGGATAAAGTGACAGAAATCAGAGATGACGGAGTGTCTGCCAAGCCGCAGGGAAAATCGGGGAGAAAAAGCGCCCAAAAAGCGACCGGTGAGAATCACGCTGTTAAAAAACTCGCCGACCATGATCAGCCGATTTCCGCAAGTGACGCGGAAGGTCCGCATCTTCAGGGGAAACTGGACCCTGAAGAGGAGGAACACTCGGGACTGCCGAAACGCGGTAGAGGTCTCGGAAAGCGTCGAGGCCGTATCAAAGCCCCGGAAGTCATAGAGAAGCACACCGACGAGGACGAAGAGGCCGTGATAGAGTCCCCGATCAACTTGAGCCTTGAGCGGCTCCAGCGGGAATCGAGCAACTCGAACGTCGACAGCGGCAAAGAGAACTCGTCGGAAACTCCGATTATGGTTCCAAAACCGCGGGCTGTTCGTCCGAAGAAGACGAAGACCGGGCGGACCGGTCGCGACCGCCTCACGAAGCGCCTCGGCAGCGTCATCGGGATCCTGACCGAGGGTGTAAACATTCCCGTCGAAGCGCAGCAGAGCGTCGTTCTGACAGTGCAAACCGCCTCGGTGAACGCCGAGCCAGCCACTTCCGGAAGCCAGGTGAAACCCGAGAAAGACGCCGTTGTCGAGGACAAAGCCTCCGACGAGGAGAAGGGTCCGGTTAGCGATGAGGCGCTTTTGGAGCTGGAAACTCGCCGTGGTATTGATGCGATGACTGGCTGCGCAGAAAAGGTGGAAAGCAAGTCTGATAAACCTGAAGACTCTAACGACCCTGAGAAAAATCAAGTCGTCCAAGAAGCTGTGCCTTCCGGCTCTTGCGGAACTCAAGCGACGGTGGAACCTCTGAAAAAGTTTGAACCAGTGCCCGGGGAAAAAATGACGAATCAAGTTGAGCTTCAAGTGCCGTTCGAACCCTCGAACGATATAATAATGGATTTGTCGCGGAGAAAACCGAAGGGTAAGGGTTCGTTCTTGGAAAAAATCGTCTCGAAAATAGCAAAGCAGAAGGATGTTTTGCTCGTCGAGGGTGACGTCGGATCTCTCCTCGACAACGCCGTCGACGAGCTGACGAATATACTCGATGAAGTTGCGCCCAATCTTACGGAGAGCACGGAAAATCTTACTACCAGCGTCAACGATACGCAGGCTCGGAGCGACAAAGCCGCTGGTTTGAGTCTCGCTGAAAAAAGTCAGGGGGAAAGTTCTCGGGTTGAAAAGGAAGACGAAGACGCGGTACCGACTTTGAGAGACCAGAGCGAAGCCGTCAAGGTTTGTATCGCCGATTTCGTGCCCGTTGACGACGTGGGGCCAACTTTAGACGAGGATCGATTGATCACGACAAGTGCCTCTGATAATCTAGTTATCCATACATCGAATGAACCCAAAGCCAAGGATAACGTGAAGAAGAACGATGACGTCACGGTGTCGAAGAAACGAGCTATCGAAACGAGCACGCCAAAGAAAAACAAACGGAAGTCCGTCGACGCCGAGGCGATCAACGAAGTCGACGATTTGCCAACGGACGAACTCTGTCTTGCCGATATAATGAAGCTTATACAGAAGCCGAAGACCAACGGAGAGAAGGAAAACGAGACTGTAGCCAGGCCGGGGAAACGAAAAACGGTGAGTGAAAGTGAGCCGCGGACGAAAGGGCGGACCGAGGACCTCGAGATTGGCCTCGAGATATCAGCAACCGAAGACAGCGACTCGAAAAGACCGAAGCGAAGATCCTGCGTGAAGACGTCGCTAATTGAAGAGCACTTGCCGCTGCTGATTGACGATTTGGAAAAAACCTACGACGATGATGAAACGTTTACGAAAAATATAAACAAAAGAAAAAACCTTCAGGAGGAAGATGCGGCTGTGATTGAGCTCGAGGCTAACCAGGTGCCGAGATCAAATTCTGCGCTGAACAACCGTGCCGCGAAGAGGAGATTGATAGAAACGAGTCGTCAAAAGACCGACGATGGTAGTGAATCATCGCAGGAACCGGAGAGACGATCTTCGAAAAGGAAATCATCCCTCGCTAATGAAAAACCGGACACTTGTGCAGAAAATGACTTCGTAAGTTCGGAGAATGATAAACGCGACGAGAACTCTGGAAGCAAGGCTAAAAACATTAAACGAATAACTGGAGAGGCTGAGGAATCCCAGCCGGATGCGAAGCTCGAATTCAGCGTCATCGAAGCTTGCGAGAAAAAGATAGCAACGAAAAAGAGGAAGTGCAGGAGCAAATCTGAAGAGAAATCGAGCAGAGATGACGAGTCGAAGATCGAAGAAACGCTGGAAGAGTCCAAGAAGATGAAGACGTCTCGTTCCACCCCCGAGAAAATACCCTCGCTCGTCAACGAACATCTTGACTTAGACGACGAGGACTCAACGGCTCTTTCCGAGGCCGAAACCCCGGCCGATTCTCTCACCAAGGCGAAGCCCGAGTCCCCGCAAATCTTTCACCGCCTTCGGACGCTCCGACAGAGGAATCCGAAGCGGAAATCCCTCGCCGAGGATCATCTGGAACTCTTCGACGACGGGGAGGAAGTGAACACAGAACCGTTCAAAGTACCGGAAGTGGGCGAAGCGCATCATTCGCGAACGCGACGGTCTTCGAAAAGGTCACTGAACGTGGCTGACACCGAGGCTTTGATCGGTTCTGCGAACGGCGAGACGATTTCGACGAAGAGGAAATCGTCGGCTGAATCGTTGAATTCGAAAGCGGTAGAAGTTGGCCAGGATTTAGAGACGGCGATAATCAACCGGACTCCGAAGTCGAACACACCAATCGAAACTGAGACTCCAGATGAAACGGCGAACTCCGAGAGTCTCGAACCATCCTTGATTAAGGAGCACCTCGATCTGTCCGACAAAAACGAGGAGGAAGTGCCGATCGATGATCCCGAGGAAAGCGACGGGAAGCTCAACGAGTCGATACCGGTTTCGGAAACGGACGTGACGACAGAAATATCAGCGGAAGACGACCAGCTACAGCAGATCCCGAAGAAACGAGGAACGGCCAACTTTGCTGTGGGTCACACAAAGAATGGGGAAATATTGATAGTCGAGAAGAAGAAAAAGCTTACCAAGGAGGCGGCTCGGTTCTTTTGTGAAGTGTGCGCGACGAGTTTCACGCGTAAGAGTTCGCTGAAGAAGCACAACTTGTCTCAGTCGCATCTCGTCCAGATCGCGAAGTCGGAAAAAAATTCTGAGATCGAAATTGCCCAAGGCGAAGAAGCGGCGGAGAAGGAGGATCCCGAGGATGAGGATCGAACCCGGGATTACTGGGGCTCGGAGGATAGTCTCGACGACGTTGACGAAACGCCGGTTGTCGATCCATTGGGTTCGAATCCCGACGACACGGCGCTTCATCGGGCACCGAGAAACCCGCTCACGCCGCAGATATCCGAAGAGGAAGCCCTAGAGGAGGAACTGCTCGACGAGGAGATATGCAAGATAACTGAAAACATGACTCACGACGATTTTGTCCTGACTGATCACATCAGCCCGGAACCTGATACGGCGGTCAGCGTTACCGTGAAGAGCAAAAACCTGAAGAAAGATGAGCTACCGGCCCTCGACGCGCACAAAGCGAAAAAGCGCAGGAACCTCGCCGAGGAACATCTCGACCTTGACTCGCCAAGCCCACAACCGAAGCTCAACAAGGAAACTGATCTCGAGCCCTCGCCGCCGGAAAGCCCGATTTTCGGAACAGACACTCCGTGTAAAAGTGTCTCTAGGACGGAAAACTTGTCCCTGGAGTTCCGGAGGCCGGGTTCCGACCCCGAGGAGTCCGATTTAGCCGAGAAAACGAAGGAAGCATCGCCGGGCAGTTTGCAGAAGACCGACGGCACGGATTTACCCGCTGTAAAACATCCGCTCGTCAGTATTCCTGTCAAGATTCAACGAGACGTTCTCGCTTCCTCCAACCTCAACATTGACGACGATTCATCATCGGATCGACCGCTGGCCGAGATTTTATCTAAGAGCAGGAATTCCCAACTCTCCGAAGTTTTCAACCAGAAAGTGGAAGAACTCTCCGTGTCTTCAAAGACGAAAAAGTCCACCGACCCACATCTCGGACTCGTTAACGCCACCGAGAAGCCGAACGGATCAAAGAGCCGGAAAGCTGCGGCGGAATTCGAGAGCGACGAGAGCGCAATCAACACCGAGGTTTCGGTGGATGTCAGAAAACTGTTAAAGAACCAGGAAGTGAGCGATTCGAAGCCGGGGGAGAGCCAGCGGGAAGTGAGCCCGTCGAACGATAAATTCGAAAATGAAAAGCCGTCGGTGAGGAAGGTTCAACCTCGAAAATCGAGGTCGGTGAGACCAAAGCGGAGACGAAACGTGACCCCGAGTTCCGGCAGCGAATCGAGCGAGGCTGAGAACATGTCGTCGGATTCGAGGAACAAGAACAAGATCGTTAAGAGCGTGTTCGGGCGGGTCTTCGGCGGTGAGAAGTCGGAAAAGGTCCAAGACAAGGTGAAGGAAGTCTTGGACGACTGGGATTCTCGTTCGGACGACGACGTCAGGAGACGCGGAGCGTCGCTGTCGTCGGAGGACTCGAAAAAGCGGCGGAATCGCTCTAGGGCGAAAACTAGGGAGGACGAGAAACGCGCGAACGGTGAATCACGGGTCAGTCGTCGGAGCAAGAAACGGGCTGAAGAGCGGATATCCAAGGCTTTCGAGGAGGAAGCAGTCTCCGTCGGCAATCAGAATGGCCTCTCCGAAAACGGGCACGAGGAGCTGGTGGAAACGACCAAGGAGGAGCGCGCCGCCAAACCAGGTGCTGACGAGTGGCCCATCTTTGGCACCAAATCCGAGATTTCGGACACCAAACAACCCCTAGGAACCGGTGACGAGCGCAACGTTGTTTCCGAGGCGGAGAATTCGATGAACCGGGCATCGCTTCCGGAATGGGCGTCGCTACTTCCATCGCCGTCGCCACCCTCGTCACCGGCGCAGAGTAGCGTGGCCCCGAGCAGCGTCAGGAACCGTTCGCCGACTCCGGACCGCAATTCACAGTCTTCCGATTCATCGGAGTCGGAGGACGACGGGCCGCGATGCAGACTCTCGCCGCTCTATATTAGAAACACCCCCGACACGTCGATGGACAGCGTTGCCTCCGACGCGAATGGAGATTTTGTCGCCGATGATAAGGCTCAGAAAAAATTACCGCTCGTCGATACGCCGGTTGTGAAACTCGCCGAGGAACACCAGGTCGTTACCATCGCTCCGACCGACGCCCTCGAGGACAACGCCATCGACGTTCCTCGACCCGCACTCATCCATGCTGCCGCCTCTCTGCAGAAGCCCCGCCAAGTGAAGGTCCTCAATTGCGACGAGAAGTTGTTCGTCGAGTGCTGCTCAAGGCTTAAAACCTCCGAGAACGAACTCCGGGGCGCCAAGAAAATACAGCTTGATCACTCCGATGCTTACAGAAAAAAAGACACCGTCGATGGATCCGGGTTTAGGAGCATCTGCGACAGGTTCAGAGATGCAGAGAGTCAGAACAGCCTTGGCAGTCTGCTTGAGTCCGTGAATCAGGTGAGTTGGAATTTAAAAATTCGTTTAACACTCGATTGTCGATAGTTCTGGGTAATTCCAACAGGGCTTTTTCCTTTTTCCATAGTGAACCAGTTTCCGAGTAACTTAGCCTGCGGGTTTAGCTACTCAGATTCGCGCGACTAACGAAACTTTTGCAAAAGATCAGCATGAACTTTTTACACTTGTAATGTACGGTATACATCATTTTTCTCAAAGCACTCTACCATCACCGACGCCTAATTGTGCACCTCGTTTTTCAGCTACTCGGTGAGGAGAGATACGCGAACAATGAAAAGGACTACTCGAAACATGCGACGCACCATCGGCGAAGTGAGAATTCTAGTCGCTCCGTAAGCCCGGATCTCGAAGCGTCCTGCATCCTGCCCGACAACCTTGGCTACGAGGACAGTCTCGACGTCGCCTTCGAGCATAACAACAAATTGCGGGACAAGATACAACAGCGAATGCGGGAAAGCGAGAATCTGATCGCCAGCTCGTTTCCACGCGAGGCTAACAACCCGACAACCCGTCATCCTTCTCATGGGGACTTGAATTCGCCCCATGGAGTTGCTCATCCAGCTTCAACCGTTCACGCGGATGAACCGAGAATCGCTTCCTGTGTCGCCAAGGGCCTAGACGATCATCATCATCATCATACCTCGAAAAATGCTTCCCTTGAATCCGCAGGCTTCAAGCAAAAGATGACATCCACCCTGGGTGGACTTCTTGACAAACTCGCGCTTTCCAATCTGCTTCACGACACCACCAAACACGATCACAAGTAAGGCGTATTTCCTAATTATAATAATTTTTTCAAATTTCTTATCCGAATACTGATTTCAGCATTTGGATTTGACCAATGAACTCCCGAACTTTCGAATATCGCCCAGCTTCGTTTAAGTTCCTCAATTTAGTGATTAATATGAACCTGAACTCGATCCCTTGACCGAAGCGTAGGAAAAGCTAAATTGAAAACGAAAATCGTTTCGCGACTGGGACACTCGCTGAAATTATGCAAACCACTCATTTTATTTTATACCTCTTGTATGTACGTACACACCCGGCTATAAATCATTTGAATTAGTTAAGCTGGCATGATGGTTTTGGGTTTAAGCGCGCTATTACTGTGCCTAATTCATCGCGTGTGCGGTCCTCTATTCAACGACTCGTACGTAGGTGGGTATTGATCCAAGCTTCGGACTTTTCGCGTTACACTTCGACCCGTGTCGTCCTTCGTTGTCCTTTGTCATCCTAAAACCACAAATACTCCCCAGGCACACTATCCTCACAGTGTAGTATTACATATGGTCTTTAATGATCCTTTCCTGTTGTCCCAAACGTCATCATATTTGGAACGATCACGCTGTTTACGATTAGAAACTTGCCACAATAGCTTTTGATGGAACAACATACCGACCATGCCATTTTATTATTTTTACTTTTTGACCTTATGCGATTTTTTACACCTCATTGACTCTCACGAATGTCCAAATATAAGTACCTAGTTGCATGGTTTTTTTATTATAAATTCACGTTACTTTTGAATTTCATAAACTTAATATGGTGACAGGAAAACTGACCTCAAAACTAGTCCATTTAACAATAAAATAATTCCTTAGAGGAATGGTTCTGAAGAGTAATCAGATCATTTAGAGTCTTGCGAATTCAATTCTTCTCTATTGATCGAGGAAAATAGTTTAAGAGATATGAAAAAAACAAACTTGCTAGTCTTGATCAAGTCCTGCCATTATTTTTCAAAGTTATGTTACTTTAAATAACTTGTTTTTTTATTTGCAGTGGTTCGACGCCGATGACGGTATTGGCAGAGCTGGCCTGCGCCCGGGCACCGTCGGCAACAAAGATTGGTGAACTGGAGCCAAAAGTACTGGACAGCATGCCGACGGATCGGAAGGATATCCCCATCCGTAGGATACGGAACCCAATAAAAGAGTTATTCGAGCGTAAAAAAGAGCTGAACGATCGCAACCAAAGCGACAGAACAAGAGCCGTTGTGGTGGCGGTTGCAGCGCTCAAGGAACTGAACGTCCATCGGCACCGTAACAAGAACACAACGACAGCGAAGAAAGCGAGGAGGCAACAGCGTTCGCAGGAATTTCCGTTGGTACGGAAAAGTCCCTACAGTGGAATGGCCGAGAAGAAAAAGCGCAGGGATATTTCGTCGGAAAAAAAGGAGCCGCTGGTTATCCGTAGTGACAAGGTCAAGGACGTCTACGATTTCGACGACGAGGAGAGCCAGGCGGAAGTCGCGATGCCCAGCGTCGTCTCGTTCCGGAGCAAAGTCACGCCTCTGGAGGTTGACGTCGCCAGCTTGGCCTCGAAGGCCATCGTCCAGACCCTCGACAACGGTAAGGAGGCGGACATCCTGGGCCGCAGACTCGAGTCGATGATCGACCGGAAGTTCAAGGAAGTAGAGAAGTCCGCGCCGAAGACCAAAGGCGCTCTCAAAGCCTTCCAGAACGACCGAGGCGCCCCAAAAGACGCCGAGATCGATCCCGGGACGAAAAAAGCCAAGGAGCCGAGTGACGTGAAACTGGAAGATCAAGCCGCGGGCCCAATGGACGATTTCGTGCAGCGCGGTAAGCAGGGCTCGAAGCGTAACAGTGAGTTTAGGAAGAGGTCGAAGTCCAAAAAACGGGGTAAAACATCGCGGAAGAAATCGCGGCCCTCGGCATGGTACGAAAATGATAGTTCGGACGAATTCATAACAGCTGCGAAGACCGAGGACGTCGGTGTTGGGATATCGAAGAGCCAGAGAACCTGCTCGAAAGGTAAGCAAAATCTGTTCGCCGAGTTGTCGTCGACCTCGTCAGAGAGCGAGGAGGAGGTAGAGCTTGATTATGACTGTGGATCAACGGATGTGTTACCCGACGAAATCGACGCTGCAGAAAAACCGACGCGCGACAAATCACCCAATGATCGTCTTTGTCAGCAAACGGAAGAACACAAGACCAGAAATTATTCCGAGACAAAGAAATCCGAGTCTGAAATGTCCGATCATCCACTCGTTATCGACGAGAGACGAGAAAGCGACGAGGAGAGCAATGCCAGAAATAATTACGAACCTTCGTTTGAAATGGATGACCTTTACAGAGAAGACAGCTCCGACGAGGGAGATGCTGAGTGCCCCGTGTTCGAGGAGGTGGACAAAGTGGTCGAGGATAATTCCGAGGTCCTGCCGAAGTCGAAGTTCCTCAAGGAGGATGAACTGATCCCTCTTGAGGAGGCTCTCGATCTTCTTGACCAACCGGGAACGCTCGAAGAGTCAACGAGTCGGTCTAAGGATAAAGGAAAGAAATTTTTAACAGACAGAGAAACCGAGGGGGATAACATTAGTGTTGCAAAAGGTGAAGAGCTCGTTGAAAATTACGCCGGGAGTCCGACGAATGAGAAAATCGATGAGGACGAGACGGTTCAGCTACCAGAGAAACTGCCCGGCAATGAGAAGCCAGAGAAAGCCTCGGACAATCTACCGCTTCACGTGTTCCTAAGCAGAAAGGTGCAGGAGTCGAAGAAGCGGAAACAGCAACACCTCAAGAAACTCCAAGAGGAGCAAGAGCGGATTTTGTTGGAGCTACAGCCGACTAGGAGGCAGAGGAAATGCGCCATCGGCAAGCAAGGATTGCTAGCGGAGATCAGCAGCTCTTCGTCCGACGAGGGTGGTAGCGGTTTGAGGAAGTATCACGACAAGGACAGGTCTTCGGATACGTCGGAGAAACCGCGACGGCAGAAACGCGAGTCGAGGGAAAAGCGGAAGGAAAGATACATCGAGAAGAAACACGAGCAGATAATAGCCAAGGAGCAGAAGGCGATACAGGAAGAGATCCTGCGAGAGCTTGGAAAGAAGAAAGATGGGAGAACGACCCCGGTAATGGATTCCGTAAAGTCATTCGAGGGCGGCGAGTTTGATCAGGACGAAATCAAAGAAGGAGCTGAGAGTAAAATGAGCCCGAAAAAGCAGAAGAAGCAAAAGCCCCAAAGAGCTGGCAGTGTCTTGGGTGATTCGATGGAAAAAACTGCGGACACCACCAGAGAGAAAACGTGCATCAACGAGCCGCCATCCAAAACAAAGAAGCAGTCGAAACCTGATCAAAAATCACCGAAAAAGACGTCGAGCTCGTCTAGCAGGAGCAAAAAACATTCAACCGGTGGCAAGTCGGCGGCTGAATTCAACGGCAAGGAAACAAAGGACAGCAAGGATCGGAGGTCATCGGGAATGAAACGGGACTCGACCGACGAAGAGCTGCGTACGACCAAATCCTGGAACAAGGTTGAGGAAGGTGTTGGCGTCGCCATCGGCCGCAGGAAACGTGCTGCAGCCAATCAGCTTTATTACTGGTCGAGCTCGAGCGACGAGGAAGAGGAAATCGTCGAAGAGCCTCTGGCCAACGCTGAGGAGGAAGATGACCGTCAGGAGCAGCACGGCTGGATTGTCGGCGATTCTCATAAGAGAATGATAACGATGCTCGCCATGGAGAAGCAGCTCAAGGAGAAACGGAGACGCAGTGAGGACGAGTTTGAGCCCAACAAGGCAAAGAATAAAAAGCACAGGAATAGCACGTCCTGATACAATTACGACGACTGAATTTCATTACCAAGCGAAACTGTAGTTTCATTAACACTATTATTATTGTTATTATTATCATTATTTTTTATTTCTTGTTGGTTTCCGCTCGAATGTAGAGGACCGACCTACGGTAACGCATAATTAGCTTTTTATTTTGATGTGAGTTCGAGTTTTTCTCCTTTTTTTTTTTTTTTTTTTTTTTCTCTGTACAATTTCATTAGCAGCGTTTCGTTACTTTCAATCATTGCCAATGCTCATACCGCTAGAACGTATCTTAGGTAATTTATAATAAAAGCTGGTTACATTGGCCAATGAAAACGTAACTGCGGATAAAACGTGGATAGACTTGTAAGAAACGAATAAACCCGAATAAGACATTTGTTTCCAGTTTGAGGATAGTGAAAATAAATATAAAATATCAAAAAGTGAATAAGATAACTTGTAATATATGGCGTGACGGTAAAATAAAAAATCTAAAAAAACTCCCTGTACAATATGCAACACGTACATTCATATATACATACATACATTCATATATACATACATACATGCATACATACATACATACTTATATAATATACATATATTCATTCAGCTGAGATATATTTTACACTGGATCTTCATTGATCTAAATTACGAATATATAGTGATTAAATTTGAGCCAAACACGTTTCATAACAGAGCATCAGAGAGAAAGAATTGTGTTGTATACATGTATACATATATAAATGCTATGAATATATCGCTTACAATTAGACTGAATGTACGAAACATTAGTTGGACTTAGCAGACACGTGAAGGCACTTATAGACAATACTGCAGAAATTGGTTTAATCATGATAAATAACAGGTGTGGTTACTAGTTAGAAGTATTATAAATGTATGATAAATGGATTATTTTTGACGGACAGCGCGCAACAGGGGTCCAATCAACTATAGCGTTTTGGCCAGCTTTTCGTGATTGCTACATATCGCAACTTGAGTAACATTTGAAAAAAAGGAGAGAAAATAAAAACGGATTATACAAATGAAAACGAGAATGATGAAGAAAACGTTAAAAAAAAATTATATAGATTTAAGACATATACATACATATATTATAAATGTATGTATGAATAGAAAATATTACATGAAAACGAGAATAATGAAGAATACGTTAAAAAAAAATTATATAGATTTAAGACATATACATACATGTATTATAAATGTATGTATGAACAGAAAATATTACATGAAAATGAATAATGAAGAGAAAGAAAAGTTAGGTAAATTTCATTCAGAGAGTACGGGTATGTGTCTGAATATTCCAAATAAATGCTTACATTTAAACCAATTATTATTGATGCACGAGAATATTTAAGGCTTTACTTTCTGTTTGTGTTCAAATTAATAGATCTCACCACGTGGGCCACACGTGCCGGGTTAAATTATTTTTTCTTAAATATAATTGTTTATTATTTCGTTTACTTCGAGCACATCCTCAATGGGATTGTGGATAATGATGGCGGTGATCGTGGGTATAGTAACTATTCAGATTTTCGTATTTACAATTAGTATAAAATCACAATAAGTATATGTATGTATAACATGAAGATATATGATAGACTTTATTGTAAATGTACTGCCATAACCATATTATAATTATACGGAAGCCTATAATGATAGTTAATTCCTGTAAAAATAAAATAATAGCACAAAAACATTGACAAAAAAAAGAAAAGAACTAAAAGAAAGAAAAAAAAACTAGGTACATCCGATGTAAATAGAGCATATTTTCAATGTGTCTTGAAAAAAAAAGTATGTTTTGTAATATAATAAGAATTGCAAAAATAAACTAAAATTATCGATAAAAAAACAAGTTTCGAATTATCTCCCAAACTTTAATGACGCTTGTCGTTGACTGAAGATGTTCAGTCAACGCACTTGAGGAAAGGAAAGAAGAATTTAAACGAAAGATTAATAACAAAAATATTATAACTTGGCCGATGATTAACTTTGATCGCGATTTTTTTACTCGCAAAACTGTGGCCGTAAATATATATCCACATATTCGTTGACTGAAGAATATAACATATTCTTCATTCAACGACACGGACACGTATAGAGTTATGTTTGAAAAGCGCGGGTTCTAATATGAATCATCATAATGCTGATAATTTAGGATTTGTAACAGGCGACGGCTGGCAAGCCTGAGATCGAGAGAAAGAGTGCAGCAAGGTTCCGATGACTCTGCGTGCTCTGGGCTCTTTTCAAATATGGAGAGGTTATCTTTTTAAAGTAATATGTGGGATTTAGGAGACCGGAACCGTGGTATTTTTGTGTTGATAAGTGTGCTGAGCGGATGCGCTGTTTTATACAATGCCTGGGGTCCGATTCTCGCGCTAACTGTGTCGATAATCGCTGTGATACACGTATGTTACTCCCTGCTAACCAACGACAGCATTCTATCGCCGCAAGCGTTATTTTTCCTCGAATACGTGAGCGAGGGCGGCAGGGAAATATCCGCCAATTTGAATGCTGCATCGTTCTACCTATCGTCCACCCTCCGTAAGTTATACACTATTTTAAGTAACCACTGCCGGACTTACGTCGCGGCGAAAATGAGCAGATTTAGAAAAAATTCCTCATATCAATTGAGCAACGACAATCGCCAAGCGTCCAGAAGCTCTTCAAGGTTCGATCTCACCACCAATCCGCTCAGCCCTATACCCAAAAATAGCTACCAAGAAAATACCCCCTACATCGATCATCCTGCCACTCGTCAACTGAGCGATAACTACTCGTTGACAAAGCTCACCTCGACACCACTTGACCCCTGGTGCAAAGACCCTCAGGTACCATCCAACGGAGGCATAGAACTTTTCACACCAACTCGACCTCTTCGCCGAGAAATACAACCAACATTCGGACCGAATCACTCATCGATGATACAAAATGAGACTGTCTTTAGCCCTGAGGGCTCTCCGTGGGGAACCAGCATTAGCCCAAAAATGCGATCTAAAGCAGCAGGAATTAAGACTGTACAAACCGTCGCTGGACCCCTACTTGCATCTACGAGATACAACATCGATCCCAAGTAAGAAATTTATGTCGTTACTAATTGCCCAAGTTACCGCAGTTGACTTCCAACATTACATCATCTGCATACTACATATTTTCTCCTTCCTTCAGAACATATTCGGATGTAACATCTCCAGGACTGAGCACACGCTTGGCGAAATATGCCACGGAAGCCAACAACAAGCTGACGCATCAGTCGCAGTACGCGACTGGCCAATTTCCCAAAGTCAATCTCAGCGTCAGTCCATTACCGTTAATAAACATGAAAAATGTCAAGGTCAGAACTCCCGTGACTGTGCGGATAGCTCCGCCAGAAACGAGCAGGTACTCGCCACCTGAAAGACAAAGAATTATCTCAGACATATGCAAAGCTGAGAATAGAGCACCCCAGAGCGTTGTGCAAGTGCTTAGAGAAATATCACTTAAGAGGCACGCGTCGAGAGATGATGTGAGCTTGGATTTAGCAAAAAAACAGAGAACCGAGGATATATACGAAGACAACTTGGATGATCTGGTAGAAATGACGCAGAAAAGAACCAGGGAAGATTCGCCGAACAGTGAGGAAGAAGAGGATTTGCTCAGGAACAATCAGCTTAGGCCAGTCAAGAAAACTAAGACCCCTTCTTGCTTCGATGTTTTGAATTCATTGAGCTCGAGCAATCAATATTCCTCAGGAATTAAGCGAAAAGCGAGTAGTCGTAAGTACCACAAAATCGATTTATATACTGTCTTTTCTGTGCAGAGGGAATCAAATTCTTTGCTTTTTTTTAGTCGATTTATCCCGATGTGGCACACCCAGCATAGAGAAACATTTCAAACCTTCGGACATGGTGCAGGGGACCCCGAAATTATTGGTAACTGTAGTTGAGCCTGAAATAGAGAAAATAAAACTTCAAAGAGACGATCTGAATCTGAAATCTTCTCTGAATATGGAAGTTGAGTTGTACAAGAAATCACCTGAACGGTCCTCAATGCAAGTAAAAAGTATTTTAAAAAGCGTCTCTACCACAGACACGGTCGGAGATCAAAACCAGGATCAATCGGACAGAGTAGGCAAAAAGATAGAGGAAAAAACAGAAATTGAACCTACGAAGAATCTTTCTCCTGCAGTGAACAAATCAATCAGCTTCACTGAGAAATTATTTATGAAAGCAGAACCACAAGCTAATGAAAGGTTGAGAACATTAATTGAAGAACAAGGAAATATCAGAGCAAAATTCACTAGTGATGATGTTGACGAAATTAAGAAAGAAGACATTGTGAATATGAGGCAAACAAGTATGAGAGCCAGACTGCAGAGCATGTTTGATGCTATATCCGGAAAATGTGAGTATATATCTCAAATTTCATGACAGATTGCCTTTGTGATATCGGATACGATGAGTGCACGAGTAGGAGTTTAGGTGTGTATCAGGATACGAGGAGTATGCGTGTGTGAGTGGGAGTATCGGCAGTGAGCTGTTTGCGTAGTCGGTCGAGAGCAAGCGGGCAGGTGCTGTGCTGGCCGTACCACACTGTATGCGAGAATCAGTAATAAAACTATATCTACTTGATTTGTTTAGTTGGTTGTGCATTGCTTTACTAGCCCCTACCTGGAAACATCACAGCTTTGAATTCTCGCAATTAGTTAATTGTTCAAATCAGTTAGTAGAAAATAACTCGACGTAATGGGATAGTTATATTCACACCATTGATATAAATTTGTATATTATACCGAATGCTGAACTATTGTGTAACATTATTTTGATTTTTTTGAAGTGAAACATTTCGTAACATAGCACAGAAAAAAACCTAAAATCTCGTCTCTTGATATTTTGCAGCTGCCAAGAAGATAAATCCAGACGTTATTATACAAGCTGACTCAAACAACGAGCCTTCTACCACCTCAGATGTACCATCGAGCTCAGCTACTCTGAGATTGACGACTTCGACTACAGACATCAATACATCTCCGATTGCAACATCTTCCGTAGTACCAACAATTACTAATTCGAAACTCGGCAGCACAATTAAGACTAAACACGTCACCTTCGACTTGCCTAGTTCACAGCAACCATTGATCTCGAACAGCAGCTTGACATCATCGATCTCTTCAACTGGATTCCAAGCAAGTACAACCGAGGCACAAAATCAGTCAGAAGTTCCAAAGTTGAACTTTGGAACTGTTGCTACAACTACAACAAATACTACTGCAACTGATCCCGCTAAAGTATCTTCTTCAAATAGTCAAAACACAAACAATATGAGCACTCCTGCATCTTCTGCAACCATTTCAACCATTGCTCCTCCTTCATTTGCCGTTGCAACATCTTCTACGCAAAGTTCAACTGTGTCGTCAGGAATTCAGAGTGGCTCAAACTTGACAAGTAGTACAAGTTTAGCAACAAAATTCTTACCTCCGAGCAGCATTGGTGCATTTAGTTCATCAAATTATACCAATGTAACTCAAAATACCAACACAGTATCGGTATCCGAACCAGTAATGACAACTTTGTCACCAAGTACGGGGAAATTTATTCAAGAACCGATCAAAGTAGTTGAGCCTGTCAAGACCAGCACTCACACTCCAGCCCCGATGCCCAATTTCTCGTTTGGTGCCGCTAAAATGACTTCCTCATCAGCATTCGGTGAAAATAATCAGTTCCCAGCTAGTACGCAAAATCAAGTAAACGTCAGTATTACTACACCGACAACAACGTCGTCTTTCATGCCTGGTAGTGTATCCCAAACGCAACAGTCTGCGACTAAAGTTACGTCAAACGCAGGTAGTATCGCAGTGCCTGAGACAAAACCAGCAGTCTTTTCATTTGGCGGTAATAGTGCCATGCCACAATCAACGAGCAGCGGAAGCTTCTTATTTGCAGGCAATGTTAACACCGCCATGAGCCAAGCTCCTACTTTTGGAACCATTACCAATCAAAGTAACGTGACCTTCGGAAGTACGGTGGCAACGACGCAAAATCCACCAGCCTTTGGAAGCTCGGTTAATTTCCAAACTATTCAAGCTCCTGGGCTCAGCGTGGCAAGCACTACTTCGCAAAATGCCCCGACGTTTAGCAGCAGTACGCCAGGATTTGGAAGTGCTGTGACGACTGTAACTCAAAACGCGCCGACATTCGAAACCCTAGCTTCATCTGCTCCTCCGCCCGCTTATGGCATTAATACATCCACCACAAGTACATCATTTGCATTTGGAAGTACAGCGGGCCAAACTACCACTGCGTCTGCATTCAGTACAAACGTTAAATCTACTACCCCTTCCATTGCCCCTGCGTCAGGTAAAGATCCAACATTCTCCTTTGGCTCGACCTCAGCACCTGGCACTAAACCTGGCTTCTCGTTCGGCGCAAACGCTGTACCAACTACCACTTCTAGCGGGGCGGTGACTTCCGGCAATACCAATCAAGTACCTGCCTACAAAATTCTCAATAGTAGATGTGCACCAAGATTTGGTACTCCTGCGACTACCGCGCCTTCGGCCTTTGGAGAATCTTCAAGCACTGCAGCACCGGCACTCGGCGGAACCTCTGGCGCGGCAATGACTGCATTTAGTGTCACATCAAGTACAACTACACCATTGTTCGGTTCACCAGCCACGACAACATCGGGAATGTTTAACACTAGTGCAAATCAGTCAACCTTTGGTACTGGATCTAATTCTGCTGCTGCCCCCTCAGCCTTTAGCGTACCAAAGACAACAACGCCGCCAGCTTTTGGTTCCCACACAGCCGATACTGGCTTCAATTACGGAGGGAAAGCTGTTCAGTTTACAGGTACAGGCCTGAACCCTACGCCCAGCACTGCAGCTGCTACTGGTTCCACTGTTACATCGACGGCAACTTCAGCGTTCGGAGTAACCACAGATCAAATAACTCTTTTTGGCCAAGGAAAGTCACCACCGAGTTTTGCCAGCAGTACATCACAGGCTTTTGGTAGTGGCGGAACTCCTAGCTTTGGAGCACTGAACACCTCCTTTGGCGGTGTTGCCACTACGGCATCTGGAAACAATTCTGGGTTTGGTGCTCAGACTTCGATGGCGCCAACTTTTGGAACGCAAACTCCAGCAGTAAAGCAATCTTCCCAAGCTCCTCCTCCTGCATTCGCGTCGACCAATACAAGCTTTGGCGCGAGTGCAGCGCCTTCTACTGGGTTTGGATCGTCGGCAACTACGTTTGGAACTCAAAATACAACTACGCCAAATTTCGGTGCTGGCACTGTGAGTTCCGGCTCTACTTTTGGCACCAATGTCTCGACTCCGTTTGGACAAAGCCAAAATCCCCCACCAGCTTTTGGAACTCAAAATTCAATTACGCCGAGTTTCGGCTCAACCAATAACAATGCTAGCGGAGCATTCGGCTTCAACGCCAACCAACAGCAAACGCAACAAAATTCCAGCTTTTCGTTCAGTGGCAACGCCACTGCGAATAACACGATGGGTGCGGCACCCTTCCAGTTCGGTGGTGCACCAGCTAAAACAGGTGTGTTGGTTTTTCGCCATTCTTATTTCGTGAATGTAAAATTCAAGAAGTTCTCAGCACTGAGATTTTCATGAATCTTGACGAACTTTTTATTTTTTGCAGATGGCTTCAATTTTAATGCGCCAACTACTACTCCCAACTTGAATTTTGGCGCCAATGCTTCATCTTCTTTCGGTGCACCAACACAAGGATCAAACATGTTCGGAGCAGCAGCGCCAGCTGTTCCTGCTAGTGGAATGTTTAGTATTGGGGCTGGTTCTACAGCTCCGAGATCTCGATCGAACAGGACGCGGAGTAGGAGATAGTGGAGAATGTAATTTTAATTTACCATTATCGAAATGTATAATTGAGTAAGAATTAGCTACAAAGTATAAGAAATTAAATTTTGGTTATTTGATGCTAATCGAGCAGAATAATGATAGGATGATTTCTAAATTTTATAAAATCCGGAGAAAGTCCAACGGTTCAATTCACATATTACGCATAAGATCTTTATTCCCTTGACGCTTTTAAATGCGGGAGGATGGTACTGTAACGGTAACGAGAACGAATAATAATAAATTTACAGGGCGCACCAAATTGGTTTCAGATTTTACTCACCTTAACTTTTCCTCGTGGTTTTTTATGAGTATCGTTACCACGCATGTTCGTAATTTGTAATATATAATTATTACAACTACCATTACTAAAATCGTTGCCTGACACGGTTGACAAACCAATTATTTCAGAACACTGACAAAATGTATTTCACCTCTTTTCACCGTTTACAGATCAAGTATTGAGCGGGTTAAAATTCTACTGATGACAAAACCAGAGTCCTGACTAACTTTAAAATCATGACATTTTTCAGCATCTATTGATGACTCTGTTAAGGTTTAACAGCTGGTGTCAAATACTCATGAGTCCTCCATTTGATCAATTTATCCGCTCAACCAATGATAAGTTTTTAACATTTTTTGTTCCGTACTTGTTGCACTTGGTGCCCCTATTGTTAATAAGAATACCTTTCGATTAGTTTGTACAAAATGTATTTATATTCTTTTGCAATATTGAAAGAAAATCGCAGGAACGGATACAAAATAATAATAATAATAATAAGGCCAAGTCTCGTAAATTATATATCAGTATAACTTTATTAAATATCACTGATTGGTTTTATATTCAATATACCGTGCTTGCCGGATTACTTTCAAGGGCATTAAATAATCGTTGTTTGATCAAGTGTCTGCCATTTTTTAACTCCCGAACTAAAATTCCGTGCTAAACGATACATGTTGAAATAACAAGCGTTTGGATCTATTCAGGTAAAATCATGTTTGGAATTGTTATTTGTTTTCTACTTTGACTATTGAGCTTAGTATCGTATTAATTTGTTCGTGTATAGTAAGTAAGTATCTCTAAGCGGAAAAAAGCCAGTCTTATATTTAAAAAAAAAAAAAAAAAAAAAAAACTGTATACATATGTATAATAGATCTTATCCCCGACGCGCCGTGTCTAGATACATTGTATGATTCATATTTTAGTCGGTATAATTGTGTACGCAAAATTACGCACGTACGGGATTCGATTGCCTATGCACTACTATTAAATATCATTATACCATACTAACTTAACGGTAACGGTAATAATAAATACTGTAATAGTAATTAAAATGAAACACATACATCTGTTTGTACGTACACTTTAAATTTAAGTAAGTATAGTAATTTTAACATTTTGTAACCGGTGTTAATTAATAGTAGTATATCAACGATATATCGTTACGTATACACATGTATGATACTATTATCGATGACTATTAGGACGAAAAAAGTAATAAATCAATATTCTCATATTATTGACGCTTCTAATCCGATATTGTAATTCTATTTGTACCAAGTATCGACGTCGATAGATACATACATACATTGAATATCGTAAATCTGTTTGGAAAAAGTTTGGCAAATGCTTGCGAAAATTTGTTTGCATTCAAATATATCGAATCATTTCTCAACGTCTTCTAATCCTCACCCGTAGTTCGGTAATCTTCATGTACGAGCTTAGGGTTTACATTTGTATCTCGAAATTTCTATCCAATACCCTCGTAGCTGATTATGAGTGTAAACTAAACAGTTTACACTTGGCCGCAAAAATGTCTGTTAGAAATTTCTCGCCGTAAGTTTGTGATGTAAGCGCGAGGCCAGAAAAACTGAATCGTCGTTATACGACTGCAAGCGAAAGTATACTTTTTTTTTTTTTTTTTGCTGTTCTAACGCTGTACTCGATAAAGAGTCGAGTAACCGACGACGGTTTGTCTACGATTTTGATTTATTCGATAAACTAGAGGTCAATAAACATCGTGAAGAGTAAATCTTGTATTTTCGTATTTTCGAGCTGGAAAAAAGCCATACGCTTAATCAACCGGCTGCATGAATGACAAAGATTCTCGAAACGACACTTGACTAGTTCGGATGCCGATTTAAAATTAAGATTATTCGACCCTTGTACCCAACGTGTTGACGTCCAGTCAACAAGCGGTAAAGTTCTATTCACCGGGCCTTGTAACGACGCGAGTTGTTTACGAGTCCGAATTAAACGCGGGGAGTCTCGGAAAACAAAACGCGTTTGCGAGAAAAACACAGGTACACGCGATATATCGATTTGGCCAGAGTACGCATCAGCGGTAAAAAATAAGGACGGGAAAAAGGGGGTTGAAGGCATCGACGAAATTAATTCCTGCATTATTCCGCAAGGTGAATTTGACCCATCGGTCGAAAAGCAGCGACACGCGGCACCGACGCGGATCGTCGGAAGAGCGAAACAGGCAGCGCAGGAAAGAGGCTCGATTCGTCCGTTCGTCGCCACGCTCGACGCGCTCATCGTTTTCGGCCGGCTGCCGGCGGGGTTCGTGACGACGATATCAAAGCCAGTGAGTGGCGCGTGTGCCGGCCGAAGTAACTCTGACGGTGATTGGTTGACCCTGGCGAGCGCCGGCTGGGATAGCCAATGAGGAGTCGCGTTAGATCGGAAGAATGTTTGCCCGGTTGCTTGGAGCCGCAGCCATGTTGGGAACATTAGAAGGGAACCAACAGTACAACTAGAAGGACGGGAACACCTAGGTTCGGCAGCGGCGTGTCGTTTAACACCTAACACCACCACAATGGCTGACCCGGAGAAGCAGCCCGAACAACCCAAGGCTGTACAGCAAAAGCAGATCATCGGTGAGTAAATTTTCAAATCTCAACAAAAATATCCCTCCGTCTCGTTTCGTATACGAATCGGCACCCTACCACGGTCATCATCGGGTAATGGCGCCCGCGCCGAGCAGACGTATTCGCCTTTCTCGCCATGTGGCCGGCGTGCCGCGAACGCGAGCGAATCGTCTCTATCACCCAACCCCCCCTCTCCCTCTTCCTCCCTCCCCCCCTATAACCCCTATCCCGCGGAAACGTTGCCCGTTACGAGAATCTTCGTTTTCTCAACACCTCATCGATTTATCCGCCACCGCAGCGCAGCATTTTAACGAAAACTTTCCTTCAAGGCTTAATAAATTTGGTAAATAGAAGCGAGGCTCTACTAGCATTACTTAGCGGGAAATGGCAATCGCTCCCCCCCCCCCCCCCTCCCCCCAGTTACGATTTGTTCTTTCTTCAATCCCGTAACCCTCGACGATTGTTCAGAGGTCAAATTTCACTCTGCTTTCGGCGTACGCTTGGCTAATTTAAAGGAACATCGTGTACGGAAAGGGGGGGGGGGTCGGTACAAGGATCACCTAGTAACCTTAAATGATTGTAATTAAGCCGCGACGCACATGTCGTTCGTATTATCACACCGGCGAGTATAGGGCGCCGGATTATCGACTAAACTGTCTTCCCTACCTTTTATTCGATATCGTTAATTTAAGTGAGAAACTGCCATTGACTGCTTGCTCGTCCGTTACGCGCCGATAGTTCGAACCGTTTCTTAGCTTCGTTTTTCTTTTTTTTTTTTTTCTTTTGTCTGCCGTTTCCTCTCACGGTTTCGTTTCGCTCAGGCATCAACGAGAGGAAGGGCGAGAGAGACAGAGAGAGAGAGAGAGAGAGAGAAAAGAAGAGAAGAGAAGAGAAGAGAAGAAAACAAAAACACAACGCTCCTCGTTTATTGTCCGCGGGATATCTTCTGCATCTATCGCCTTCTTCCGGTCTGAAAATCACGAAAAACTGGTTCTCTTCTTGCAGTTTCATCTGCATCATCGATTTCCTCACACTAGCCTTGTGCAAACCGTTTTTTTATATATATATATATATATATATATCCGGTTTAGATAATAGATTTCATTCTTGAATCGTCCGCGTTTACTTCGGCCTAATCCTCCTCAGCTCGAGCATTATAACTCAGGCTTGTAAAAACGACGACGTCCAGGTGTTGTGCGACTTTTCGTCACGTGTATGTAGCTCTACAATTTTTTCTTAACACATTCGAGAAATATCTCCAGACATTACAACGTAGCTGTTACAATACAGCTATTCAAATAAATGCGATATCGAGTGTGAAATATTTTATTCTGCTGTCGGTAAATTTTCGTTATTGTATGCGGCTTGACGATTCTCGTAGTAACTTCCGCCTTAATAATCTAACCGAGACCCAATCGTGCGTGTGTGTGTGTGTGTGTGTATATATATATATATATAGATGGATTATAGATAGGCATAGAAGAAGCAAGCAGAGATAGAAGATACCTACGATTCCTGACCGACCGCGTCACCCAAACAGCACGCTGCCCAAGCGAATGGTTGCTGCATTCGAAGCTACGTGAGATCATCCCTAAAATAAGTTTAAGGTGTTCCCTGACTCGTTGAGACTCACTTAGTTTCTTTTCCCATTCTCACTTCCGTCCAAATCGTTCGTCTAGGAGAATTCTTGGAGAATAATTATTAATAATAATAACAACAATAATAATAATGATTAACATATTCTCTATGCGTAGTATTAAAATCTGCGTATGCGTGAATATTTTTCCATACAGCGATATTGAAAATCGTTGTGTGAAATTATTTTACGGAAATATAGTACGATTGAATTGGAAATATTCAAGTCGCTATCGCAGGTATCGCAAATTCGTCAAACTTTCGTTATTCGTTCGAAACGGGATATGATTTGAAATGTATGAAAAAACGAGAATTATCCCAAGACGTTTATTGTATGTATGTCGATAGTCTTGATTTGGTACCAATTAGAACCGAGGGCATCGATCACTGGTGCACCGATCCGATTGCCCGTTTATCGTCTTGTTATGCACAACTCACCGCATTGCTAAAGAAATGCAAAACGACAAATTATTACACTTTGTAACGTGTAATAAGTGATAAGAACGAACAAGCTAGTTGAGCTTTTAGACAATCTTCCGCCCTGCGTTGAGTGATAAACAATTGTTACGATTATGTAACTCTCGTGTGCCTCTGTATTTATATACATATGCATATGAGATATTTATTCTCCACCGCTGTTGCTGATTATTCGTATATTCGTACAAATTTTTTTTTTCTTCCTGTCCCGGTTTCTCAATCGGGTCACGCACCGTTTAACATTACCGTAATTTTTGCAGCAGCGTTCGGCATGTTGGTTCGCGAATTATCACGTCAGCAATGCTGGCATAGATATCGAATTTGAAAAAATTATCGTCTCGATCTCACACTTACTTTTCAACTTATTACAACTGGTGGGAAAATTTCATTGTGGCAAACCAGCGTCTCGATTTGCTAATATTTATTGTTGCCGTTCAAAGTAATTGAGTAGCGAGTCTCCTATGATTTGTTAATCCGAGTACTCAGCTTATCTGAATATCACGTTTACGATCTCGAATCGCTTTATTCACTCGCGATTCTTTCGTATCTCGATATCGCATATGCAGAATCGAATCTCCAGACGAGCGATGACCCGAATTTGAAACGCTATTAATAACATACCTTTCGTGGATTAGAAGTTAACATTTCGCCTTATGCGTACTTTTCCGTCCCAATCCCAATTTCAAACTTTGTATAAAATAAAGTTACGGCGAGTCCGTTTGTTTATAAATACCCATTAGCAGGCAATATAGTACGCGAAATTTTAGGTATGTAAAATTGGCTAATTTTAACAAATGCTACGGCGTCAACGGTTTCAATCGATTTTCACTTCACGTATCATAAAATTCCAAAAAAAAAAAAAACACAAACCGCTTATATTAATACTAACATTAAAATAAGCGGCAATAAAAACTTGACTACCTTTTACAATATAATTCGCACGCGTCCGTTTCGCCTTTTTTCATTTTTAATCCATTATTATTGTTGTTATTACAATACATCGTTTGTGTTTACACGGTGTCGAATGAATACACATTTATAACAAGCAGGTACGAGCTCGCGATTATAAAATGTACGAGGCATAGCTGATGAAATAATATCGCACTGTACCGTATCAGCAGCAGCAGCTTCTCTTTTTATACATCCGTTAATAGTTTGTATATATATGAATTACTACCAAGCTACCGACTGCCGTGTAATCTTTCACTTTCAAGAATATTTTACGATTGAGATATTTTGACGAGCGATGATCGAGTTACAGCCGATTATTTATGTCGGGACGTGTCTTTATTTATTTATTTATTTTTATTTATTATTTGCAACCGCTATAAGATCCCTCACTATATATTTGATGCGTAATGAAAACTATATGAACGAATGATTAATATATTTACGTATTTAAAACAATTTTAATAGAATATTCTTTAGTATATTAGTGAATTTTGTAAAAAAAATTTTCATAAATAATTGTATAATTCCCCCCCCCCCCCCCCCGTCGTTTTTTAATTTTTATTCCGTACGCTGCACGATGAAGAGAATTTGAACTGACGATTATTATTTGTCATTTATTTTCAGCTAACAAAGTGACCGGGACTGTGAAGTGGTTTAACGTGAAGAGTGGCTACGGGTTCATCAACAGGTGAGTTTAATTAACGTTTCGTTAACAGCGAACTGATTTATTTATTTACCAGTTATCCGCATACGCCCCGTGCTTTAATTTTACGTATAAAAAATTGCGAAGGCGGATTTATGCTTCCCGGTTTTTACACTTTTTTTTTTTTCTTTTTCTTACGCATACACATCACGTTTTCGCTTTCCTTTCCGCACATGTATAACGCAAGTATACGTTTATATACATATACGTATAAACATGGAACGGTGGAAGCAACAACGCGCAACAGGTGCGAGGATCGTACAGTCAGATATCATTCTGTGGATATAAATAAGCCTGCACGAATAAGCAAAGAATATCGCAAGCGTGTTAAATATTCGTGATTAATATTATATACAAATCTACGGTGGAGAAGATGAAAAATTTCTGAAATATACGTATTACATGTGTTATTATTTTGAACGGTTTTCACGTGAATAACCTTCATATACATATCTCTTAACTGCGATAAATTTTTTTGCAAAATTTACACGCGCTGAATATTCTTTGCTTCATTTCCGGTTCGGACGGATGTCGCGCAGCTTTTTACAACAAAACGCGCGAGTAACGGTCGTTTATATAAAATGTCTCTGCGGTATTTTTTTTTTTCTTTTGACGTGAAGTATTTACGTATTTAAAGATAATTCAATATCTGCAAAATAATCAACGAGTGTAATAAAATTCAATTCAGACTTTATTTTATTTTTATGTCTACAGAAAATTTTTTAAACAATTTTTGTTGGCGAATCTTGTCACGCTTGATTTTTTTTTTTTCATCTGTTTAAATCACTTTTTTTTACAATTATTCTCACCGAAATAGAAATGATGGGTAAAAACAGGGATAAATGTTTAGAGAGAAAGAATTCTTGGCTTGAAAATTTTGCGGTAAACCGGCGAATAAAAAAAAAAGAATTTGCGTCAAAAACGTCAACGGAAACCGCGACCTACTTGTAGATAATGAAAGTTTAACAAACCAATTTCACTGATTCTTATTGCGATGCGGCTTGTGTGCAAAGGCGATAAGAGATTATCGCGTGCTGCACTAACAGCCACGTGTCACCGTCGCTTGAGATCTTCCAGAACGACGCTCTATTTCTAGGCCCCTTTTTCCCCGTTTGGTACTCGGCCAAAAAATGTACCGTTCTATAATCTCTTCTCGAGCCCCTCTTTTTTTTTTCTTTCTTTCTTTTTTTCTTTTCTACCTTCATTAGTGTAATTTTTTTTGCTAATTTTATGCACTCTCTATTCTTTATCGATTTTGATAGCCATTTTTTTTTTTTAATTTTTTATTATTATTTTTTTTTTTTTTTTTATATTCAAATTCATTTTGCCTTGTAAATCGAATTTTAGTTTCCAAGTTTGCTGAAAATGATCAAAAATGAACAAATTATTATTCTATGATACACGACATGATGGAAAGTAAATTTTTGTTATTGTTATTATTATTATTGTTATTATTTTTTATACTGCACACTAGATCAAGGTACGATAAATTATTATATTATATGTATACACGTGGAGAAATGATCGTATACGTTACAGAGAAGTTTGGAAAAATTTTTTATACTGTGCCGTAACAGTTGTAATTATAATAATTATCTATAGATAAAAAAAAAAGTGCTGGTAAATCTGTTTGAATAATTTAGACAAGAAGGGGGGGGGGGGATACGATATGTCGATAAAATAGATTAAAATCAATTGCAGGTATTCCAAAATTCAAAGCTACATTAGACTCACCTTTATTCAGTCTCTTCAAATTTTTTTTTTTTTTTCGCATATATTACAGTGAAATTATTTGAAACCTACAAGTCCCGTACAATAAACTTTACGATTATATCGAATCATCTGTAGCTGCATAAGCTTGGAATAATTAATTTATAAATTGCTTAGAAATCAGATGTAAATCGATCAAAATCATCCCCCACTCCCACCCGGTCTTTACTTACCCCTCTGTACTAATTTCCTCGGAACGACGTCAACGCTCGCTCGTTTCTTGTTCATGCGCGTTTCTTATTACGTTTTTCGCCTCATAGTCGTCGTAGTCGGATATTGCCGTGGGCGGCGTACAAGTTCAACGACCCGCTTCTTCTTCTTCTCCTCCTCCTCCCCGTTCTCGTCCTCGCCCTCATCTACGCTCTGCTCTTCGTGTAACATTGTCCATCTACTACCCGGCTCTCTGCTCTCCGTGGTTGTGTAGTTTAACTTTATAGACTCGAATCGACGTGTCTGCATGCGCTTGCGCATTTCTCTCCCATCTCTCTCTTTCTCTCTCTCACTTTCTATCTCCCTCTTTCTTTTTCTCTTTCGGGCTTTTACACCACGGTACTCTTTCACATGCTACTATATAACTATATGTATATGCACAAGTATATGAGTATTATATCGTTAATCATCGTCCGTCTACACGCGAGCCCGAAATTGTTCGACGTCAACTATTTTCATAAATTAATATATCTATTGTTTCGAAGAATTTTGAAGCGGTTTATTCGGGATTATTTATTTATTTGTTTATCGTCGATCTATATAAGAAAGTGTTCAGGTCGACGATAAATAAATAATTAATCCCCAATAAACCGCTTTAAAATTCTTCAAAACGATAGATACATTAATTTATCAAAATAGTTTTTATAACACGTTGACGGCCACGGAATTTTTCACGATTCCGGTCTAAAGAGCCAATTTGATTTAATCATGTTATATTATTCAAAACTTTAATAATAGTACATAGTAATAATAAAAAAAGCTGAAGAAAAAACATGTTACAATTATCCTCGTAGTTGGCAGTCAACGTTTTAGTTTTTAAAATTTTTTCCCAATCAAAAAACTCCTTTTGTTATCAGACCTATGTATTAAACGTGTATATCAATATGTTACCAATCTTAGAATGCAATTTTGTATGTTACAGGAATGACACCAAGGAGGATGTATTTGTCCATCAAGTAAGTTGTCTTGCTAATTGTTTCTTTTTTTTTTATTCTTTTAAATTTATCTGTGTTTTTTTGACGAGAAAAAAAAGGATATCAAGTGTTACGATTGAATTTGGATAACCTTTTGTACCCTTAATTGTTCTCACAGTAAAAATTACTACCTTGCTTGAATAGCCAGACACCCGGCATTCAACGAGGCTGAAGTTAGTAACTTTAATGTATAGAAACGTTGAAACAATAACTACGACTTTGTACCTTTATAATACCCGAAGAAGGGGTGAATTGACAATATCTGAGTTTGTTGACGCTGACATTAAGAGTTTACTAAATTTCAAGTAATCCCAAAGTTGCAAAATAACAACCAAACTTTTTCAAAAAACGCATCATTACAGTAACGTTTCAAACTTGAGCCCGATGACGTTCAATTATTTTAACATTCAAAATTATTACTCTATTAATCTCGAACTAACCGGCATATTTCTTTTTTTCTCCCCATACCTATAGTCGGCCATCGTAAAGAACAATCCGAAAAAGGCTGTACGCAGCGTGGGGGACGGGGAAGTGGTCGAGTTCGACGTGGTGATCGGGGAGAAGGGCAACGAGGCGGCGAACGTGACTGGGCCGGAAGGAGAGGCGGTCAAGGGCTCGCCCTACGCGGCCGACAAGCGACGAGGATACCGTCAGTGGTTCTACACTCGTCGAGGTGGCGCGAGGCCGCCGCGCAGGCCACGCGAGGGTCAGGAAGGCTACGAGTCGGGCGAGGGCGGGAAGCCCCAGGACGACATTAGCGCCGGGGAAGGAGGAGGGCAGCAGCAGCAGCGCCGATACAGGCCAAGGCGTCGATTCGACGGATATTACCGAGGGCCGCGTCGCTCCGGTCCCGGAGGCCACCAGCACCAGGGCGAGGGAGGCGAGGACGCCGGTGAGGGAGGCGAGCAGGGCGGCGAGGGACTCGCCGAAGGCAACGTGCCACGCGGTGGGGGAGGAGGACGAGGACGCGGTGGAGCTCCCCGACGATTCTTCCGTCGCAATTACCGCGGCGGCAGGGGAGGAGGTCCCCCCAGGCGTCCAAGGAGCCAGGATGGCCAGGTAAGAAGAGATCGCTACTTCTTTTATTACTCGTTACTCTATTACGATAGCGAGGTACACTTGGGGACAATGAATCTGAGACGGCTAATTTTTTACACTAGACAGTTATGTTGGCAACACGGAGAAATCTACAGCGCCACTGTCGGCCGAGCGGGAAACTAACTCAATCTCAATAAACGTAACATAACCCGTGACCGTCGAATCTAACCTTAAAATAACGCGGGGATGATGACTTGTCAATCTAACAAGTTAGATTAAGGTTAGATTTAACGGTCATGGGTTATATTACGTTTATTGAGATTGAGTTAGTTTCCCGCTCGGCCGACGGTGGCGCTTTAGGTTTCTCCGTGTTGCCAACATAACTGTCTAGTGTAAAAAATTAGCCGTCTCAGATTCATTGTCTCCAAGTGTACATTTTAATGTCGTTGGTTAGTTTTACCGCATACTTTTTCACACCATCTCGAATCACGCATCGTTTTGTTAGTTCTACTGGGCGTGTTTCATGCCGTCGATATTGAACGATCGTCTCGGGTTTGATTGCAATTTTTTTAGTATATGATTTTTAACTTTCTTTTCTTCACGTTGTTTGATTCGTATCGTTGTGTTTCATCTGTCAGGTCTCTGTAGCTTGTTGGTCTTAATTTAATATTTGGACAATTTTACTACGGGATGATCGTCGTACGTTCGGTGTTTGGTAAATCTATGAATTCGTAAAGTATGGTGATATTTCTGAAATTCAAAGTGAAAGAAAACAGAACTTTCAAAAAATTAAACAAATTTACGAACAAGGGCTTGGATAGTGATGAATAAGAATTGCATTTTAAAGGGCTTGGATAACTAGTTTTCATTTCAAATCATTTTCGGAACGGTGACAAATCCTGTGTACTTATATTCATTAAATTTCAGTCTCTGGTGTGTCGTTTTGTTCAGAAGATGATGACGAAAAATCTATATCAAAGCCTTTGTTCGTAATTTTAGACTTTTGTTTTTAGAATTTCTGGAAGAATCACCATGAATTATGAAGGTAACAATTTGCGAAAAACACTCGACGTTCGTCCATCTCGTTATAAAATTGCCAATAAAGTATTGATTTTTAACAGTACAACTCCAAATTATACATAGTCGATCAAATTTGCGTTGGCATGAAATTCATCATTTTTCATCTATTCACTCCTTCAGTTAGTTATTCGACTGGTTAGTAATTATTTAGATAATTTATTTACTCTTCATTTTTGCGTTTGATTCGTACTTGGAATGCTGGTTCATGTGTTATACAACTTTGAATCTTTAGCGGTCTTTTTTTTTGAATGCTGATTTCAACGGGTTTGCGTTTCCATTTATTATTTAACCCTCGTACATGTACATAAATATAGATGTCGCTATATTCCAATATGCAAATAGTGCATTTATCAATAATATAAATTGCGCCTATAGTTATTGATTACATGATAGTATAAATTACAAGCCGTGAATAAATATGTAAATATGCAGACAAAAATTATCCGTCGAGAAATTGAAATAATATGCAATATACAACATGCAAAATCGAATAATTTTATGCAAATAAATTAATTTGGTAAAAAAAGTAAAGTACAAGAATATTTTTTTCATCAGTTTTCAACGTAAACTGGACTAGCCGATTATACTTTTCTCTGCATATTCATCAATTGAACACTAGTGTTTCATGTGTTTTACCGATTTTAACAACATCTGTCTATATACTACAACAAATTTGGCTCGCTAACTCGTAGAAGCCTGCATTATTATCAGAGTTTTAATGTCAGTATTGTTTGTCCTGTCGTACACTTATATATAAAACAATGATTATTTTTCTAATATATATCCCTCATAATTTACTCGTTTAGATATTTATTTACTTATTCCTATTAACTCTTGAAATTCGGAAACAATCGATTGTTTATTACTATATTTTATTATTATGCACAATTTACATATCTACTCGTACCTGCGAAATAATTTAAACTTTGTGTCTTAGTTTGTTGCTTTTACTGTCGGATTATAAGCGGTTAAATCAACGTAGAAAAAGAGAAAAATGGACACTTTATACGACAGATATATTATTCGAAAGGAGGGAAATATAAGAAAACTTATAAAATGAAGAATTAGATTCTCTCAATTCTATAATTCAATTTTCAGTAAAATTCATCGTCGTTCGACTCGAGCACAAGTATCGAGTTTATTTTTATTATATAGATTTGTATGTATCGTAATTTAAGAAATTTGCACACGTAATGCGATATTTTACTTACATAGAAAAGGTTGACAACTTTGGGTAAAAAAAAATCACCTCGAGTCTTGAATGGATGTACAAAAAAGATGAATCAGCAGTTCTTAAATCGGAATTCGTAATCGGGATCTCTCATGCCTTGTCTTTTTTTTTTTAATCCGAAGAACTGTAAAACTTAAATTTATTTATTACACATACAGGGTACAATGATATAGTCATATTCCCATTTGGAATACATCTAGGTGAGGAAAATCCCGTGTTTTTTTTTTGTCTTTAAATCATTCAGGATTATTTTTGCAAGAATCGTTTATAATCATATCAAATATTGCGTGGTTGGGGATATTTTTATCAATTTATTTATTTTTTTTTGCCACTGACTGTATAAAGCTTTACGAATAATCAGTTCATCGTAGATTTCGATTACTATTTTTTTCAAATAATCGTAGACTTGCATTAATCGTTTTTACAGTTATTCGTATTCTTCGATTCACCGTTTTCCCAGTTATTTGTAGACTTTAATTAATCGTTTTGTTAAGTATTCACAGACTTCGATTAATCGTATTTCTTTCTCGAACTAATCGATTTATTGGACAAATCAACAATGAATCTAAGTTACGATTAATCGAATAGGTAATTGGATAAACCAACGAACCAAATTCTTCAATTAGTCGAATTTTTGGACAAAACAACGCATCAAATTTTTCGATTAATCGAATTTTTTGACCAAACAATGAATCAAATTCTTTGATTAATCGAATTATTGGACAAAACAATGGATCGAAGTTACGATTAATCGAATAATTGGACAAAACAACGAATCGAAGTTACGATTAATCGAATATGCAATTGGATAAACCAACGAATCAAATTCTTCGATTAGTCGAATTTTTGGACAAAACAACGCATCAAATTCTTCGATTAATCGAATTTTTGGACAAAACGATGAATCAAATTCTTCGATTAATCGAATTATTGGAGAAAACAACGGATCGAAGTTACGATTAATCGAATAATTGGACAAAACAACGAATCGAAGTTACGATTAATCGAATAATTGGCCAAATAATGAATCGAAGTCTACGATTAGTTGACGAACTGTACAGCCTTATTTGTGAGAAAAACAACCGATGGGTGAAAGGTGTAGTAAGGATGTGGCAAACGTAGTAGGCGGTAGTTTTAATGCGAGACTGGGAATGTGACTGGCATAGACGAAATTGCGCTGTCAATTGTCAGGTAAGCGATGACGAGGAGGGTGCCGGTGAGGGGGGCCTGCAGGGTGCAGGCGGCTCGCAGCGGCCCCTCCGCCCCCGCTACAGGCGTCGTGTTCCCCGCCAACCACGTCCGAATACCCATCTCCAGGGCGCCAACAAAGAGAACCTCCAGCCCGCGGCTAACAAACCTGCTGATCCTCCTCATGCACAAGCTACAGCCAAGACCCTCTCTGAGGGCGGCGACAAGCCTGTCAAGGTACTAACAGATCCAACCTACCTGCAAATCCCTCGTTCAACCTCTGCTACATTGCTTCCGTAACCCTATCGCAAGCCAACCTCCGACTTTGGTTTAACGAACTTTGATCGGCTCGAAGCCAAAAACCGGAATATCAAATTGAGGAAGAATAAAATTAACTTTTTTTTTTTTTTTTTTTATCCTCCATCGAATTATTTACATTAGACAGAAAACTCAAAGATGCAATTTTTATGTGGGAAAAGTTGTTGTGCAACTTTAGGATCGTTTCAAATTCAGTAAATTGCTTATAAATAAAATTTCAAGCATATTCAAACGTTGCAAAATCTGTTGTTCCTTCGAAATCGTTCTAAATTTCCATTCGCTTATATTTTTTAGTTTACTTTGACTAGAAATCGCGAATATTTGATGGTTTATATTCGTATAATGGTAACGGAAACAAATTGGAAAGAACCTGAAAAAATAGTCATTTAGAAATATCAGTCCGCGGTCTGAATAATTCCATCTACATCCTTGTGATTCTCTACTTTATTCTTTTGCAATTTTGAAATAAACATATTTCTACATATTATTTTGGAAAAAATTAGTTTTGGTAATTGCAAAGCTTGTCGAAAATAATTGTTGAAACATCGATGTAAAAAAAAAAAAAAAAAGAAAAAAGCTATCAACAGTTGAAGAAATGATTTTTATTCTACTGAAATATCATAAAATCTATTTCGGATACTTTGAAAATAAATATTATAACTGTAACGCTGTTCAATTCAACAAGTTCAGGTAAATTCTCTGCGACAAATGAACGAAGAAAAGACAAGAGTACAGGTTCAGTTCTCGCGTCAATTTTTTCATTCAAAATTTTTGCCAACTTGTAACAAATTGCAAAGTAAATACAAAAAAATTCATTTCGCAATGAATATCGTAATAGTCAAGATGTGAACAAATTTGTTTTTAAACCGAGGTAAGCGTGGTTGGCTGGCGACAATTTTCCCACATCCCTCAGAAATTATTGATTAAAGAATGATTGACCCTTGATCAGAAGGGGAGAAACCTCGAAGCTGGAAGTGACGTACGTGTCGAAAAAAACACGTCGACTAGAATCGCGAATCCCTGCATTTAAGTTAATAATAACGTGTATCTATCTCTGCCTCTCCAAGCATCGCATTACATGTGTATCTTGCAGTGCATCAAAGCTCGTCTCCCATATGCGGCTCGTCTAATTTTGCTGCTAAGTTTTCGCCATATTCCCCCGACACATTTTTATAGGTATATTGTACCCCACGCTGCTGTTTAGAATTTAGAAAATCTACAGCTTGCAAGCAAATTGACAATGCCATTACACTATTGTTACTATCATCATTAAGGTCCCATATAATTCTCTGAAAGTATCTATGAATAATGTTTTTTTTTTTTTTAAATTCCTTTTTTATTTTCAATTTTCAATTTTTCTTTTTTTTTTTCATTTCAACCCATTTAAAATATGTGTTACTTAAAATTTGATAAAATTTCATTGCCGTTGCTCCCCTACCGCTTTAGAGTTTCAACGTATCATCTTAGACGGTAATATTATTGAGGGTAGTGTAATTTCTTAGTTGGTATATAATTATTTTATCGCTAGGCCATTGTGTTCTTCATAAAATTATAGCTCTCGTTATTTGTTTGAAATATCGTTGTTTCTCATTTACAAAATTTAGTTTCCTTAAGTTATTACTATTGTTATTGTTATTAGTATTATTATTAGCGCTCTTTCGTAGTCGCTTTACACGTACACGCACAGCAGTACTATTGCATGTATTTTTTTTCTTTGTACTATTTTCAGTCGGAGCAAAAGCCGGATGCACCTAAGGATGCACCTGCACCTGCCCCCGCTCCACAGGTAATTTCACTATTCGTTTTTCTCTTTATTTATATCTAGTTCTTTTTCCACCCATTACTTTTGTTTTTTTTTTTTTTTTCATTTTTTTTTCATTTTTCCACTCTCAACTTTACCTATACACTGTACGATATACTCGTATCACATTTGTAGAATGTTATCATCAAGTCACTACGCTGAAAATTATACTTATCGTTCTTACAAATATCGTAAGACTTTTGATAGCATTCAGGAATTCCTCTAAAAGCAAATCATGAATTTACTTCTGTTCTTTCAATTTTCATCCATACGCATAAAATTGATCGTATACATTTATTATGTTGATAAAATCGAATCCTCTTTTCGTTGAACTTTAACTATGAAGTCAAACACGCGATATCTTTCTGCTTTCTGTATTATAGGTATATGTGTATAATTAGACTCTTCTATACTCTCATTTTGAGAAGAATTATTTTACAGCTTAACTTTATTTGCTTCTCGCAGTAGTTTGCACACCCTTGCCTTCTCGTATAATGCGTATATAACACACGGAAATGATGTAAAACGGAGGGGGGGAAGAAACTTTGTGCGAGTGATGAAAGATTGATCTTTTCGCGTTACATTGTTAAGAAGATCATTGTTTACTGGTTATTTATTTCGATTTCGTTTTTCTTATTCAATTTTCAGGAAAGTCAACCAGTGCAGAACACCACCACCGAAAGCACTGCTTAAGAGAAAAGATTGCCGCTGTATCTTCCGAAGAACTTGCGTCATTTTGATCCGACGTGATCGCGATTTAAAAAATATTTAATTCTAAATCTTAACAACACCAACATCAGCTATAACAAAATGAAACTAAAATAATAACAGCAACAAACGGAAGTAAATCGCGCGTCGAACGTGCAGCGGCAGTAATCATGCTAAACATCAGAAGTAGCAGCAGCAGCAGCGGCAACAGCAACAACAACCAACAACAACATACTATAACAATTATTGAAAAAATACAAAAAAAAAAAAAATAATACAAATACACAAAAAAAAAAAAAAAAAAAAAAAGAATGAAAGAAAAGAAATCTCCCACCCCTCACGAGTTAAAATAACAATAACAGTAACAGTAAACCAACAACACACTACGAATTTATATCTACTGAATATAGGAACCATTCTTTTACCGCGGTATTACAGATGGGGCCCAAGGCGCAATTAAGTAATTATAATAACCGTTTAGTTTTTCATCACACAAATATTGTATACGAATATCTTACCACAGCGGAGATGTCGAACATCATCGTAATATTAAGAAGAAGGGAGAGGAAGAAGAAGAAGTAGAAAAAGAAGAAGAAGAACTATTATTATTATTAAATGCGTTGTAGGAAAATTGTTTTGCTAAATATCAACTTATTGCCATTTGTATTCTATTTTACGTACCTTTTTCACAACTAACCGAAAGAATTTTAAGTCAGGGCTCAACGCGAGGTTCGTAGATCAACAAACTGTGTAACTTGGTCAAAACATATAATATTTCGTGCAGTTTCACCATTCAGTGATTTCAAGCGGTGGTTGATATATCTTGTGTATAAGAATTTCAATTTGTCTTTTTTTCGTCACGAGATCGAATTAACGACAACATTAATGAAAACAATTTTTCTTTTTTCCAACAAACAAAGTCTCTCGCGTCGCGTTTCACACATGTTGTATCTTTACGCGAAAATTTATATACCAACTATACTATTACTGCTACTACTACTACCACTACTACTACTACTACTACTACTACTACTACTATTGCTACCTAACTGCGGGTAGAAGCTAATGAATTGAATTTTTTTAATCATGCAGCCTCGTAAGAGAAGAATGATTGGGATGAATTTCTTTTCTTCTCACTAAGAAAATTAATCGAGTACAATTGTTAACTGCATGATGAAAAGAAAGAACGAGGAAGAAATAACAAGTTAATTTTTAGTCAAATCGCGCGGTAAGACTTGAGATGATGACGATAATAAAAGAAATAATCAAATAACGATCTTAACAATATAGTTATACCATTTTTAATTCAAAAATGAATTAAACTTGATTGAAATATTGGAGGAGGATAAAAGATTTTGCGGACACGGTATATATATGTATATATGTGTATGTATATATACGTATATATCTGTCTGGTCATGTATGTGATGAAATTATAATTTTGGTTTTTTTTTTTCATGGTTATTTTTCTAAGTTTTATTCTGTTGCTTCGCAAGTTATCACGGAATTATTTTTCTCCTGATTTGTTTTTACGTTTTTTTTTTTCGCGGACGCATTGGACCAAGTTCTACGTGTGACTTATATGACTAATGAATTAGTTTGATAATAATTGTATTAGTTTTTTTTTTCCACCCCTTCCTCTTTCTGTGATCTGAAACACACATCACATTCATACATACACTATGTGGCATTATATCGCTGATGATGATCGATCGATCGGTTACAATTAGAAGAAGAAATGATAAGTTCAAAAATTATTAATTTTAACACACTCACTAAACCTCCACACATTTAATCTAAAATTATTACGAAACGTGAATGTGACGATAATTTGTAAATTAAGTAAATTTTTCTTCCACTTGCGTCAATATGCGTAGTTTTCAACTTTGCGATTGTTGCCTAAAAAGTAAACAATTAACGAAAACTGTTAAATCATGTTTTTACAACTCTTTACAGCAATAAAAAAAATTAAATAAAATCAATAACGATAATGATTACCCCTAGTGGGTTGTACTTGAAAATGTGTAACAATTTATTACTAACTAGCAAATGCAAATGAAATTTCTAAGTTTTTTTTTTTTTTTTTGTTTTCCCCCTCAATGTACATATAACAATCACTGGCATCGACGCATGCAAAAAGTTTTCACGGAAAGACAGGAGTTTAAACGATTATTATGAGAAAGAAGTAAGAAAGAAAAATGGAAGAATTTACATCTTGTTTTTCCTCTGGATCGAATATTTCAATTACCTCCTATACGCGAATTTTTTTGTTTTTTTATCAATCTTTATACCGAGATTCTTTGTTTCAAAATTTTTATTTGTACATTGCGATGAAGTGATGGAAAAAAAATGGAAACAAGATAAAACAATAAAGTGTATCATTTCTACTGATAATTGTAAGATTGTGTGTAATATTATTTTATTTTTCAATTCTCAAGTTCTTGTACGAGTAACGTTCGTTGTTTCATCCAATCAACAAAATCACTTTAAGTAGGGGAAAGAAGTTATTGGTTGGAAAAATCATTGACGAATCAAGAGTCACCAGGGTAGTATTTTATCTTTGCCTCGTACTATTTTTTCCTTATTAAATCCATTGTCGTGTTGTTTAAAGTTACCGCTTGCAAAGATTCGATCTCGTTCAATCCGCATTGTAGAAAATTATATCGACGTACTTCATGATCCTGAATATACATATACACCACGTTTAAAGCGTCAGTATATGCGAATATTGTTTGGAACACATTGCTGTGTAAGAATGAAAAATAAGAGGACATACCCCCACGAAAGATTTGTTAAAAAAAACAAAAAAAAGGATACGTTTTGTGTTAGTGTCGTCGTTTGTTATATACACAGCCCGTTGAGTCCTTGTGATGTGCATAATATCTTTGTTTGTGTATTAATAATTATTTGCGAGAAGAACAAGAATAAGAAGAAGAAGAAGAAAGAGAAGAATGATAATAAGGTGATGAAAAATGTGAGGAAAAAAAACAGAAAATAAGAAAAAAATAATCATAAAAAAATTAATAATAATAATCGAAGTTAATATCTAGAGAGTGCTGGAATTTATGAAGAACCCGCGGTTACCAAAAAGCTTCGACATTCTAAACTAGGAGCGCTCCTCGCGTATTCGTTGAGTATGATATTTTACCTAGTAATTCGATTTTCACTGATTGACATTATTATTAATGTTTGAAGGCACGATTAATTGTAGGCGCTGCTAGTAGGTCTGGTAATGAAGCTTGCGAAATATGCATGTAGGGCGAAATACAAAGAGGAAGAGAGTTAAAGAGACCTCAGAGGGTAGCCGCGAAGTCAACCGAGCACCGTAGACGTATGTAAGATCAAAGCTTACACGAAGAAAAAGAAAAACAAAAAAAAAAAAAATGAGACGAAATTTTTTTTCTTGATACAATTGTATTTAACTGACTATACAAAAAAGAACAATGCATGTGTTAAATGAAATTGAAGCAGAAAAAAATTCAACAACAATTATTATAGAAGCCAAAAGATGCAAAACAAACACATACACACACATAAACATCGGGATAAGGTATAATAATGTTGATATTATCCGCTGCCATACCCATCCTATTCCTAACCTGGTGAAAAATACAAGACAAAACAGGTGAACAGAAAAAAAAAAGAAACATGCAAAACCAAACAACTTAAAATCAATCTCCCAAGTTGCAAACTACATGTAATGTACACGTTTACCGGTAGCGTTGTATATCTATTACTATAAGTACCGCGATTACTGATGGAAATGTTAATCAGCCCGCGGTGTTTGCAGTTTCGAGTTTTCTTTCGTTTTCTTTTTTTTTTTTTCTCAGTGCTATAATAATTTATCGGATCAGTGAAAAAGCAGTGAATCTTTCTTGCGACACTGAGTATACTATGCCTGTAAAATTGTTGACGATATTATTCGTTCATGTTTTCGGCAAGAAGACCATGTCTTTTCCGGCAAGTACGGCTACATTTTAATTTCTTCAATATACCTAATTTTTCATCTCTGTAAGAAATATATTAACGAATCAAGCGTAGAAGAAGGAAAGTCAACAACTGTATAAACACAAAGAATTCGTATTAAAGTCTATTAACTTATAAAAAAGAGCAGGAAAATTTTTTGAAAATAAGCAAAAAAAGAAACATTGAATCGAAAAACAACTTCGTAAATTGAGTATAATATGTATGCGGTATATATATATATATATATTATACAATGATTGCAATAATACTGCAACGGTCAATTAGTTAGATTTGAGTTTGATAACTGGAAACTTGAAACTAATGAAACGTAATTAAAAAACAAAAACAAAAAAAAAGGAAAAAAAATGAAAGAGAAAAAAATGTAAAACTGAGTCAAAAACGTTCACTTTTTGAACAAAAATTTGTTAAATCATTTTTCTACGGAACTGGCACCGTTTTATGACAATGATGACGATGATGATGATGATGATGATGAATTTAAACTAACGGTTGCTATTAATATCCGTTTGCCCATTGAATTTTGTACCGTAACATAATTATACTTCCCCTCCCCCTGAACCCTTAAAGCTAATTTCATATATGAAATTTGATTTTTTCACGAAACATGTGCATTATAAAAAATAAACAATTGAAAAAAAATCGAAAAAGAAACGAAGATTTTGCAAATTTTTTCCTTCACATGTCGCTTACCTCCCTCTGTTTATTAAGACGCCATACCAACCTCATCTTCACGTTTTCCTGTTTCCCGTTTTTACTCTCGCTCCGGTTTTTTTTTGCATCCTGATAATTTTCCGTCTTGCTTATAACAAATAAAACACCGTAATACTGTAGAATATATTATCAGGCTTCGAAAACATTTAAAAATAATGTTATTTCTTTTCTTTAAATGATTAAACACGTTTTGCAGATCAGCTTTATAGTTTTCTTTTTACATCCAGTATATAAAAAAACGAGAAATTCTAGCAGTCGTACATTGTTACTTTACGAATATAATTATTAAGTTCATACAACAAGGTGTTAAGTCTCGTTTTCCATCCTCATAGGTGTCCACGTGTTCCCGGAATCCGCCATGCACGCGGCAATTCCGATTTGTGCTAGATGCGTGTCTCTGTGAGGTGGAAGTGCGATCTGATGAAACTCATCGATAGCCTTCGCTAGCTCTTCGACTGCTTCTTCGGGTCGTTCAGCTTCCATGGTATCCAATCCTCTCGTATATTTTGCCTCGCATTCCCGTAAACTGGCGAGACGCTTCTCCAGACTGACTTTCGATTGGCAACCTGGACATTTTATCAGCTTGCTCGGGTCTCGTGGCTGCGCCAAACCTCTACTGCAACCTTCCGTTGGACATCTGAAATTCCGTGTTGGATAAAGTCAACTTTGTTCGATCACTTTTTCAAAGAATCTACCAAATGGTGTCGTGACTTCATACGCGAAAGAATTCTTTCCGCGACTTATAGGTGTACAACGATTACAAAATAAAGCTTGTACGCGTCTTTCGACTCTGCAGGCAACGAGTAACTTGTTGTCACCAACATTTTGACCAATTTGAGCTTTGATCGCGAACATTTGGAGTCCAAAGTCGCGAGGTGAGCCAATGGCGACAATGGTCAAGTCACGGCAGCCATGATCCTCTGCCGTAGATCCGACAGTTTGTTGTTTCTGAATAGCGTTCGAAATTCGATATTTTACTTCGAAATAAGTAACAATTGCCAAATTGTATTTTAACTTGCCTTAACCGCGTAGAATCATTTGTCAAAGTCTTGAAGGTCTGCCAGTCCTCTTTGCAGGCCGTGCACTGGCACCTGAACCAGTACCTGGATGCCAAGGATCTCTGACGCTCGCTAAGGGTTCTCTTTGTGAAAATAGGGCCGTAATTCTCAGCGACAGGTTCCCCCGACTTCAGAGGTCGCGTAGCTCTGATAACGATATTTTTCCCGACGAAGTACCTTGTTTAAAGTTGAAATCAAAATTAAAGCATAACGCTTCTAGTGAATTTTATTTCAACGTTTATGTATCCCGCTCTCACCTCGTGACGGCAGGGTAACAATCGTGATTGAAAAGAGCGACTGATGGATAAATGGCAACACCTATATACAACTGTTTACTTCCTCGGAATTTGTGCTCGCTACCAAGACGCGTTTCAAATATTTCGTGCGCGTTGAACTGCAGGAATTGTAAATAACGCAGCAGCAGAGCTCCTATGGCAGTTTCCTCACCGCTCGGTGGCTCTGAAAATTTGTATACATAAATTAAGAAACAGAATGCAGTGAAAATGTTTACAATCCGCTTACGAACAACGTTATACCGTTAATCTTCGACGGCTTTTCGAAGAAGCCAACTCTCTGAAGACACTTGACAAGGAAAGCGGCCATCAATGATCTGTGCAAGAAGTCTTCGGCCGGTCTTTTATCCGCGTGAGTGACCAGCGAATGCGTCGGTCTTACGACCGCCTCAGACTTATCACGACCACTCGTCTCCTGCTCGTCATCCGTTCCACCAATACCGTTTTCCTTCAGCTTCTTCTTCCTCTGTCGTCTTCTGGCAGATTTACTCAGCTTCGCAACTGTCCCCGTAGACTCTGGCATCTCCCTGTTGTACGTCTCCAAACACTTTTTCAGTCCGTCTTGGGTGATCATCCGAAAGGCTACCGTGCTGAGAACGCTCATCCCAGACCCTGGTACGGTGAATAGTCGAAGGTAAAATCGAGCGAGTCGAGTCGATCCTTGCACGTAAAGTCGAAAGAGAGCTGCTCGGTAACTTTACCTATCAGAAGAGCGATGATCTTGCATTCAAACTTGTGGTAACTATCCATTGCTTCGTCCCGGCATTTCGTACCGCAGAAGGCAACGCTACTGCAAGTCGGACATCCGACGGGAGCTCGCAACCTAATTTTTAATTTAATAATAATTAATTTTTGCGCCAGTAAAAACCGGCTTTAACTACTCACCTTGTAAAGCAGTTCTGGCAATGGGATCCATAGTTTTCGGGAACCAGACAGGCGGCCAGAGGAGGCTCAACGGCCAAAGTCTCGCTGACGTGGATTTCTTCAGCGGCCACCGCGTGTCTTCCGGCCGTTGGCGTCTCTTCGATTTTCACAAGCCTTGAGAGTCTCGGATACGAGGGATTCGGGCCCCCGGTCAGCTGCGGAATCCTCGCTTGCAATAACAATGTTTCATGTGCATAACAAATGTAAAAATCAATTTTTGAAATACATGTAACCATTACCAGGCATTTAGAATTCCTGACTTAGGTACACTTGGGGACACAGAATCTGAGACGGCTAATTTTTTACACTAGACTAGTTATGTTGGCATCACAGAGAAACCTACAGCGCCATAGTCGGCCGAGTGCGAAACAAACTCAATCTCAATAAACATAATACAACCCATGACCGTTAAATCTAACCTTAATCTAATTTGTTAGATTGACAAGTTATCATCCCCGCGGTATTTTAAGGTTAGATTCGACGGTCATGGGTTGTATTATGTTCATTGAGATCGAGTTAGTTTCGCGCTCGGCCGACAGTGGCGCTGTAGGTGTCTCTGTGTTGCCAACATAACTGTAAAAAATTAGCTGTCTCAGATTCTTGTCCCCAAGTGTACATACAAAATTTAACTTGATATCCAGCCTAACACGAATTTTTCTATAATTGTCTTTGTATTGATCTGATTATTTTACTATGAAACAAATGAGTTTGACCGTCGTGGAACGCCCGACACACAGAAGGATCTTCTTACGATTAGGCCCTCTTTATATTTTTATATCGAAATCATTTAAAGTGGAATGTATGTTATAGTGGAATACATTTATGTATGATAATGGTTGAATGAAGTCATAAATAAATTGTTCATTGTTCTAATTGTTCGAATAATGGAGGTTCTACGGTATATATATATTATAGGCATATTACGCGAAGCTGCACGCGCGTCAAATCGCTGCATTTTCGTTCTTTGTCCCTCCTTGGGACAGCGAACTGGTGTTCTTGAAACCGTGTAAATTCCGAGGATATTTCGCTTCTATCATACCGATATTAATTAGAACCTACATCGATTCTTAGAATACATCCACTTTTAGTTGGCAACAATTTTACTCACGTTCGCGTTTCGGTTCCTCGGGTTGAACCGGACTTCGGAGCGCGTCGATTTCCTTCAGCAATGTCTCTCTCTCGATCACTGCTTCCGGGCCCAAGAATCGCCCAGCGAGCTCCAGACACACTCTCGCCTTTTCCGATTCGCCGATGTTTCTCTGGCAAACTCCCATCTTCCGGTAAAGTTGCGATCTGTAAAAAAAAACTGAATTTTTTCAACAACTGCATGTATCATACCTAGGTAAGCACGGCATCGTTACATTATTTTAAACTGCAATTCGAAATGCATCATTCAAGTAATTTTCGGGTTCACCTAAAACCAAATTGCAACTGACGAAAAATTCGCTTCTGAAGTGAACTGCGGGTGAACGAATTGAATAGTAAATTCCAGGGTCGCCACCCGTCTAGAAAATAGGGAAAACCACGAAATGTAAAGGAATTTTAGCAAATACCACCTGATATTCAATGCTAAATTTCCATTTTTCAATTATTATTACTTTCAAAACTCGAATTAGCTGTTCATAATTTTTCAAGATTTTCTTTTTTAGCCTAACGATATTAATCAGAACGTGACTGTACGAGAGGTTAAGAATTATGCAAGTGGCTTAACTCAGTTTAACTTAATTTCTCAGAACAAAAGAATTCGCAATTGAGAATACTAGCGATTCTGGGTTCAGGAAAATTGTACTATCTTACTTTGTTCCATGTCTTAATAACATTGCAAAATTACTGCTGCTGAAATATTAGGTTTATATTCAAACTAGAATGAATCACCATTAAGGTCCTAAATGACTCACACCACTTGCATTTTCAACCCCTCGTATGTACGATGAAAATAAAAATTTCATGACTACCACTGGTAGGGTTCGTAGCCTTTTTGGAAACTGAAATTACCTGACTTTTCCAGGTATTCCCGGTTTTCCCTGTGCGTACGAACCCTGGTCCGGCCTTCGCGATTTTATATCTTCTGATAGTGAACGGGATATTCAATTTCAATGTTTATGGAAGTACTGAAAAACTGTTAAGAAACGTGATTATCCGTATACCGTGCTTAAACGTAGAAATCGACAACCTCGGCGTCAAGCAGATAGGCAACCGGAGTTACAATTTCGTTCGTGAAATGACAAATTGTAACTCCGGTTGCCTATCTGCTTGGCGCCGAGCCGGTCCATTTCCACATTTAAGCACGGAATGTGTCGAAGCAAAGAGTCGAGACAAAGTGCAAATTTGATCGGGGAAACATGAAAAATGTTAGGAAATTTTCCGTTGTACATTGATTGGCCACTCTGTTCCAAAATTATTAGAATACCTCATGGAGTCAGGAACTCCTTCGGAAGCAGCCAATTTGATGTCCTCCAGAGCGAAGAGATACTCCCTCTGGGCAAGGAAAACGTCGGCTCTAGCGAGGAGAGCAAGAGCCAGGGTGAATCCCCCGTCGACAGATTTCTCGACCCCTGAAAGTTGGACAAATTTCCTGCAAATACCAGCACGTGAAATAATAATTCTCCGGACCAGCAAGTTTAACGCTGATACAGATATATAGAAAAAAAATGTGTGTCCACAATTACACTTTTGCAAGGTTTTATAATCTATAAGCGGATTCGTTATAAAAACTATCACACCGACAAATTCAATTCTAATGAAAAAATTTCACATGGATTTTCTTCGTAATTTTTCCCGTAGAATCGATTGACGCAGTCAGTCTTTCAAAATACGACTTTTAGCACAATTTGTTTGAACAAAAATACGTATAATTTATTGTTCAATTTTGCTATGAATGGAATCAAAAGTTTGATGCTATCTAACCCAGTTTTTTTCCTGGACTTTAATGGGCTATTTGGGAAAACATAATTGATTATTTCTGGTCATTCCTATCCCTGTCGTCATTGAGCCCTACCATTTATAGGCGCCCTGAGGACCGCTTGGCTGAGGAGAAGCAGAGCCCTGTTGTGGTAATTTTCCGCAGCGTAAAACGCGCCCTCGAGCCTCTTGCCGCGGGAAATGGCGGCGTCCTTGTCCCTGTAGAGTTCTTTGACGTGTCCGAGGGTCCCGAGGACGGTGTCGCTCACCTTCGGGTCGGTGAAGACGGCCCTGATCCGGTCTTCATCGCGCTCCAGCTTCCCGAATATCTTCGAAATCCATGCTGGACCCGCGGCCTCTGTAACAGCCTCGCTGAACTCGCGAAAAAACCCTTTGCTACCCGACTGAAGCGTTTCCGCGGAGCATCGGACGCGGTAGAAAGGGTCCGGATCCTCTGAGGACATGACGATCTTCCCCCTGATCGATAGATCATCCGGCGGCGGTCACTCACATTTAGTCGCCTCGAAATGCGGCGAAACCCAAACGGATTCGAGCGAGTAACCGAACGGCGAGTTAATTAAGCTTGGAGTAAAAATTTCCGTGAAACCCTGTCTCCGCATGCGTATGTTACTTATTTCAACCGATTGACGTTACAATCAACCGTACAGACAATTATTAATCGCGTACGTGTACGTCTCACCTGAAGGAGGATATATTAAACTGTTTCGGAGCTCGATTTACCGCAGGTAAATACCAAAGAAGTCTTCTTTATTATCGTTTTTCATCGAATTCTAGATGCCGTTGTAATTTACCCTCAATTGAACAAACGCTCTACCGAACAATCACTTTTGCCTCACTTCTTGACGGCCTTTCGACTCTCTTGCCGGCCGTCCCGGTCAGCATCGTGCGATGTAATTTTAGACGATCCCAACTCTCCGGCTAATCCAGATCTATTTTTGAATTCCCTCACGATGCCAGACTTCCAGAGACATCTTCTGCCCGTTTGAAATTACCTCTCACGGATCTAGGAAACCGGATCGAAAGTCGATAAAGAAATTTTCGTCAGGTGTTAAAAATTGTTGGTCTAGTTTTCGGAGATAAATTCATTCGAATCCCTTTTTTATTTGAACTTTCAAAGACGCAGGATACAGTAATAAAAGAAATTGAGCTTATCACCAATTTGACACACGAATCCTGAATTCTTTTTTTTTTTTCATCAGTTCTTTGATTGCTCGAAATAACTATAAAAAATAAAAGAAACTTGTGTATAGAAACAGTATTATACACGGAGAGAAAAAAGTTGTCGAATGGGAAAAAAACTGTTTCAATGATCAACTAAATTTTCAGTTATTACAACAATATATAAGTTGCACGAACTAAATGAAAAATTGTTTTGTTGAATAAATTATTATTCAATACATATACGAGGATGTACAGTCAACGAAATATTAAGTTGAACGACTTGTGTTATGTAGTCAATATAAAAATCATTTTGTTAATCTGAATATCCTACTTTTCGATCCAATAAATGCTTGATCAATTATTTTCGAGCAACAAAATATCCGAAAGAAGCTAAATTTATTAACTTATTCGTGATTGTAAATAGATTCATTGAACTAATTGCATGGATAAGAATTTTGTTGCTATTTCGACTGATATATACATTTGAATCAAGAAAAGTACTTGCTGTTATACGAATTATATTCATTGACTTTGATCAACGAAAGGGGCGAAATCAATTCCTTTACTATATCACGATTTGACACAGTTAAATATTGTTTGGAACTATCAAATTTTCAATCAAACCAACCGTATAGTTTAAATAACTCGTTTGGTTGATTTGTCGTGACAGAATTTATTATGCTGAATACGTTATGTTCATTTTCACAAAATAATGATGAAGCAACAACTTTTCCACCAACTAAATCAATTCCGTTGATTTAAACATCTTTTTCTCTTCATATTCGAGTGTTAATAAATAATTGAACTAAAAATGTCTTTGATTAAAAAGAAATGCATTTTTGTGTGTCCTTGTAATATATTTATAGAGAAGCAGTTCTTCGAAGCGTATTTCTATTTCAATAAACACGTTCTGTTTTTGTGTTTAAACACTTGCGTACTGTTTCTACATAATTTCCTCATATTTTAACGTATTTCGAGCCGGCGAAATAAAAAAAATTCTCCGTTCCGAGGCCCCGATTTGTACTGAAAATTACGGCCACAGAATTTTTGATAAATAAATACAGATGTATGTTCTATTAATACAGAGATTGCAGAAGGTTTCGAAATATGTCGCAACATATGAGAATGAGGGATCATTCGGTATAAACTTGAGAGATTTACAAGCACTTGAGAGATTGCGTAAAAGCTTTAGAATTGTTATCAAATTCGGATCAAAGGATCAGAAAAACGAATCTCTAATCGTTTTACAACCCTTTTCTCGATTATTTTAAAACGTGACAATATTTTTTCTCAACCGAATGATTATTACCTGTCATTCGTAAATGTTCATTTGTTACAATCGAGTTTTGCAGGCTGATTTCATATTAGCGATAAAGCTGTAAGGAGATCGATGTAGGCTGATAAATATTACTCACTGCATCTAATATTATTGATAAAAATTCGTTAGGTAGGCTAGAAGTTATTTCGAGTCGGTTACAAAAATATTTATTCGGCTCAAATTGGTAATCGCGAAACAATAATCACGCCGGAAGTAAATTCAAAATATGAATATTGCAAGTTTCGAAAAGACATTGCAGGATTTTTAAATCGTATATATATATGTACATTGAGAAAAATTTCATTGGTTATAGCAACTAGAAAAGTTCAGTAAAAAAGGTGTCTTTAAAAGAACTGTTTGATATGAACTCTAAGATAGCCCGCTTTGTAATCGAAATATCTTATGGAAGTAAGATGCGAAAAAGTTTTTTTGCTTTTTGAAATCTTATAAGCCATTGACGAATGTACCGACAATAATGGAAAATACAACGTAATATATCTTATGACAGAGTTGTTCATTTCGTAGCTATACTTGACAGAATGATAATTTTGTATAAATTAAACTTTGAACGTTAATTAAAGTGTGAATGCTTTCGTTTAAGAATTTTATGTATCACAGCTTTTTTGTAGAGCGTTCAAATCTGTACATAAATATGTATTTTCCTTTATTTTCGGTATGTTTGTCAAGGATTTATAAAATTTCAAAGAACAAAAAAAACTGTTTCCCATGTTATTTACATAAGATGCTTGGATTACAAAGCGGACTGCAATCTTAGAGCTGATTAGAAAGCTCAAATTTCAGGGAATTTTTTTTTGTTTTGTCATATTGAAAGCGCCCAAGTCCCTAGGAGCATAAAATTTCAAAAACACCCGTAGTAAAAAGGACGAAAGTAAATTCTTTGACATTTGTAGTTTATGATTAATCATTATTTTTTAATAAAACTGATTTAAGTGCAAAACTGGAAGTTTGTTTAATTGTTGTTTACAATAAATGTTTGAGGAAATGGGTAATTTTTTTTAAAATCCAAAATATCGTTCCGGTTTCTACAGAAAAAAACTTTATCCATTGAAAGAATTTTTTCATCCGTTGGTTACGTAGAAGAAATGAAAATTTTGAAAAAAAGAAAAAACAGTTCACACTTTTTTTCGACTGTATATGCAAATGTTCGTGTGATCGGTTGGAAACAAATAGAGTTTAATTGGGGAAGGTCAGAAATATCGGCTGGTCGTAAGAGGTAAATACGCGAAATTAGACGCCATTGTTCCAAAACAAAACGCGTCTAGATATCAGGCGCGATTTGAAGATCAGGGATTGTTCGAAAGGCAAACAATTCGTTTTTACGTCATGTTATTATCGTTTACTTTCACGCAACAGCCGAAGGAGGATGGGAGATCAGTGTCGACCTCGAGGCGTGAAAATCTGCCAAAACAAAACGTCACGTCGTCAAAACTCAGCCGAGCCAAGCGACAGTTCCAGATCCGGAGGACGACAAGACGGCTTAGGATTGACGGCTAATTGCTGGTATCTACGGTGGAGGTTTTCAACACCTCGTGCAGTGCCTGTTTTGTTCTTCTGCATCACGATCCGTGAAGAAGTTCAAAAAAACGTAAATCCTTGGTACAGCTTCTTCACTGCGCAGGCGATCAACCCGGCGACCGCTGATTTTCATCGTATCTATTTTAGTAAAGCGCAGGTAAAATTTCTTATTCAATTTTTGGAGTGATATGATAATTTTTTAGAGCAGAAAATTTGATTTAAGTGTCAAGTGTTGGGGGAGGGGGGATTTTTTTCAAAGAAAACGACAATGCTTGGAGCAATTTTAGTTTAAGGCCTTTATTGTTTGTAGCTTGAAGAACGTCTTAGAATTTTTTCATAGAAATTAATAACAAAATGGCGGCATGGCGCATGTAAGTAGCGAATGACTTCGAACTCGAGGACTTTTGCGGTGGCGCATCTCTCGAAATCACTGTCCAACTTGTAACGGGTATACAAACAGCTTTTCAGGTTCGACCTCGTAGCCGAAATGTTGAAATAAATTTTTTTTTTTTTACTAATTATATGATTATGAACAAAAAATGTCAAAAAATGTCATTTTTCGACCACAAAATTGCAAAAAAAAATGTTGCGAAAAAATGTTAGGATTGAAATTCAAAAATCTAGCCACGGGCTCGAATCGATAAGCGACTTTTAAATATTGTGTCAAAATTTCAAGTCGATCGGATAAAAATTGACGAAAGAATCTGCGCCACCGAATTGAAAACGTGATCGTTCGCTATTTGTATTCGCCATGCCGCCATTTTGTTATTCGTTTCAATGAAAAATATCGGAAATGTTCTCGAAGCTATGAATAATAAAGCCCTCAAACTCAAATTACTCCAAGTGTTTTCATTTTCTTTAAAAAAAATTTGTTTTAAATAAGCATCATCTTAGACTGTCCAGAAAAAAGCAAAGAAGATTTTCGACAAGAAAAATTATTGCTGTCTCTACATTAAGACTGAAATTTGATGATCGAGTAAATTATATTTTGAACTTCCCGCTCCTTTTTTTCCAAGAGCACAGTGGATAAGGAAAGTTACTATAATTCTCGCTAATCGACGTCTGTGATATGTTTCTTAATTAAACTAATTTCAAGGTTATGATTCTATTTCGTGCATGCAAATACGAAAGTAGATGAATTCTCGTAAAGTAAAAACAAAGACGATAGTTCACTGGTCGTATGATGTAAAGTAATTGAGATTGCGTGAAAATTTAAATGAAATTTTAGAAACGCCGAAGATATTTCAAATTACCATAGATATTAAGACATAGAAAAGTGAGTTTGTCTTCGCTATAATATATTCCCTGGCAAGAAAGAAATCTATAAGTGTTGTCTGGCAAAACCGGAAAATTTGACATGTCATTGACACCTGATATTTATACCCGTAACGAGAATAGATCTATTTAGATTTTTTTTCTATTCCTGTATGACAGCTCGCGTTATAAAATTAATCTACATGATAACATCGGCGAAAACTTACTCGAATCGGACTGTTCTGTTTACCTCTTTTTCTTGCCATTCGTCATTTATCGGCTATAGTGTAACATTGGTATTGTCACTTTGCGACGCGCCACCTGATGGAATAAAATCAAACTAATGCAACCAGGCTGACAGCTGACCGTTGACCTTATTTTTTCGCGTGTGGATGGTAAGACAGGTACATTATTGATTACGTTTCGTCAATTTATCTGGCATGAGTAATTTGAAACCCTAAGAATAACGATTTTTCTTTATTAAGATTAAAAACTTAGGTTATGTGGTGATAATATAGCAACGACAACGAGGCTCTGACGTCATGCGGACATTTTCGAATAAATTTAGAAAAACATGGACCGTCCATGTACGGAATTCCCAGAGAAGTTTTCGCGAATGACCGGCGCTTTTTCATGCACGCATCGATCCCAAAGGAACAACGGGAATAAGAAGACAGGCTGGCGCCAGGTCTTCGTGACGCTCTTGCTGTTGATCCTAAGATCAATAAATATTCAAGTTTTTGCCGTACGCTCCTGAGCAACGTCGGCTCACTGCATAACCGTCAACTCTCGTGACACTGTCATCGTACGGACAGAATAAGCATCAACAGGGCGCTGGGTTGAGCTCATTGTCAGCCGAACGACGTGACTGTCGGTGCAAAGGAATAAAATGACCAGTAATCGCGCATGCGCAAATAAAGCCCCAGTGTGTAAAACGTAGAATTTCAGTCAAGCGCATGCGCCAGCTTCGTTTTACCGCACTGTTCAGAAACGGTTCACTTTGCGCACGCTCGAGATGCTTCGAAAATGGTAACTTTCCAATCATGTTTTGCGAGTGAAAAACAATTTTTTTAAAAAATTGACCAAAACTTTCTCCAACCCAACGAACGTTCCTTATCAATTGTTCGTAAGCCAATATCCGCGATTCTTTCAAATTGATTCAACTTTCCTCCGACAACGAGTGCGCACGATCTATCGATCGATAAGCGGCCGCGTTTCGCGCGTCCTATCGAATCGCGTCGCCTGTCGTAAAGATCGCTGTTTTACACCACCTACTCACAATCAGTTTGCTTTTCAGTAGACGTCGCGGCGCAAGGCGGCGTGGACGGAGGCTCGAGAGCAGTTTGCGTCGCGATTTCGAGCCGCCCGCCTCGCCGCGTACCGGTGACCACGTGTTTCCGCTTTCGATTTGTACCGTCGAAAGAACACGTGCGTGAAAAGTCGAAGACAACGTCTGCTCGTCCTCCTCGTCGCGGAATACATCCAACAGAATTATTGCAACGTCGTTGTTCAGGCCTCTTTAACACGAATTTCATATCCACGGAATGCGGTTCCGGACGTTATTTGTGTTGATACATTTTTGAAATGTTTCCTCTTTTGTTTTTTTTTTCATTCTATTTTACCCCGTTGGATATCAATATCGATCGTTTTTGTCAATTCAACATTCTATAAACTTACATAATGTGTATATTATCACGGTTTTTGATATTCATCCGCGCGTGCAGTGAGGAAAATGTGCCAGTTTTTATCACACCTCAGCCATACATCCGATAATTTGATGATACATTAACGGTTCAAACTGTGATATATGTGATTTAAATAATTTCGTAATTGATACATGTATAAAATATACGTAGAAATGTATACGAGTAATTATCACGCATCCCTGATGGTTGGTAATAATACCTGTTATATCACTGAAACTTATTAATACGCCGTGTTATTTTTTCTCATTGGTATCAAGATTGTTATTATGGATATCAGTTGTCACATTTCTTCACTTCATTTTCTTCCAGATGATTGACTACGAATATTCGCTTCGAAAATCGTTCGTTGCAATTTAAACATTCGTTTCTACATCATTAGGGATAAAAGTTTTCGTTCTGTATTGCAATTTTTTTCGACATTTAAATATGGACGAGTAAGAAAAATATAATATAACGTAATTACGTAATCTTCAGCTTGAAATAACGTAAATTTTAACGAGAATGTATATATATTCACATAACTCTGTAAACAGCATTTTCACGTAACATTTATTAACGTTGATTCGTACTTTGATATGATTGTATAAATAATTTCAACGCGACCGATTGTGAGAACAAAATTAACTTTCGATACAGGCAACATTGTATTCTCGTAATGTAATTTGGGGTTATTCTGAGGGGCTGATAATTTCCCAGATGTAATTCTTTTCAATATATGTTGAAAGCGTGAAGACGTAGAATAAACGTGCAGAAAAAATTCGTAATGATTTCCTAAATTTTTATTCTATAAAGGTCCTAGTATTTATGGTGAAATATTAATACGACACTAATTTATTAAAATTTATCGAATAAATTTTCGTCAACGCGATAATTTTACGTAAATATTAGGCTTACTCTGAAGTTATATTTAATAGTTTGATGAAAACGCATATGTTTTGAAATTTACCCGACGAATTATTATTAAGCCGCCGCTTTCTTTCTCCTATCATGTAACATGAACTTTTCCTTGTTCGCTTTCTTTCACATTTATATTTCTTAATTCTTCCCGTTATTCTATCTCGCTTTATCTCTGTGCAGAACGTACGTTACATCATACGAGTATACACGTACAATATGCGTATCTATATTTTGTCAAAACGTCGTGCGAAAATATTTACACGAAGTTACTCGTATCGCGAAAATAACAAACGATGCATCAGCCGGTTAGCGGTTTGAAAAGTAAACGTTACGTTGAAAATTTTCTCCTTTTAAAGAAATATGCTTTTTATACAATTTTTAAACCGTATCGCGGTTATAAAGGAAGTCATTTTCATGCAGCTACGCATCTAAACAAACATAAAAAAATGAATTCTAACTATAGAAGGCCCGTATCGCACTTTTATTTTACTCCCACGGTGAGTCAAGATTATTATTGAAAGACGTGAGAGTTATTATATACACGGAAATGAAAAGACGTACAACATGACAACGACCATCAGGCATTTAATATTTACACACCATTCGGTCATACAAACATGCGTCTATCGACTGTAATATTGTAAATAATCGACTCCTGTAAATTTGTTATTTTCACACGCCCGTATCAGTGATCGGATAATTTATACAGAGAATATTGAGGAATGATTAAAATTCAATTTACAATCAAGTAAAATCGATTAATAAATGTATGAAAAGTTTAAAAAGTGTAAAAAACATCGCTAAAAATCAAATCCATTAATCCCATGTATCTATATTACGTATTACATGTCACTTATGGTATATGTGTAATTGTATACAGAGTCTGTTGTTAGTTAAATGTTACGAGGTTTTCTCTTTTTCACTTTTCAATCTGCATTTTAGCGGAATATTTCGGCGCGATTTTTCTTATTACGTCACTTGCGAATTAACCGCGCGGAATTTTAATCGTTCGGCTCTTTTTCGTTTCATATTATCAAAGCGTCGAGATATTTGTCTGAAAATTTTCGTAAGAACTTGGTGAATAATTACCGATAAAATAATGCTCATTAACGAGGTTGATTAGAAGAAAATTTATATTGTTTAATAATTTTATCGCTTGCCTTGAGTATTATTTATCAAATTATTGTATTCTTAAGCTTGAAATAGAGAAATACAACATAAAATGGTGGAATTGCAAGCAATAGACTTACGCATATCACTTAAAAATTCTTGAAAATATAACAAATTGCTCATCTTATTCACAGGATTATTTTCCACAAATACATCGAGACTGCAATATTTTGTACTTTATTTTTTTGTCATCCGCGGTTTGCGTCGTTAGATACTTAATTTTAAAACATTCTAATGATCCTAATTACGATCAACAAATGACAATATTGAATTAACTACCGGGGAAAGTAGAAAATTTGTATCAATGGATTCGTTGAAAATAGTCTTCAGTATTAAATTAGACATCATAGAGCGAAGACGAAAGAATCGACTGTACCGATTTTTATCAATTTTAAAGCTTTTGTTTGTAATACCAGTATTACTCCTCCGTAAGAAAACAACGAAAAGTATTCGTTTCTTACAACCAGCCAATATTGGTGTTAACATTTCTTCAAATAATATACAACGTTTCGTATTTCATTATTCCGCAGAGATTTTATTAATTATTTAAAAAATGACCAGCCGGTAGGCGATTTCGGATTATCGGGAGAGAGAGTGAAATTTATAATTTATGTTCAAAGTTTCGAAGAACGGAGTTGGGGGAGGCCAATGACATAATTATAATAAATGATTTATGCGGTACAAGGTTTGACGGGATCGTATCTCGTTTTTATTTCTTCGTCACACGTGCTCCTCCTCCTCCTCCTCCTCCTCATCCTCGTCCTTCTCTCCTCTACTCTCCTCTCTCCTTATCGTCCATGTCGTACACGCATCGACGAATTACGTAATCAATTATCATTTCAAACGCCGTTATTTACCGCCGCACGACACGCCTTCGCTTTTTCAAACCCACGCAAACAGTATATGCCTATATGTATATTGCACAGTCACGTGGTATAATTCATTATATAATACAACACGCGTAAGATCGCGAAACTGAACGTTCATATACTTTTGTAGAAAAAAAATTTAAACAAAAAAAATAAAAAACATAATCTCCAAATTTTATTTCCTACTATCTGTAACTCGTCATGATAAATACAGATATTTTTTCATCTCCTTTTCTTTTCTTATTCTCACGCTAGGAAATGGTAATTTTTTTTCAATTAGTATCCGTATTCGTGCAGAGTACAGCCGTCTTTAATTATCTGTTAAAAATGGGAAAAAAGATAGGAAAGAAAAAAAAAAATTTTTTTTTCTAAATCTCTTTCGAACTTGGGCCGGAGCGACTAAAAAATATTCTCGTGTTGTTAATTCAATTATATCTATGGCATACCTGCGTTAACATTACGGCGTAGGAGACAAGGAGAGAGAATATTTCTGAATAAATTCGGAATTGGTCCAACGGTTCGGATCGTAAGTGCAAAGAGTGGTTGCGAGATAAGGAAAATGCTGCAATACGAGCATTGAAGATAATAATATTATACACTGCATACCGCCGGGGAATATATCTTTAAATCGATTCTAATCTATTAATCTCAGTGCGGAACGATTACTACGTCTTTTATGATGTACAGATACAACGTCAGAAGTACAGGGAGTTCTATTACCAACCTAGGGAACTAAAAATTTCCCTCAGTGCAGGGTGACCAACATTTTTGAGGTTAGATACATCGCGGCGAATTGTCGCCTGCATTCATGACGGTTGGTCACCCTGGTAAAACAACTGCTGTCGCTCGCGAGTCTCAGCGCATGCGCACTGCATCGTTCAGTCGTCAGCAATTTTACTCTGTACATTGAATAACGTCCAATATAATTACAATTAGTACGTCGGACGGCATAAATCTTGTTAATTATAATTTATTTTCTTACCACTCGACGATAGATATTCGCTCCTACGTGAGAATTACTTACGATAATCGTGAAGGCAGAAATCGATGTCATGAAACATATATGTCCGACAGAATTTAAGGTCTTTGCGAAACACGAAACGTTGTTTTTCTGTTACTGCACGCGTTAGCCGTCGTTTCTAACACAATTTTTATCCGTATGTATAATACCGGCTGTTGGCATATATATGCGCATGCATAATCTATACAGGCACCGTATATATCTACGCCTTTTTCTTTTTTCTTTTTCTTTTCGAGGAAATGGCATTTATACGTCAGTTCAAAAACGGGTCACGTATATTTTAAACGTGGCCGAAAAGATTCTCGCATCGTTAGATATGGTGGATGTTAGGCTGAGGGTATTTGAGAAGGTTGATTTACCGAGAATCGATACTTTTTATTAATCTGATCGAGAGATAATCGGATATTAAGTATAAGTTAAATTAACGTACTTGGAACATACGAAGAATTTCATTTAAAGTATAAAAATGAAAAAGTACTACGCTACGTTTCAAATCGGTTGAAAAGAAAATATTATTCAAAATATAACCGGATCGTTCGATTTTCATTGCTATTTCCGATATTGTCAAATCAATTATACAACGGCGCTAGTAAGATGAAAAAAATAAAAAAAAATGCAGTTCTTTTTACTCGTAAAAAATAGTCCTTCGAATAAAAATTGAACCATCGTCTTATTTTATTCAATAAATATTCCTGACTTATGAATACAATTATTTTCCGACAAATACTCAATGTACGACAATTATCTCTAAACAAAGATTAATAAAATGTATAGATTGTCACTGAACGAATCTGAAGAATCATTTACATTTAACGTTTGCAAATCTCTTATGTGTATATATATATATATATATATATATATATATATATATATTTCTTGCAAATTGGCAAAACGTAGAGAGATTCCTTACGATGAATAATTACCTACGCGAGGAAATGAGAAAATTATTTTTTCCTCCTCTCTCGTCAATTACACTGGGTATAGGCATAAATTTCCGCGAAGCAACAAGTGCCAAAAGTCTGAGCATTTTGAGAACAATCACCTGTTTAAATATCTCGCACCGCAGACACGGAGGCGTCGTGCATGTCTTGTACAATAGATAGAGAGAGAGAGAGAGAGAGAGAGAGAGAGAGAGAAGGCTCAGTCTCGCCGAGTTTTTTATTTTTAAATATGATCGCACATTTATGTCCGTTTGAATTATTCCGACCATTCTTTATTTGCTGGGTAATTCGGTCAAGGGTTAAAATCCGTGATGCATCCGTATTTTTATTTCTATCTTTCTTTTAATTTTTTAATGTTTTTTTTTCTATTTTTTTATTCTACGTTATCGTTTTACGACCAGATTGTTGCTTATACCCTTGATTAGAAATAAATAAATAACGTAAAAATGCCGCGTAAGCGAGAAGTTTCCGCAGTGCAGCATATCGATACGATTATCGTTATCGCAAATTTGCTAACTACATGAACGGATATCGACGATATAATTGAATTTACGTAGTATTGTAGATAAGCCACCGAGGACCCTAGTCATTTGTTACACGTATACGTTCATACATAAAGATAAGCTCGTTGCAATTTTACCGCCTTTCAATATTTATATATATATATATTATTAATATTATATAATTTTATCATCCTTTTTCTTTTTTTATAAAAATATACGCGTATGTCTCGTACATAAAGAACGTGTCTCTATGCTCGTCTCAATTTTATCATGAAAAGAATTGAGTTTTTATATATATATATTTTTTTCTTCTTTCACATTAGCCATTCTCATTCCCGTTCTCATTTATAATTAATTCATCAGATTGCAGCTCGAACTTCGCTGCTAAATTGTTTACTCGCTTTTGTTCGTTCGGTATGAGAAAAAAAAAAAAAAAAACATCTTCGCTGTGAAACGTGATTTTTTGTCTTTTTGAAAAAGAGCAGGGAAGAAAAAAATTCTCCGACACATTCGAGAATCAAACAGCGGATGAAATTTCCGGCTGAAAGTATAATTCGAAATATCGTGAAACTGTGGATAAAATTACATTATATAAATGTTCAGAAATTTGTATCACAGCATTTTATGCAGCAAACGTTGCGAATGACGCGTAGCATAAAATAAGTGGATTTGCCAATCAATGATCGTAAAAAGCCAAGGGAAAAGAAGATAGAAAAAATAAACGTAAACATGATTCATCCGACAAATATGTATCTACATGTTGTCTTAGCAAACATAAGGAAAAATTTCGATACGTATATCTAGCCTGCAACGTTATTGCAGTAGGAGGAAATTGATAAGTTGTTCAGCTGATAATCTGACAACGTCCTATATATTGTGTGTTTATTTTTTCAATGATCTTCTGTATTATCTCGGATATTACGTACAAGATCTGTACATATCACAAAGCTATAGTGGTATCATTGTGTCAGCTTGTTTGAACAGAGATAAATGAAAATGAAAATAAAAAAATTACCTATATATAGTTCATCGTTTGTCCGTTTCCTGCGGTTTTCTATACAAATCGTTCGAGATTAATTTTTTGTTAACGTTGATACATTTCTTGATAATACGATAGTGCACAAGTTTCTTTGATCACATATGGTACATACAATTTCATGTAGAACGATTTTCCGTACAACGTTTTCTACGATCTACCGTAGAGATTGGAAAAAATCATCTCAGGTGTTATTTGTAGAAGGTAATTCATTGGATAAATTATTTCGAAGTGATTTGATTCGAAGCGCAATGATCGACTTCCAAGTTCTTCTCCATAATTTCATTATGTTCTATGATTTTATTTTTCAACGACATTTTAGAGAGCTTGGAAATATAACAATTTGACAAATACTTGACTATCTCGTAATAAATAATACCGCAAAATGCCAATCCCCTTTGAATAAAAATATAATTGAGATCAACTGAACCAACCACGTGGGTTTTAACGCGCGGGATTTTGTCGTTGCGTTACTTTGATGCCCGTGAAAATCGAGCCCAAGTGGATCAGTGTATATCTTAGTTATGCAAACTGTTTCCACGGTCGGTGATATACCGACCGAGAAAGCACTGTCGATAAAGTACCGCGGGATACAAGAGCCTTACCGTCAACCGCTAACGTTTCCTTCTTTTTCAGCTGTCGGTATGGCAGATGCACCGGATAAACCAGTGCCGGAAGCCACCGCGGTGACCAGCGAAATCTCACCCGCTCTTGAGGTAAGGGCCTCGACGCCTGTGGAAGCCATCGCGGTGACCAGCGAAATCTCACCCGCTCTTGAGGTAAGGGCCTCGACGCCTGTGGAAGCCATCGCGGTGACCAGCGAAATCTCACCCGCTCTTGAGGTAAGGGCCTCGACGCCTGTGGAAGCCATCGCGGTGACCAGCGAAATCTCACCCGCTCTTGAGGTAAAGGCCCCGACGCCTGTGGAAGCCACCGCGGGGACCAGCAAAAGCTCACCCGCTCTTGGGGTAAAGGCCCAGACGCCTGTGGAAGCCATCGCGGGGACCAGCAAAAGCTCACCCGCTCTTGAGGTAAAGGCCCAGACGCCTGTGGAAGCCATCGCGGGGACCAGCAAAAGCTCACCCGCTCTTGGGGTAAAGGCCCAGACGCCTGTGGAAGCCATCGCGGGGACCAGCAAAAGCTCACCCGCTCTTGGGGTAAAGGCCCAGACGCCTGTGGAAGCCATCGCGGGGACCAGCAAAAGCTCACCCGCTCTTGGGGTAAAGGCCCCGACGCCTGTGGAAGCCGTCGCCTTCGTCAAGTCCACCTCTAACATGTCCGAGTCCTCGGATGATAAGGATACAGTCTCTATCCCCCCGCTCTTCGAGCCCTCGCCAGACTCCAAATCCCCCCAAGGTTCTGACAAAAATTCAAGAAGCAGCGGCGGGATGAACCGTGAGTGGATGTTTTCATTCTTGTACTTTCTCCCCGTTTCCCCAAAGATGCCAAATTTATTCATTCAATTTTCACTCTCGTTGCATAGGGAGAAAAAATTTGTCGGATTTACGAAACGTGGCGATCAAATATGCAGACATAAGAATGTTTAGTTTTTTTTTTTTTTTGAATCCAAGGAATTTTATTTGATCCAAGAGAAAAGTGGTTGGAACAAGAATTTCTGGTATCAAGTAAAACCAGATTTATTTGAATCGATAAAACATTTCTCACACCGTATTTGGTAAATTCAACAAAGCGTTTTCTTTTCCACTTTGCGTGCACGGAAGTGTGAAAAAAGAATTTACGGGTACTAGGACAGTGAGCAAGTTGTATAATAAAAGTTATAACTCATCGTCAGCGTTGAGTAACTAAAAAATATAGCCACCTCGTGCGGTGATAGATCGATATATAACAAATAAATGAATCTTTACAGAGGAGGAGAGAGAACATTAAAAATTATAAAACGCATACGAAAATTTTACATCTTTTTGCACCAGCTGCTCGATAACTTTAGTAGACCTACTGCGGAAAATCTTTTTACCAAATAAAAAACAGGTTATAAACGATACTTGAGCATAAATGAAATGGGTGAAAAGCCGGGCGCTTGATTTTATTTTTATTGCCAATTTCGACAAGAATCATATGTGTGCATACGTGCAAAGCGAATGGGTAATTTCGGGTAAATCAAATTCTGGAAAATCGCAGATTTTACGTGATCATAATCAGGGAAGTCGGGCAGCTTTTAGCTCGCACGGTTTTCGACTCGATGGCGGGATCCTCGTTTTAATCGAATACGTGTGAACGACTTTTAGAGCCTCCGATCCACTCGAACGGTGATTAACCGAATGAAATAATCCATGAATGAACTAACCGCGGTCGGATATGCGGGCAATGCCATTATATCGTTTGACATAAATTGCGGAATGCCAACAAGTTACGTCGACGAGCTATTTTTACCGATCGCTATCGCACAGCTACGAGTTTTAATTGTTTAACGGTTACGCGCAACGGCGAACCGGAATCGTTTTGCAACTTTTGCTCCGTGGTTGTGACAAATTGCGCAAAACGACGTGCAGATGAAATACCGAAGATCGTCTGTTGGCAAAAATCCAAATTCCGATTGGCGAAACGACGAATTTCGGTAACACTCGGGACGTAATGGATTCCAGGAAGACGGGCCCCAGAAACCGAGTCTTGCGTCGTAATTTCCGCCTCAATGTTCGTTCGTGGTTTGATTTTCGTTTGAATTAACTTGCGGGTGCGGAACGCTTGTAACGCGTGCTGCATAAATAATCGGGTATCGTCGTATTGGAAAATTTTATTGAAATCAGTCAAAAAGTGTGGAACGTTAAGAGGGATGGAGAGTTGATCAGACCGGGCGAAACTTGATATTATTTTGAGCTGAAATTTGAGCTCGTGACGCGGCGCATTTAAGGTAGTAGTCTGGTAACTTATGGCTATTTTCATGACTTTTTTGGAGGGTGGTTTTTTATAGGAAAATAAAAATGAATTATCTTGAATATTTAGAGTGTTTTTATTTACATATTGAAAATATAGAAAAAAATTTGTTTGAAAAAATTTAATAGTTTATTACTATTATTATTGTCACTCGAAGTTGGAACCTCAAAAAAAATGCACGTGGGTGGCCCGGGTGATTTTGGCTCTTGATGTTATCTGAACTCAAATATTCTTGATTATTCTTAATCTATAGACATGTCATTCTGGTCGGAACTACCGAAGTTAAATTTCAAGGGTAAATAACAAAGTGGCGGACTTTGAAAAAAAAGTCCTCTTATTTTAGCAAAGAAAGGGTTGTAAAATAAAAAGTTAGGGGTGAAAAAAATTCTCGTTAGTACCGACGAGAACTATAAGTGTGTAGAACAGCCTGTTAAAATTTGAAAGCAATCGGTTCGGTAGAAAAAAAGTTAGGACCCGGGCCGACCAGAAAAACAATGTTTCGAGAAAAACGCGTTTAAAGTTCAACAAGAAATTTTCATAAGTAAACTTATACTTACGTCAATCGTCTATGCCTGTGAATAAATATATATAATATAAATATATATAATAGAATAACAGAGTCAACCCAGGTATAAAAAATGCGCGCAAACAATAGAAGGGTCCGAGCGGTTGCAGCTGCCGGTCGACCTTAAAGGTTGGACTCCGAGACGCTCTGGGAAACTCGTTATAACTCCCGAAATATTTCCAATTTCCGTCTAAAATTTTCACAGTATATTCTCAAGACATTGTACTTTCAAATTAAGCAAAAAAAAATTTTCCATTTTTGAACCCAAGTTACCAGACTACTACCTTAAGCTGCTGGTTGCAGCCTTTCCTTCGTATCTATAAGCGTTTATTCCCGTACTCGCCTGCGATGCTGTGTGATTCCTGCGCAACGTATGAGTATGAGATTTTTTAATCAAGTTGAAGAGATTCCCCTTGTGCCATTTGAATCCTAATTATCGTTTGACTAACTTGCAAAAAATATACTCATTCTAGTGTCTTCATGAAATTTTACGAAACAATCGTCTAGTGCGATCTGCCTACTGGACTGGCTTTGTTTTAGTATAAATGGTAACGTATTCGTTTTCCTAAACTTGAAAAGGTCGCCTTCGGTCTTCCACTTGGAACAAAAAGTTCAAAAAGTTTCAAGTATACTGTAAAAGCTGTTAATATCAACCACTTGGGTAGCATTGTCGTGACAATCACAAGGTTGATACCAAGGATGTTTAGAATAATCGATTAATCAATGATTGCCTATTTTTTTAAAACGATCCATTTGGAATCAAAATTTCGTAAATTTCGGTACGTAGTCTTAACGGCGGAAAAGTTTTCTCATAATTTATAATATATTTCAATTTCAAGTGAAAACAATCCTTTACCTTTCACTTATTACATCAAATAGGTAATCACTAAGCAAGACAATGATAACAATTGATACTTTGATCACGCAAATTGATATTATATCGCGTCGTTCACGGTAGTAAAAACCAAAAACCGACTGCGAGGAAAAACAATCGAGTCGGTTGATTGGTCAAGTTTGAAAATCGATTATATTCTTGGTCATTCTTATCGCACGCTCGGCGGGATTTCGACTTATCAAGTATCAGGGGGGCCAAAGTCCTCGGCGTCAATCGCTAACGCTCTTCTTACTTTCAGCGACCGAAACGACGGATCTAACCGAAACCCAGGAGCAGGACTACACCTCGATGTTGAGCGAATACTCCCTATATCGTGTGGTCACAGGTCTGTCGCCTGACGACAGCGGATCCCTGGACGTAAGTTCCCGCTCACGTTTAACGAATTCCCCGATTTCAAAGACCATCCACGATTTCGGAGACAATACGAAGGTTGATAACAAGAAGCCTGAAAGCCCGGAATCATGCTGCGGGATTCACTGGAGCCGTGAGTTGATGTTTTCACTCTAACACTTTTTTCCCGTTTTCCAAAAAAAAATTCAACAATTTTTTTTCTTTCCATTTTTACTCTGTTACCATTTGTACCATTTGTCGAATTTACCGAACGTGGCGTTATCAAACATGCGGCAAGAGAAACGTTTCCTCTGGTTCAATGAATGTTGTTTGATCCGTCGAAAATTTTTTTTGAAACAACGGTTATCTGGTGAAACCAAATATGTTTGAACCACGGAAACGTTTCTTCGAACTTATTGCATCGGTAAATTCAAGAATTTCTTTTTCTCTCTCATACGCGTACCCGGAAAAAAGGATCTATTCGTACGTGAAATAGTCTTAAAAAATATGCTTCTTTGAATGAAGAAATATTTATTTCGTTGATGTAAAATTTTATTCGAAACTAATCAAATTTTTCTCCGTACTCACACGAATTACATCCTGTCTACTAAATTTCTGTTTAAGAAGAATGTGTTTTTTACGTAGAAGATTTTTTCTCAATGTATAACATGCGTTCTTCTTCGCAAATCTTCATCCACGGGTGACAAAGCTTTTGCGGATTTTGTTAGTTTTTAAGAAGTTTCGAGCGCTCATTTTCCGATTCTTCCGAATGGAGCCCGCAAGAAACTATATTATCGTTCACTGATTTACAATATGTAAAATAAACGTCGCATAAATGTATATAAATATTCTTACACAGGTTGATCTGAATCAAAGTTCAATGATTGTAAACTTGGCCTCGAAATTACGATATTCAAATCTACGAATGTAGAGTACGATTACGAGAATTTCAAAAATTGGTGTGCTAGTTGTACAAAAATTGTATTCCTTTTCAATGTTTGGGGGAACTGATCGCTGATCCGATAGTCAGGAAATTCTAATTTGTAAATATCTGGACGAACAGCATTCTTTTCATTTCCGTATCCGTTAACTTCGTCGAATTTCGTTTCGTTTCATTTTAACTCATCCAATCAACAATAAATCAAGTCTTTTAAACTTGTGCGTAGTGAAAAATCATCGTTTTAAGCGATACGAATGTAAGCAAGAATATTTTATGACAGTTGGGAGAAAAAAACTAAAAAAAAAAAAAAAATGACACAACATTAGAACTTGGGATTTTTGTCACACTTGTATGTAGAGGACAATTTTGAAAATATGTTTATTGAACATGTAGCTCGATTTAATGGACGATTTATGGATACGCTGACAATAAACGGGGCTGTATAGTAGGAGTTATAGCTCATCGTCGGCCTTTAGTGGTTCGAAAATATATCCACCTCGAGTGATGATAGATCGGTACAGAAAAAATAAACGAACATTCCCAGAGGGGGAGAATAAACATTTAAAACCACAGAACAAAGACGAGAATTTTACGTACTTTTGCACCCGAACCTCGAGAACTTTGGCGCGCTTGCGAGGGAAAAATCTTTTTTGCAAATAAAAAGCTGGATATGAATGATACATAAGCATAAATGAAACGGTTGAAAAGCCGGGCGTTTGATTTTATTTTTATTGCCAATTTCGACAAGAATCATATGTGTGCGTACGTGCAAAGCGAATGGGTAATTTCGGGTAAACCAAATTCTGGAAAATCGCAGATTTTACGTGATCAAAATCAGGGAAGTCGGGCAGCTTTTAGCTCACACGGTTTTCGACTCGATGGCGGGATCCTCGTTTTAATCGAATACGTGTGAACGACTTTTAGAGCCTCCGATCCACTCGAACGGTGATTAACCGAATGAAATAATCCATGAATGAACTAGCCGCGGTCGGATATGCGGGCAATGCCATTATATCGTTTGACATAAATTGCGGAATGCCAACAAGTTACGTCGACGAGCTATTTTTACCGATCGCTATCGCACAGCTACGAGTTTTAGTTGTTTAACGGTTACGCGCAACGGCGAACCGGAATCGTTTTGCAACTTTTGCTCCGTGGTTGTGACAAATTGCGCAAAACGACGTGCGGATGAAATACCGAAGATCGTCTGTTGGCAAAAATCCAATTCCGATTGGCGAAACAACGAATTTCGGTAACACTCGGGACGTAATGGATTCCAGGAAGACGGGCCCCAGAAATCGAGTCTTGAGTCGTAATTTCCGGCTCAATATTCGTTCGTGGTTTGATTTTCGTTTGAATTAACTTGCGGGTGCGGAACGCTTGTAACGCGTGCTGCATAAATAATCGGGTATCCTCGTGTTGGAAAATTTTATTGAAATCAGTCAAAAAGTGTGGAACGTTAAGAGGGATGGAGAGTTGATCAGATCGGGCGAAACTTGATATTATTTTGAGGTGAAATTTGAGCTCGTGACGCGGTGCATTTGAGCCGCTGGCTGCAGCCGTTTCTTCATATCTAGAAACGTTTATTTTCGTACTCGACTGCGATGTTGTCTGATTCCTACACAACGTGATGTAATAATCAACGCCGTAGCTGTTATCTGTCAAGCCGTGTTTTGTCGTCGAAATGAGCGGTAACAGGAAAAAGGTGGCATTTTCGACTAACCGTCCCAAATTTATTTTTCCTCCTCAACGAGATTCAAACGTTATGAAAATATTTGAATCTTGTTCCTTTTTGTTCAAATAACGTGTTGAAGGATATATAATCATTCCAGTTTCTTCACCAAGTCTTACGATATAATCGTGTAGTACGGTTTGCTAATTGAACTGATTTCAGTTTAATACAAATAGTCACATATTTGCCTTCCGAGACCTTGAAAGATTGACTACACTCATTGTAAGTCATTTTCAACAAAAAGTACAAATTGCACCGTAATCCTTGTCGATAATGAACCACTAAGGTATTGCATTGACCATAACGAGTCTGATGACGATCCTTGTGAAGGACTACTGAAAATATAGCTTTTGAGCTCTTTAATTATGATGCAAGATGACAAGGAAAGATTATAGAAGATGGCGAAAACGACCATGACGTTTTATGTATGCATCATGTACGCATACATACACATTTGTATACCAAAAAACGGGAGCAACGGGAAGTGAGGTCAAGTAGAGGACACCCAACAGTACCAGACTTCCTATTTATTCCTGTTTTTTCCAGCTCGCATCAAAGCTCAAATTCTGGTTCTTGTATCGGTTAACATACCCAAATGAAGAGAAAACGCAAAAAAAATGGGGGATCGGAAAAGTGTGAGAAAAGAAAAATACCTATAATGCTAGTGAGGCTTTCTCTCTACACATTCGATTATTCCGTCCTTCTCTCCGTTATTGAGGAAAATTCATTGTTCCCGACGTTGAAGCTCCTCACCATTTTATATTCGACAAAAAAAATATTTACAATTTGTTGAATCCGTTTGGCTGAAAAAATTTTCACGCGACACGTGCCAAGTTTCATCGTGGTTCACGGAAGTCACTGATCCTTTGCAGAACTGCAGAGCTATAAACCGAAACCACAATTGGCAACTACGAGTGTCCGCCGCATACACAACAGCCATTATATACCTATAAGATCTAATCTCGAATAGAGATCGTTGGCCGCGAATTTCGATTATCCTTGGACGTCGCGGTCATTCGTCATTGCGAATCGAATTGGCGCCTGTTCTCCGTCGGAGACAGTCACCGTACTTCGTTTGGGTTCTGGTCCTGGGATGGTACGGAATAGAATGGAATGGAATGGGATGGGATGGGATGGGATGGGATGGATGGCATCAACGATCGACCATCAACGTCCTCGAGTGGTGTGCAATACCGAGTACCTGCTTCATACGGTCGTGAACTCGAGGCACGTGGATCTTGGTACACGTACACCAAGCCAGAGAATAGCGTTGCTACGAAACGAACGGATCACCACTTGCATGTTTCAAAGAGTCCAGTCTTTCCGTTGAATTTAAATCCCGCAATTTATTCCGGAAATTATTGGAATGTTTGAGGGTTCCTCGTCTAGAGCTAGGGTTAGATCGCATCGTTTCACCGTTCATAACCATCCATAGTGAACCCATTAAAGCCTCGTACACTTAAGTAATTGCGGTGTTACGCAAGTACGTGGATGACATTACCAGAGCCATGTTTGAAAGACCGAATATGAAGTGTGCCGTGATTAGGTGAGCTTCAGGTGATAATTAAACGTCACTGAGAACTTGTCTGTGTGACATTTATTCGTATTCTAACTATTCGACGCCCGTTACTTTACCGTTTTTCATGAACTGGATCTCTATCCATCATTAAAACGCGTAGTCTAATCGATTTAGGACCAGCTTCGATTACTTCTTCTCAAAGAACATAAGTCGATATAGCGTATGACACATTTCACAGATTCAAGCAATGAATGTTTATGCACGTTTCTTATGTGCAGACTGATGATCTTCGACTAGAAAAAACCCATGTCCTCAAAATAGAATAAGGTAGGTTGAGTGTATAGTTCTTACAATTAGCTCAAATGAAGACAGGAAGACAAATGGTGAAAGAAGACGTCGATGATTATAAAATTTGTTTCTTATTGAAAAGTTCCATCTAACACTTTCCGTGGGGTAGTTATGTACATAAATTTTCATAATTAATCCAGCAGTTGAACAGTCGAGTTACTATATCAGAAACAAACGAATTATCTGGCGAGTCTGGTCGAAAATAGCGCCATTGGCTACAAACGGTGCACCTCAGTTGGGTACAATACTCCAGGTGTTGAATACTGTTGGACTGTCATGTAGAACAACTGTATAAGTCGCGTCGAAAGCGATGAGATTACGTAGAAGAATATCCGATCTCTTCCCAAGTTATATCACAGCCTGCCGTTCTGTCAAGACAAGTTTCTATGTGACGGGAGTTCATTTCCGGACCTTTAGACTCGCGTTTCGTGATTGTAAGTATAATAGCATCTTCGTCCATCCTTCAAGACACGACTATTGAGGAACCTGTGCATCCGATGAAATGATTCAAGGTAAACTCGGGGTGCATGGTTTCGGAGAGTATAAATCAGATGGTTAGGAACTCGTCCTAAGCGCAGTTCATTTTCGTACCAGTATACGAGGTTTCCATGACTATAACTAGAACGGCATAGCGCACCTGTGCATCGTCTTCTATCCACCAGAACTCGACTATCGAGGAACCTGTGCATCCGATGGGACGAGTAAGGGTATGACGATGCAGGTGCATCGTCATCGGAGGGGGGTAAATCATCTGGTTAGGAGGGAACACGTCCGGTGTGTCGAAGCGCTCACGCGCGGTAATGTAGGGTTAGCGCAAAGGTAAATGCACCTTAGTTTGTTTACTGCGCAGTTGTTGCGCTAGCTATACCCACTCTATATAACGGAGACGGAAAAGAACCGGAGGGAAAGAGACAGGCCTCGGATGTAGGATTCGCCGACATCGCCTTGGCTCTATGCCTCACTGTTGTACGGTGGCTGATCCCGAGTGAATGACCGCCAAACACCTCGCTCGTTCCTCTCTCTCTCTCTCTCTCTCTCTCTCTCTTTGTCTCTTTCTCTACGAAGGAACCACAGGCACACACAACGTGTCTTCACTCGAGTCAAAACACCGATAGGAACATGCGCCAAATGGATTTCTAATCATTTCGCACACGGGTGGTTTGGTCCCACTTCCAAAGTTCTCGTGGTCGCTCCTTACACTGTACTTACAATCGTGTAACCATTTTCGCTCAACGATCGGAAGTGCTTTTCATCTCCCAATTCTGCTTTTCTTTTTATCCTTGTATATCTTGACGTTGTTGTCGCTTTAGTCGATACGTATGGTACATAGATATAATACCGTTCATACGTGACGAGATTCTCACCATCACTGTGACCTTGGTGACCTTCGTAGTACGTCGGTGGCATACATTATCACGGGGCGTGCGTATGGTTATGTTGTGCTTATATATATACTTGTGGAGATATAACGAACACACTGTGTACAACTCTCTGTGCATGGATGTGCATACCAGCTGAACTTGTTTTTACGGTTTCTTACGTAAATATATTACGCTATATACTGTTTCAGAACGTTTTGCATAAGAATTATCACCCGCGAGTTGTTATGTAATTTAGTTCTACACATATACATGTATATAATTATATATATATAATCGGTTGGATAATTAACATTTTTTTTCTTCCAACTTCGACAGATGCTTTAATCTCTTCAATTCTTCAATCTGTGCAACGATAATACTGTCAAGCAGATCTCTGCAGATTTGACGGATTAATTTTCGTCCTTTGGTTTCTCTTCGCCGTAAAAAGACTCTCCTTAATTATAAGCAGAGTACAATGATCAGTGTATAAATTTACACCTGCGAAGCTAAGGACTGTAATTGTAGGATAGAGCTGTACATACTTGTGATACAACGAGTTCGTCGGACTTGACGTTTTTCATCAGTGATTTTGCAGTAGGTACTTACATAACGTGAAGCTATAAATAGTAATATATATATATATATATATATATATATATATATATATATATATACGTGTATATGAATTGATTGCGAAATAGTGGAAACCACAATCCGAGTGAGCAAAAAATATTGCGCTGATTCACGGTGACGAATAGGTATAGCTATAGATATCCATCAGCAAGTAGGTGTGTCTGTTGCGTATTATAATATACCGGATGTTCAAATCTCTTGGCATCCGGATATTACCGTGAATAGTTGAAAAATTCAGGCGTTACGTAAGTATAATCGCATCTGCAGGATCGAAGGCTACGATCTTCCATGAAACTAATCTGTAACGTCTTCCGGTTGTTCTTACCATTTTAATTTTTATTAATCTTTTCATTTATTTCAATCGAATAATAGAGTTGAATGATACTATTGCAATTTTACACCAACGACCCCCAGAGGTTTTAAAATATCGCTTGATCGCTATCGATTATGGTGCCGATGGACAGCACCTTTGCCAGTAATGTCAAGACTCGTCACCCCAGCTTCCGGTGTCCGATTTTACACTCATAAAACAGCATCCGAATCTCAAGTCATATGATAGTTTCCGAAAATTTTCACCACACTCGAATGTGGATGGCAGAGTTGTCGTGTTTGACGGTAATGCGGTAGGTACGTACGTTATACATTCAAGAAAAGACTTCCAACTTGAGTTCACAATAACAGTTTCGCGAACATTCATCTCCGCTTGTGCCGCGAAATCGACTATCAAATGCGTGTAACTTATCGGTGCTGTTTCTTCCTCACGTCACATTACCATCATTGATTTGTGCAACTGATTTTCCGATCAGGCGTGTAAACGAAAGCCTTCCTGGTGCACGCATGGCACGATCGCATTACGGAAATAAAATTACTGATTTTGATTGATCGATCGGTCATGCCGTGTGAGTCTAAAAGTCCTCGTCCGATGTTGGTCCAGTTTACATCAGAGAGACGACCACTCGAGGCGATGGATAAATTCGACAAGTTCCTCTCTCTCCTTTTTCAATCCTCGCATGTATAATCCTAAGCACACAACTATCGGATGGCTCTCACGGCGGTCGCTTTGAACGGTAGACCAAACCGTAGAATCGATTCTTCAAACCGTCAACGGCGACACGTTTTATGGACCGGTAATGTATTCCATAACTCTGTATAAAATTATACATCAACGCGACAAGTTGTACGAATACGCGACGCTGGATCGTCGATTCTCGCATTCCAGGCACAAGATGTGCAAAGCTTTGAAGTAATCAACTCCGGAAATTATCGCTGCAGCGTTATTTCAAACTTTTCTGTTTACTTAATCTTTTCTAATGATTAGGCGTTACCCAGTCGGAATAGGCGTGCGGATCACACCTGATACCCTGCACGGACACCTTATACATATATTCACGGAATGAGAACCTTCCGCGCGTGACAAATTGTTGTACATACCTACCCATGTGTAATAATGCCGTACAGCACAGGCTTCTTGAAGTGCACATGTGTACAATTCATGCGCCTAGGTATGAATGCCCATACCTAGGTTACGTGCTATGTATGTACCTACATCTATATCTAACTGGCATTCTTATGAAATTTTAACCGCGTGTCATTGAACCGATGAAATTCCACCAAATACGAATGTTGTATGTGTTCCGCTCTTCTCCTCAAGTGTTGTCGAGTGGGCCGCGTAAGTTCTGCGCCTCGACGATTCGGAAATGTACTTATATACATATACATATATATACACATATATATTTGAACAAGAGACCTTCGGTCACCTTGGATAAGTTGTTTCTGAGAAATAAAAAATTATTCGATCTTCCGAGACGATTCTCTCATAAATCTTGATCACAAATTGAGATATTTTCGATCTATTGTTCTGTTTTACCGACGGGAACGAACGGTCGGTAACACAGTTTGTGAAATTATCGACGTTACGTGATCTAGATCGGTCTACGACGCCAAAATTCAACTTCTTGTTATTATATTCGAATAAAACTTGGCGTGTCTTATAACGAAACAATCTTCTTGGGTTTGATGCGTGGGCGTTGCGCCCTGAACCGTTTCACCGCCGAAGCCGGGCTACGATTTATGTGGTTATATAGACGCCGCGGTGGAGGGAGAGAGTTGTTTGTTAATTCACTCGACATTCCTCATCGTGGGCAATGACGTAGGTGACAGTCGACACCTCGTTCGTCGAAGCATGCTGCATATGCTTGCTCGCATCAGAATCCAACCCGCTTCCGGTTCAACTCGCAACGTTTCAACGGGGTATAATGATACCCGTGTCGAACGCTAACTTTCCTAAAAGCGATGGGAACTTGAGCTAAAGGTAGAGGAAAACGATTTAGAAAAATTTACATTCACCTTTTACTTTGTAATAAATTGACCCCGTGGAGGAGAAATTTTTTTATTAATATATAAAAAATTTTCCTTTCAACATGCGAGTCTAATAATGAGAAAAAAAAAAAAATACCTTACATTTAACATGAACTATTTTTCCTGAAATTTGTTGGAAGAAAAAATGTTGCCTGTTAGGTTTCGATCGTTTGAACAATCGCATAATTTCGCATCTAGGAACATTGCAGATCGTCAATTTGTCAAACGCTATATTGCCTGTCATTTCCATTACAAGTTCACGGGAGGGTTGGACGGATCGGTTCTTTATTTTTTCCCCTTTCTCTCTCTCTCTCTCTCTTTGGTTTTATATTTATTCATCTGCAGGGCCTTGATATCCTGAATACGATATGCTATAACCTTGCGGCGCACGAATCACGCTTCATGTATAATTTATAGCACGTTTTTTCGGTAACAATAAAACTCGACATTGCGATCCACGTCAATTCCGAATACAAAGAATGAAAAAAATCGAAGTACATTAGTAGATGAGTAACATTGAATGATGGTGCGAAATTTCAAACCGCGTGAAAAGCATTGAAACGTAGTGCGTATAAAATATCCGTTCGCTGAGCTTGATTATACCCGGCTTCACACGGTGTTGGATAAAACAAATATGTCATTATTTTGCATATTTTGTTTCGTCGCTAACGTACCAGAAGCTTCGTTTCAAAAAAAGTTCACCCGCGTTGAATAATATAATTTTAAACGATTACGATCGGTGAATGATACATCGAAAAAGCGACAGCAATTTTTTATCTCGTTGACATTTCGAAATAAAATGATATTCCTATCGGCCCGCAGTCTCGTCGGGCGTGTTTTATGCAGAGCTGCGACGTACTATGCGTGACGTAAGAATGACCAAAAATAATCGATTTTATATTGTCTCGATTGTTTTTTACCAATTAATCCGGTATAATCGATTATTTTTCCTCACAATCGGTTTTAGTTTTTGACTCCCACGAACGATGCAATTACAATATCAATTAATGTGATTAGAGTATCAATTATTAACATCGACTTACTTACCAAGTATCTGTTTTTATATAATAAGTAAAAGATGAATGAATATTTTCATCTGATATTGAAAAATATTTTGAACGAAACTATAGATTATCAAAATACTTTTCCGCTGCTAGGACGGTATTCCGAAATTTTGGTTCTAACTGCACCGTTTCAAAAAAAAAATACGAAATAATCGATTAATCGATTAATTTTTACCGATTCAATCGAGTCGCGTTCGATTATTTTTTTATTTTTTTTTTTTTGAACTCGATTAATCGACGCATCGATTACTTTTAGCTTACTTAATCGCCATCGCCAGTGCGACGTAAGTTACTAAATAAGCGCAACGGACGATTTGGCGTTCTCGTTGTTTCGCGGGGAATCCCCTTGGCGAAAGGCCGCCCGCTCAGTCATCCTCGAGCCGTCGAGGAGTACGGGTTATCATCTCTAGCTTTGAGATAAATAAAAGCGAAGGTGATCAAGCCTGGTGCTTTTCTCGCGAGCCTTGCATTTAAACTCGGATAAAATCGCGGCTGAAGTTGTACTTTCAATTTCCAAGTTCTCTTCGTGTTTTCGGGTCAAAGAATTCAAGTCAAGTAAAAAAGGTCTGAGAACCTAGGAAGATAACAAAAAGTATACAATTTATAAAATGTATCACGAGTCGAATTTTTTTAGACGAATTGCGTCGCGTGCTTCGGAAAGGAGCTTGCGAAGCTTCCTCTCTTGCCGATAGAGCGCGCGGCGATCGTATGAAAAGGCCATAGAATATGGAATCGGGTGAAGATGAGTAGGCGCGCATTTGAATCGATGATCTTCTACTCCCAGGCGGGTAGCGAATTGTTTTACGATTTCGAGATAAAGAATAAGGGGTCAAATTTATAACGATTTCATGGAAATTATATAACCTCGTTTTAATTGTGTAATACGATAGTAACGAAAATCCACGCCGATGAATATAAAAGCGAAATTGAGTGAAATTTTATTTGTCAATTAATGCTACCAAATTTTTTACCTCAAAATTTATTACTTCTCCAATCTTGCACCGCTTTGAGTTTATCTCATATCTTGATTCACGTTCACAAATGAAAACAGAGTCACGTGTAGCGATAAATTTAGAACCGCGATAGTTTTTAGTGAACTCGTAACTTCGCTAGTGTGGTGTTCGAAATTCTGCTTGAAGCGATCGTTTCCTTATTTCCTCGGTTATTCGCGACCGGTCGACTTTTGTGGATCAATGGAAATTAGGTGTAATTTACGTATAGACAGTAAATGGAATCAACGATTCGCTAAATCACACTTTATCGCTACGGACGAAAATGTTTATACAGCGAACTGTTTATGTATTTGTATACGCAAATGTTGTACAGAGGTATGTTAGAAGAACGTTGAAACTTCGCTGTTGCAACATCGAACGGGTGTTCCGGGTATTTAGAGAAACGCCGTCGAAGCACGCATAAATTAGTAAATCTACAGAGGCAAAAAGAAATATCGTTGCAAAAAAACGAGAAGAAACGAAACTCGATGACACAAGCTTAAACACTTTTTTTTATCTCCGTGTTTCTCCAGCTTTTTTCTCTTGCCAATTGACGTGTTTTTCGTTTTCTATTCTTTTGACAATAAATACACCGAATACAGGCCACATTTTAGCCTTGGGAAAAATTTTCCCGGTTATGAAATAAATAATAATCCTTCAAGCTTTGTAAATTGATCGGTAATTTACTTTCGTGTATTTTACAGCTCTCGAAATCAAATGAGAATAATAAAAATTTAATGAAAAATATTACGAATTTTAATTCAAGGATTTTTCGAAATTCAGACAAGTAGAGAAAGGTGGAAAAAATAGTTAGCCGCTGTTATATCTCTCTCTCTCTCTCTCTATCTATCTATTTATCTATCTATCTATCGATCTATTTTTCGCCTTGTCCGCACGTTTTACACCGCTGCGGTTTATAAAATGCGGTTGCAAATTAACCGCAATAGTAATTACGCGACGCCATCAACGACTAGGATGGTTTTTTCTTTCTCTCCTTGTTTTTTTTCTCCCTTCCTCCACCTTTTGTTTCAAGCCTAATTAAACCGGACGATTCAATCTCGGAATTACATGCAATTTATACATATCGTGTTGTGGGCAAAGCTGCGTGTTTATAGGAGGTCGTGTGAAAATCACAAATGTACGTTATATGTACATAAATGTGTAGCGTATACGTACGTAGCTTTGTATCTTTAGTTAATTGATACAATCCATTAAGAACCTTGTTAACCGTAAGATAAGATCGGTTTTATTTATGACGCGTGTTATATGTGTACGTATGTATACATTTGCGTTTATTCACTTGCGTGTACCGTAATAATTGCGTATATACAATTTTTTTACAGTATATTTATCCACTCGAGAAACTCGCCGTGCGTTCTAACAACCCTAAATCGAATTGTAAAGATAATTAATCAGTGAAATATTATTCGCTGGAAATTGAAAACACTGAAGCAAATTATTTAATTTATAATAGCGTCGGAATTTTATTGAGGACGATAAATTGCGTTGAAATTATTAACTTTGCATGTACATGGGGCATTCCACGTTAAATCAGCATCCCGTGTATCTCTAATCATTTGTTAGTATGATGTTTGTACCGAGACAAAAAAGGTCTCGAAATTTGTTTCAGATTGTTTCAGCCACCAGTGAAATTTGAAAAGAATCGGAAAATCAATTCCGAAAACGACGTTTTTAGAAATCTGAATAAATTCACACAGATTCTAAGATTTGAAATGCAATTTTTATGCATTACACGATAATGGCATTTCCGTATTAACTTTTTTTTTTCCACAAGTTTTTAGTTTTTATACGTCGGAATTGGAGTTTTTTTTTTTTTTTTTTTTTATTTTATATTCCTCGATTTTAATATATGCCGAAATCATGAAATTAATGTGACTACGACGTTTGTTTGAACGAGGCGTATGAAACGAAAAGAAAACATTACCGATATGGGAAAACTAAAAACTTGGGAAAAAAATAGTGAATATTGAGACCACCTGTTGCTCAAAAATCACATTTTGTTTAAAAAAAAAAAAAATTGGCGTTTTCGGTATTGGTTTTGCTATTTTGTACAAACGTCATCAGTGGCGTAAAACAAAAAAAAAAAAATTTTTTTTAAATTCCCGACACCCTTTGGCGGGCTCCTAATAATTTCCTACTAATGAGCTGCTAATTTGACGTGGAATTCCCTATAAAAACGTACAAGTGCGGACGAAATATTCACGACTCTAATTATTGTCTAGAAACAATGTCTGCGCGCGCGTGTGTGTGTGTGTAAATTAAATTTAATAATTTGGAACTCACGTCAGACGAAACCCTAATAATCGGGTAAATTAACCGCTTTTGGAAATGAATTGTGGAAATAATTGTGCGTTTGTGTAGCCGCGAGTCTCTTTAGCCCGGTGATGTGACTAGTGGCCTCTAATTAAGAAGTCCGCCGTTGGGTTAATTATTCAACTAATCAATCCATCCACCGTCCATAACGTCCAAGTATAAATTATATATTTGCAACTCCGGCTGCACGCGTCCCGCTTTCTTGGATAGAGCGGTTGCGTTTCCTTTCCATCTATTACTCGTTACTGTCCTTTTACACACCGGCTAATAACGATCGATTCTCGTTCACACGTGTCGCTATTTTACCGATAAGCCGAGCGACGAATCCCCTGAGAATTTGTACTCGATAAAAAATACCGAGAAATGGATCTGAACCAGCATTTCTATCATCTCTTAGTGGGGCGTTCACGCCCGAGAAAGTCAATTTTTATGGTTTTTTGTATTTTTTCAAACTTTCATCCCTCCTCTGAACGGACCCGTATCGATTTTAACCCTAAGAAAATTTTTGGGGGTGAAAAACTTTCGATTTCTTTGAGTCTGCGACTCTTTGAGAATTTAAACTTGAAATGCATTTTTCATAACTTTTGATTCTTCAAAATTGCGCGATAGGTATCTGCTACAGTTTTTGACCGATTCATCTGTAATTTTGACACGTTGCCATAGAATTTTGACCGAATTCCGAACCGGCGGTGAGATACCCGAAATTTGATGTCGAAAGACGGCTCATTTTATGTCACGGTTCTAAAAAATGAACTATTTTCTTTCAAAATAAAGCTGTTGAAAAAATTCCCATCGCGATTTGTGAGCATTTGCGAGTAGATTATGTCAGAAAAATTCGTACGATATGCTACGAATATTAAGTGAGAAACTTTGCGCTCAATGATTTTTCACCTTTTTAGACTCTGTTCAAAATTTCACTCTTCTCATCACAATGATACATATAAATGAGGATATAATTGCGCAATATTACTCTAAAAGATGTGAGAAATGCATACCCAAAACGTCTAAAATTTTTTTGAACTTTTCCTGAGCAACATCTGCGATTTTACAATGTGTTGTATAATTCGAAGATGGTCCGTGACTAAATTCTCCGGTTCGCGGGCTTGCGAAACTTTTTTTCAAATCTTGACTAATTTACTAGTTTCTTGAGGATTTACTAAACGTACAGTCTAGTCAAATGCATAGACTGTGAAGACAGATATAACCTGTCACGAAAGCGCGAAAGTAAAACCGAAGTTCGTCGAGTTGAATTTAATTGAAACAATATTTTCTTTTGAAACAGAATTTTGTTTAAAGAACTATAAACTTCAGCTGCAACAGCGTAACTATTGATGACTGCGAAGAGATTCGAGTAATAAATCGCTTCTGGTATGAAAAGAAACGCATCGTTTGAACGATTTTAATGAAATTTGAGCTTATTTTGACTGTAAACGAATTCTCTGTAAATCAACAAAGTAATTTTTTTGGAATTGGTTTCTCAGTCGATAAAAAAAAAGATATGATTAGTGAAGTCGTTACAAGCGATGAATGGCAAACCAATGCCTCAATAAAAAATTCTCCAACCTTATCCAAAATCTGATTTTGTAGATCTGTGGAGAATTCATTTAGAAACAAAACGAGCCGAGCCCTAGTTTATTAAAATCGGTCAAACGATGCGGTTTTTCAGTGTATCATTGATTCGATAATTGAATATCTTCAGTCATGAATAATTGCGCTATTGTACCTGAAATTTATGGGTTTTACATTTTTTTTCTGCGCCAAAGGAATATTGCTTCAATTAAATTCAACTCGACTAACATCAATCGAATTTTCAAACTTTCGTTCCATCCTAATTCTGTTCTAACAGCTTTTTGACCGAACTGTAGGTTTGATACATTCTCAAAGTTCGTTCGGTTACATTTCGAAACGAGCTCTGCAAACCCCGGCGTTTTAGGCTAATTGGCTAATTATCGAAGAAGTATATTTTCGTGACAATTTTTTTTTTTTTTTCTGACTGAATATTTTAGTAACTGTGTATTGCGAAGAGAGGCTTAAAATACACACCATTGAATTCGACTGCAGCGTGATCTCGTCTCCCAAGTAAGCTTCACACTTTGTTATTTCAACAAAATGGCAAAAATTAGCGTGCATTCAGAGAAATTAATGAAATAACAGTTTCAAAATTGCATAAAAGAATTTAATTCAACAAAGTAAAATCTTGATATTCGTTTCGTCAACTTGATGAAATAATACTTTTTTCATCATTTTGTCAACATATTGAATAGTCTCTGGTAGATTCAACCAAATCGCTTCGTACAGTTCACTAAATCTATTCGGTGGATAAAGATTAGTCGGATTGACGAAATCACGAGAGCCACGATTACCGCAATCGAAATTAATACGTTGCATCGTAGATCTACAAAATTATTTGTTCGAGTGGCAAAATACGCTAGGTGACAAGTGAAAAATTCTTTCTCGCTACAGAAGTAAGATGAGCAGTTATTAGGAAGGGTTCCAGGCATCCGTCGAGTACAATCAGCAGAACTGAATCATTCGTGATCTAATTCCATCGAATCAGCCGATCGTTTCACAATCGCGTATTTCTCTGTCATTGTTTGATATGGCGCTCAATTCATGCGGCATAAATCAAAATCAAACTATAATTTTTTCGTACACAACAATTAAAAAATTATTTTTCAATCTTTACAAAATGATTTCATCGTGTAGATCTGATTTCGCAATCGCGACAGAATCCGTGGGAATACGGTGCCAAATCTTTTCTTACATATTGTTGAAAAATTTTGTTTTCTACGCGCTATAAAATCAACTCAACTTTTTGGTTGTGTTAGAATAAGGTTTTGTCTGATGCGTATTAAACCAGAAATCTCCTTGCCAGGACCGAATTTTGTTCATTACGACCCAACTTTTTCCTGATTGTGTATTAGAATATTCCATGGTCAAATTTTACTCGGACGAATTAGTGAGGAATGAATAATGATTTTTGCAATTCAGTTTCAACCTCACGTATAATACATATTCATTATTTAACGATCACAGGTGAAACCCGAACTAGATATTCGAATTTCGAATCCTGATTGAATGATACTCAATATTCGAAGCTCATACAATCAGCTGCTATATCACGTATACAGTGTGGCATATAAGTAATAACATTATATCTTCTCATTTCATATTTTATCAACTGTTAATTATACAAATATTTGTATAGTAGGTAATTCGTTCGGTTTTTTTTTATCATTTCTAACGAATCACTTGCCGTTAATTTAAGTTTGATAAAAAAAAAACTACTGATCAATATGTATACAGCTTTTAAAAGCATTTCCTACTCGTCAAGTCGCCGCTTTTCAAAATCTACGAAAAGTAGAATAAAATTTCATTTTCAATGCGATGTAAAAAACCGCGTTCATAATCCAAGTCCAATTATCAATGCTTCGCAGACGAGCTCTACTTAAAATCTGAACAGCGCCTTTGAAGGATGTGCGGAAATTATATTCATGGAAATTTATCTTTATCCTGATCTTCTCGCCATTTCAAACAAACTTTCCTCATTTGATTCGCGGCAAATGACGATGAGGTGATAAAATTTAAAAAAAAAGTTCAACTCCGCGTCTTCTCCTCTTCACTCTCAATTAGAGGTAATTGTGTCGGAGTGTAAAAGTCAAATGTTTACCTACACCTGCGTTCATCGAAGAGAAGTAGATAAAGAAAGAAAACGATAAAGAGGATCGATTAATTTGTTCGATGAATTTCTGGAGGCTGGCAGAATTTTTTTCTTCATTATTTCTTTTTTTTTTTTTTTACATCTTCATATTTTTGCATATTGATTCCGGATCAAAAACAATTCGGCACCTTCTCTCATTGTCAGTTAATGATTTCATGGGTAAGCTTTTAAGAAAGCCTTTGAAATTCCAATTCTTCATTTCCCAGATAATTCGCTGATTTGCGAGTCGAGCGAATATTGTATTACGCATGCTAATGATCCTTTGAAGCGAATCGTCGTGAAATCCCTGAAATTAATATACTCCAAGGTGAAATTGCCTCTTGGAGATGATGACTCCCAACTACGACAAGCGAAATCTCTTTTTCTGCGTACAGCAGATACTCGCTTAACACGCGCTTAATTTTAAGCTGGGTTAACGAATTCACTTTTACGACAAATCTGATACATTATGCATCCGTATATGTGTCGCGGAACAGCGCGGAGAATTATTGCGAAAAGTTTTGAAGTTACATAATATATTTCTAATCTGCATACCCTTTGTGTGATCCTCGTATAAACACAAAATAAATTTTTAAATCTAATTTCTTACGTGCGTGCGTAAAGCAGAGAATTGCAAAATAATCGGGACGCAGTTTTTAAAAATTTTTTTTTTAACAACAAAGATGATTACAAAACATGAACAAATTGAACCCGTGGCAAATTTTTCAATCTGCTGATAATAATTTGCTTTAACTTCACCTCAAATTACGAAAGAATAATGAAAAAAACAACTGAAATATTTCTTGAAGTAACGAGAAATCAAACGACGTTACAACTGAAATCTTTCCGAATCACTTCAAATCATTGAACAAATCGTTTGACAAGCGTTGCAGGAAATTATGGAAATCATTGCAAGTATTGCGGTAAACGTTGATTCAATTTTCCAATATCGTATTGATTTCTGTCTTGCCAGTAGGTATATAAGGCGGGGAGGTTCTTGTTCAATCTGCTTTACCGACCGAGTAGTACCGTTCGGTCGGTAAAACAGATTGAACGAGAAACCCCCCCCTACATACCTACTCTTGCCACGTGCTCTCGTCGATTTTCAGACCACCAAGTGATTTCCAACGATCTTCAACCATTCTGAGTGATTTAAACCGATGTTCAATGCTACATTGTGATTTCTTGCGATTTGAATATCGATGAAAATCGCCTCGAAGAACGCTTGTATAAATAGGAAATGTTTGAAAATCGAGAGGTAATGAAATGGAATTGAATGTGTGACGATAAATTGTCACGAAAGTGTAAAAATCTTTACAGTAATCGCTGTTAATCAATTTCAATGAATCGAAATGATCAACCTCACATCCAAATGAATGGCTCTCATGATTCGCCCTCATCCATGTGTGACGGATCGCCGATTCATGAATTTTCGACCGTGTGTGTCACGACTCGCGGCGAGCTGACAATGAGTGAAAGAGTGAGGGAGAAAATGAGAGAAAAGGAGAGAGAGACGGAACGACAACAGGAGACATCGAGTATCGACCCGTCGTCGCCGTTCGTTCCACTCTATGTACTCCATGTATTCCATGCATGCCGTGGTGGAGGAGGACAGAGCGAAAACACGGGATATATGCCCGCTATGTGCATAGAGTTAGGGGTAAAAAGTTTCACCGATGATGGGGGCGGTGTGAGGTTAGGTTCGGGGCACGTACGTTTCCAACACTTGGAGCGTAATTTCATGGGGATTCCATTCCCCTACGCGAACGGTCCTGAAACGAGAGAGGAGAGATGCATCTTTGCCGTTGTAAGGATGGATCTAGGATGTTTTGTCAGGTTGAAAAAGTGATGGAATAAAAATGTTATTTTATAAACAGAGCTTTAAAAATATAGTGTCGGTAAAGTTAATCTAGTTACGTTCGACTGTAGAAGTTACGGCGACGGAGGGGAAAATTTTGTAATACCGATTGTGAGGTTCTAGTGTTAACGACGTTATTTCAACTACGTCGTAGAAATCTCCGTATTCTCACTTTTTTTTTTTTTTCTCTGTATCATAAAATTTGTACCACGTCGCTTCTACGATTCTAGTAGTAAATAGCTGCAGGTTGTATTCGTAAACGAATTCTTGATAGGTCGTTGAGGTGAGATTGCGATTAACGTTAGTTATGACAAACTCAAAAAAGCAACTCTACCATACAATTTGTAGAGAATTCGTTTCGAGATATTGTATTATGAGATTATATTATGGTTCAGGAAGAGAGTGAGGAATGAGGAAAAAAAACAAAAAAAATTACAGAATTGCGTGATATTTTACTGAAATTTTAAATAACAAGTCGTTTACAGTCGAAGCTGAGTGTTTTGAAATAAATTTTTTTGCCAGATCGCCGAGTGACTTTTTTGTAATCATATTTGACTCGACCTCGCATAGCTTAAATTGTACTTTTTAAACATCTTCCTCGACGTGTTTTTTTTTTTTTTTACCGACTGTAGGTACACGTCCCCGTATATAACCTGAAACGCGGTGGAGTAATTCTACAACTTTTTACGGTGAATAATATAATCCCGCTGGTGCATAGTATCACCGCTTCATTATAATAATTCCAGGAGCGTGTAAAAACTTGTACGTTACGAAGCGTCGTCGTTCCGCTTTTTATGCCTGTTATAATTCTCGACGCTGCGTTGAGCTGCTACCGCCTCAGAGGAGGCAACCATTTACAGGTATATTTCCATACGTATACATAGTATACAGTCACGACGGTTGAAAGGTGTACAACTTAATTATTACTCGCATTACAATTTACATTGCGTGTATACATATATACGGGGCATTCAACGTCAAATTAGAAACCTATGTACCTCACCGTTTTCGATGTTAATAATTTTTTAGTATGATATTCTTATCAACCAAAGAGGGTCTCGGGAATTTTTTCAAATTTATAAACAATCACGAAGCCAATTCCGGAAACGGCATTTTTTTAAATACAAAAATATTCACACACATTCTGTAATTAGAAGTGTGATTTTTCAGTACCACTCGATAATGAGATCTCTATATTACTTTTTCCATATCGGAATTGTTTTGTTTCTTTTTCTCCTAATACGCCTTGAACCAAATAGATTTGAGAATCACATTATTTTCGTGATTACTAATTGATCTATTTACATCGGGGAACAGGAGGATAAAAAAAAAATAGTAAAAAAAAAAAAAAAACTCTAATTCCGACATTGCATAAACTAAAAACTTGGGGAAAAAATAGCAAATATTCAGATCCCGTTATCTTGTGGTGCTTAAAAATCACAGCTCTCAAATCATAGAATCTGTGTGAATTTCTCCAGATTTTACAATATGGCGTTTTCAGTCTTTTTTCAAATTTCTCCAGTGTCTGAATGTGGTGCTGTCGGGAGGTTAGTTACTGTACGACGCCATAGAATATGGTTTACAAGTTGTTTATTGCCAGAAAAATCGGGTTACACAGTACGGATGGCGTAGTAGAAAATGCGGAAGGCAGGGAAAATAAACGAAACGAGTTGACAGATACGCATGTGCCAAGAGCGTGGCGAAGATTGGGGAGAGATGAAGAAAAAGTCCAGGCTCGCCCCCGAGACGAGGCCAAGGGTCGCGTCGCGCCATAAATGCCAGATGTAGGGAGATTTCCGGCGCGGTCAGACCCTTAGCCCTCGGCTAGCGAGGCGAGGCCTGGCCACTCGAAGGTTAGTTGTAAAGAACTATAGAAAAAGATACACGTGGAGAAACGGAAATATTTTAACGGTTTTTCGCCGGCTTGCCGGTGGCGGGTGTCCGCCAAACTGAAAAATTTTTAAAAAAATTCCGGGACATTTTTGGGTCGGTAAGAATATCATGCTAAAAAATCATTTGAATCGAAGAGGATGAGGTACACAGGCTGTTAATTTGACATGGAATGCCCCATATATGTATAATATGCGAAGTTTGTTCCGCCTCAAATAGCATTCGAATAGTCGCGCAAGGTGCAGACTGACGTCGCTGCAATCCCACGATCTATACCGACTATGCAGCTACGTACTGTAAACGTATAGGGCATTCCGCGCCAATTCAAACTGGGTCTGATCTCTCTGATTTGACTCACGATTTTTCATGTAATTCTTCCGACTCTCCGTGGTATTCGGTTTTTTTTCGAAATTTTCCCAAGCGACTTGAATTACCAACAATTTCTTAAAAACGATGATATATTGATCGATACTGTTTAAAAATATGGAATATTTCTGAAAAATCTTGTGTCATACATCAAAATTTTTTAACTTTGAATCTTTGAATCAGAGTCGACTGACTTGTCCTTCTGATTTGAGGTTATTTTTTCTCAAAAAATGGTCGCAAATAAAGAAGAAAGAAACTTTGGTCTAATTCAACTCGAGGCTGAAAAATTTTGATAATTGTCACAGGGTTTTCCAGCTTTGTTAATTATGCCCGTAAATACGTTGATTTTCAAATATTGTAGATAAATGGAGAAAAAAAGTGAGTGCCTTCAAGAGTGAAAACAATCACAAAAAATCGCGAGCTAACTGAGAAAGATCGAGGTTCAGATACAGGTTCAGTTGGCATGGAATCCCCTATATAAATATTGCTGCAATATCGCCGGCCATTCGATATTGAGAGCTTGTGCACTTTTTTCACAAGGTTGAAATTAGTAACGTTATCGTAAGAAAATATTGTTACTAAGGAACTACGATTTCGAAATATGAGTGTGTTTTGTTTTGTCAACGTTTATTGAATTTCACAAAATTTCAAAATATCGAAACAACGGTTTTAGCTCAGTATGAATCGTTAAGATAACCTCACTAACTTCAATATGATTTTTTCTTCGTGCTCCACGGATACATATGTAGGTCTTACACATATTTAAAGTAATAATGACGAAAAATAATCGATTATCAATTATCGATTATTTTTACACACAATCGGTTTTTGTTTTTTACTCCCAAGAACGATGCAACACAATATTAATTAATGTGATTGGAGTATCAATTATTACCTACGTATTACTTACCAATTACTTATTTGATATAACAAGTGAAAGATTAATGAATATTTTCACCTGAGATTGAAAAATATTTTCAATAAAACTGTAAATCATCAGAATCCTTTTCCGCAATTAAAAATACGTACTAAAATTTACGAAATTTTGGTTTCATACGCGCCGTTTCAAAAAAATACAAAATAATCGATTAATCGATTAATTCTTACCAATTCAATCGAGTCGTGTTCGATTATTTTTAGCTTAGCGACAATCGCTAATTTTCAAGCACGGAAGTATTTAAGCCCTAGGCTCGGTGCATGCAGTTAGGTTATACTAAACTTCCAGCAAACGTAATTAAAGCTCTCGACTCTTACAGCTGCAGAAGTGTGGTGGGGCGTCTTATCGCCAAATCAACGATTCCCATGTAATTCATTCTCATGGTAGTCAGGCTTAACATTACAGCCCTGCTGGTCATTAATATGATACATTACACTTCTGTTTTATATCCACAATATAATGTTACATAGGCATAAATATGCGAAAAAGTTTAGTGGCCATATATTGATTGCGGTCGGAAGGCATACGATTCTTTTCATAATTATCGCATCCTTTATTTACTTTCTTAATTTCTTCAATTAAGTTATATATATATATATATATATATAAAAACACAAGCTGACAGAGCGTGATAACGAGAGCGAGGGACGAGGGTCTCTTACGGGAGAGAAAGGGTGCGAGGGAGAGAGAGAGAGAGAGAGAATGGCGCAACTTTTGGGGGAAAAACGCGTCACACTTGACCCAGATCTCTGTACCTGTACCGTACGTACATACCTACCTATATACTCACCGATAACGCGTGTTTATCGCACGTGCAAAGCGTTGATGTTTGAAACGGAAAGAAAACACCATGTGAACAAGGGGGGAAAAGAGCAACGTTTGAAAAAAAAAAAATAAATAAATAAAAAAAATAAAAAAGTAACAATTACACGGTTTCGTACCCACTTTTTCTCCCACAGTATGTGTATGTAAAAGGTATCGTGTCACGAGCAGGCGCGTAATTACAGGTGTACACGTTTCAACCGCCAATTTTTTCCCCCCTCGATATTCTGCGTTTTTTTTTTTTTTTTGTTTGTTTTTTTTTATTTTCTTTCATCGTTTTTCTCTTGTTCGGTCTCTTTTTATTTTTTACACTTCGATTCAAACAGTGTTATTTGAAATAATCGGCAGATGATTGTATACACTGCTGTAGGAATAATATTCTCTCTCTGTGTTGTATGTTGTTAAGTATGGTGGACCAATTGAAAGAATTCGATACCGATAAGTACGAAGCTAATAAATATGGTGTATTACCACGGGATGTTTGTTGCGGAATTTTTTTGACAGGCATACAAATCGTATGTATACAGAATTGATATTCGTTTACAGAAATTCAAGTTTTGAAATAATCATCGAAGCAAATGCAGTGGTAAAAAAATTTACCAGAAAACGGGGTGGTGTTTTTTTTTTTTTTTCAATTGTTTACGTAGAATTTATACAGGAATCAAACTTGTATAACCTTATAGGCGCGTTTGGCGAATTTTGCAATGAAATGGAAAATTAATTTTCGCTAAATAAAATACATAATGTATTGTATAATGATGTAAAAAAAATTTTGTTCAAATTTTGTATAGTTTAAAGTCAATATACAATACAAGCTCGTGAAAATTTTATTTAAACTCGTGCGAATTTTTATACTTTGAGATCATAAAAATTAATACAAATTTTATATTAGAATAAGAAAATTTTCCCTGACTATCCACGGCCGGGTTCAAGTTTTGCACTAATGTACGTTTATGATCGGAAAAAAATTGCGATAGCGTTTTTCGTCATGTACTTTTGCACAAAAAATTGTAAAACCAGTCTGAGACATTGAAGTAGAATCTTGATCGAGATATCACGGAATCCTCCATACGTAAACGTATTTGCATGTATACCAATACTTAATTCCAACCAAATTTTCACAAGCGATGCAAAATTATCGGATACAGACTCTCCTCGTTATTGAAGAAAAAAAATTCCTACTTAATTTTATTACAAAAACATGCACTAAGAGAAGATTTCAAAAATCCCGTTTACTTTTCTTCGAAAAATGTGTTTTTTTTTTTTTTTCCATCATTTTAGAAAGAAAGTACATGGCAAAACCAAAGTTTTCAAACCTAAAACTAAAAATTGAAAGAGAGCAGGAAAAAAATTAATTTTATCGCCAATCAAAATGTCACGTACACCCTTTTCCGATACTTCTCAATTTCGCTACCCAGCCAAGAACATCCCCCACGTACGTACGTACGTACCTTGGCGTAATAATATAACCGAAATTGGAAACGCCCTGCAAAAGGCTGCGTCGAGGCTTCTCACCGGCGCGGCGCGGCGGCAAGAGACCCATGCTGCATTGTTATTTGTTATCATGGCATCCTTGTCGGGAGGTCTCGGCGTGGACGTCTATCGATCGTACACAGAGCCCTGCCACCTCCCCCACCCCGTTTCCCGTTGCGCGCCACCGGCACAGACCTCCTCGATGCAGTTGCGCGTCGTGCGCAGACGGTAAAAATCGGTACCCACGTGGCGCAGGCGTGGGTTTGTTATTCGTCCGTCCTTCTTCATCCGTCTCCCCTCCCCTCCACCCCCCCCCCCCCGTCACCCTCGCCCTCCCGGGGCTATATTCCCTTCGCCCCCTTTCACGCGTTCTATTCTTACCACCGAGCCGCACACTCCGATTCTCGCGTAACGCAACATGCCGCGTGCGCGCATGTGTGCGTTGCGTGTTGCGTGCCGCGTTGTGCTTCGGGTACGGCGTAGGGGGCGAACGACGCCCGCAGCCTCCCCCCCCCCCCCCTCCCCCCTCCCCCCGCCCTTCTCTTCGTCAACCAACATTGCCCCTCTACTCGTCTCTTCGACGCATCCCCACCCCTCGCGTTGTTCTGCATTTATTGAACGAATCCACCTACCTACCTACCTACCTACCTACCTACCTACCTACCTACCTGCCTACCTACCTACCCGCATACCTATCCTATCTACGTCTGCAGTCTACCTTTCGGCCCTTCCCTTCCCTTCCCTTCCCTCCCCTCCCCCTCACCGCCGACCCTCGGTCCCTTTCTTTTTATCTTTCCCATCTTTCCTTTTCTCCTTGAGCCGTCGCTGCGTCGCTGCGGGACCAAGATGCGTGAGCCGCGTGTCCGTTGGAACATTTCGTGGGAGAAAGAAAGGAGAGGGGAGGACGACGACTTCTCCTGTACTCAAAGACGCCCTGCATCTTACCTCGCCTCATCTTACTTTACTTTACCTTGTCTCGTCTGGCCTTGTCTCGCCTTATAACCTCGCCCTGTTGGCCTCGACGATTTTGCCGCCGTTTTCTACCTGCGACGCATTCTTGCAGCGACGTTACCAGACGAATATCTTCTCCGGTGAAACGATGACTCTATCAACGAAGGTTTCCGGTTTCTCAATGTAATGTTTATAATATATGTGCATTGTACAACTAGATTATGATATCGTTTATGATATTCATTGTCGAATTTTGTTGCTGCGTTACGTGTGTATACTTCTAAAGAAGGGTTTTCATCAACTATTCCCCTTTAAGCCACCACCTCTCATCGTGCAACCAAGTATTTGTCGTTCTTTTAAAAATTTTGTCCATTTCTTTTATTTTCAACTTTAAGAAAAATGTTGTGAAATTTTCAAGTAAAACGGATAAATTTTGTTACATTTGTTTAATCCTCATTCAAGTATGCCGTTTTTTATTTATCATACGAGTATGGTGATCCCGAATCAGATGAAAAGCTTCGACGACGGCTAATACATAATTCGTGCAACTTGTGCAGGTTTTTTTTTGTTTTTTTTTCTTTTCCTTTAAATTTCGAAATTTCGAAGCAAAACTTACACGCATACCTACGTATAGTAACGATATAAAAATTGATTCAATCTAATCAAGCATATACCCATTCATATGGGTGTTCCGTGCAGTGCCTGAAACATTTCAATTACGTGTCCACTTGGAACAATAATGTGTAACACGTACTTACCTAATAACCTGTCGACGATTACGATCTACATCCGTTTATCGTGGCATTATGTGGCAAACGTTGTAAAGGCACGTTACCCGCCTATCTATTAAATACCATACCTATAGGTATGCATGTATTTGCCTGCATTAGTCACGCGACAGCAGTGAAGTATATAGGTTGTAAAAATACAAGTGATAAAAAAAATTGTTTCTTTTTTCAAACGCAAAGAGAGACAAGAAGAGAATAGAAAGACGAAACGATAAAACACTAGTGATATAACTTCTTACGTCGAATTACAGGTATTGAAAAAATTTGTCCATTATTGCCGTTTAAATACAAATACAGCGATTGGGTTACAGAAGCGTGTTACATGGAAAAATTTATAAACAGTAGGGTGGTTCATGTTTCAACGTTTCTTTTTTTTTCCATTTTTTTTTTTTCAAATATTACAACAATTAGCAGCAACGTCTGAATATTTTCCCACCTCCTCCAGTTCCTACAATTTTTTATTGTATTTTCTTCCTTCTCAGTATTTGTCTAAAATTATGTCGACCGGCAGGTTAATCGTGGTTTTGAAACTATTTGGCAAATGTAAAGAGATCGTACTGCGTATTTGATAATAATATATACCCGTTCGCGATCGGGTTACAGCGGCATGTTAGACGGGCAAGTAAGCGTATACATAGTTCCAAATTCGTCGCCGCGACGCAAAAGCGCGGGGAATCGATCCGACAAGCTCCCGTAGCGCGTGAGGAGGCGGAGGTGGAGGTGGGGGTGGATATCTCGTCGCTCGGCTGGGTGACGTCACGTGACGTCACGCCCGCGCGTAGTTCCGTCGTCGACGTTGCCGTAAGCGACCTACGCCACGCTGAGATAGCTTGTTGGCGGGAGAGATGCTCGCTGTTCCTCTCTACCAAACAATAAGTTGCCGCTGCTTCGTGTGACGTAGGTATAAGAACAACGTAGCTCGAGGTTACGTAGGTACTTCAACGAAATTTCCTTCATCTTACACGTAACGCGTTTCTGTTGCGTACTTCGCACGTCTGTGCGCTTGTTTCCTTCTCTCTCGCTGTATCAGCCGATTCGCAAACACCGCGTAGTTGTTAAATCGTACGAGCCTTTGATCACCGTCACCTAATAATGTAGGTATATAATGCGATAATAGAGAAATCATCGATGTGTTATGGAACTAATTTGTACCGGTAATTCGATTTGACTGGATATTCTCGGTTTTATGCGTGTAATATTAATTCCTATTTTTTAACTTCCGTGTATATTTCTTCTTTTTATATACGGAAATTCTAGACCATTCGATAAAGGAGATTATGTAGATTGTCGCATAACTGTGAGTTGAGAATTTTTGATTCATTGTTTATAAATTAACCGTAATAGGCAGGGATTGTTGTTACGTTGTTGTAAAAGAATACATCTAAAAATGGCCTGGATGCTTGTAGTTGATAACAATGATTGTGATGTTTTACATGCATGATCGAAGAACAGTTTTTACCGCGTGACAAAATCCTATGATTAACGAACACTTCGAAACTGTAATACCAGTTATTACATATTATAGTTCGACGAAGTAAAAGAAAAACAAAGCAGATTACATCAAATGAATTTCCTGTTTGTAGCTAGATAAAATCGCTGATTATACGATTGTACAGGCCTACGTTACACGTGTACGGTAACTTCGTTGCGCAGTTATATGTATACTGTTATCCGTGATTAACGTACTTTGCAAACTGATCAAACACCAATTAGATCGTTACTCAAAAGATGCCTGTAATCAAACACTCTAATCGATACGAAGCAATAATTCAATGTTTTGTAAGCTGTCAAGAATCACGCGCTGTGCGTAAAGTTTTTGGAAAGTTTCGACCGAACTTTTCAATTTTTGTTTTATTCTGCAAGTTTATCGAGAATAGATTACATAATAGTTAGTAGCGTTATTGTAACGATGCACGTTGTGAAAAAGCGTTATTTCGTAACTTGTTGAAATTATTTGAAATTCAGCAAACCATGATGTAACAAGATTTCATATTTTGAGAAGCTGGCTTCTTCAAAGTCGATCTGAAATTGGAAAATAGAATGCAACTTTGAAAAGGATTGAATCCTTCAAAATATCTCGTGTGTTTTTCATCCACGGTTAATTGAATTTCAGACAATCCCAAAGCTGCTGACTAAAGACGATTTTTCCAAACTCGCTTTGTTTGTACAATAACGCTACTAGCTTTGAAATCGTAATATTAAGCGAAGTCTGTTTTGTATTTTTATCTGAAATGTTAATTTTCATTGTCTTGTCGTGAAGTTTCTATGGCAGGTTCTCATGTATTCAAGTACAAACAGATACATTATTTACCATTTCCGAGCCATAGAAAAGACTATAAATTTTGAATTCTCCACAACCTGATGTACTGTAATGAAACAGCACATTGGAACCTTCATATTTTGAATGACAGAAACACCCTTAAGATTTACAACAGAATCTGTGATCCGGAGGGTCTAAACACCCTCTGTGCAACTGCTTCGATTCAAATTATCCCAGAACAGACCCTCGAAAAAAGACAAATTATTTAACAAATTGATAACACGTTGCAATTATTAACCTTTTACCCTGTCACACGGAATCTTTCCTACCCACCTGACGTTTTTTCATCTATTGTATTTCGTAAACCACAAGACGCCCAGTTTTCTTCCAAATAAACAACCAAGTGAACAAACTATCGAATCTCAAACAACACACCTCAAAGAACACTCGTGAATTTTTTCATCATTTTCGAAGTCACTCAAAGTCACCAAAAATAAGGTTAAAAAGCAAAACACCCCACAGAACGTGACAAATCGAATCAATCGAAATTCGCGATCGACCGATCGACAGCGCAGCCCTAACTTATCCTACGAGCAAACTCGTACTTTGACCCGTCGATGCGGTCGTCGCGAGGGGGGGGGATACGTACGTACTACGAAAGAAATATAGTGCCGATATAGTAGTACGTAGTACACGGTAGTACTACCCGTCGCAAGTCAGACACTCGGTATAGGTATAGTGGTGGTACGATGGGGCGAAATCCCTGGTCGTCTATATGGTCGCGAGACGCAAAAGTCGCGTCTGTATGAAAGACGTGCGGGGCGAGGGGGGAGGGAGGGGGGGGGGGGAGAGGATCGAGCCTCCGTGCGGATGCGCGTCGGTGCGACGTCAGTGGCCGCCGAAAGCATATCGTGCGTATCGTCGAGTCGCGTCGTTGCGCCGACGCACGAACCGCGTCGAGGCGGCGGTGGGGGGGGGGGGGGGGAGGGGCGACGCTGGAGGCGGCTGCGGCGGCAGCAGGGGGGGAGGGGTGACAACAGTGAGAGAGAGAGAGAGAGAGAGAGAGAGAGAGAGAGAGAGAGAGAGAGAGAGAGAGAGAGAGACGAGCGAGAGGGTGATCGAGAAACGTCGAGGGAGGGGCGAAGGACCCGCGTCCGTTGCGGCGGTAGTACTACGCGAGGATCCACGAGATAACCACGCGTGATCGGTCGACGCTTGTAAGGCTGTACGTTTGTATTCACTGCGCTCGTTAGTTTCCTCCTTCTTTAGTTCGTTCGAGTCGTAGTGATTCACGCCAGTTTCACAGACCATTCATCGCTGTACTGGCTTATTACGTTTCTTATTCTTCTTCTTTTCGTCGCCTCGCTTTTTTTCCCTCATCCGTCGATCCGGGCTACTACGCGAGTCTGCGCTTTTTAGTTACCCTACGTTGGATTGGATTGGATTGATTGTGAGACTAGTTGCGAGAACGATTCCATTCGATTCGGTTCGATTCCGTTTTCTATACGCGGTTTTATAAATCGGCACTGCGCATCGGCATTGCTTCGTCGGTTTTTTCTCGCGTTTGTTCGTTTGTTTACGTTTCAACTCGATCAGTGACGGTGTGTTTTTACAATATCTTTATGTGGGTGGGTGTGTGTGTGGTTTAGTGTGTTTAGTGTTTGGGTGGATGTCGTGGGTTTTTTTTTATTCGACCAGTGCAAAGGCCAACTTCGGGTCTATCGTTTATTACATTGTTTGTTTGTTTACTCGGAACTAGTGAGTATATGTTTCGAGTCACATGTATGTACCATTTAGCACCCTTATTCGCCTTATTTCGGAATTTACCGAACTAAAGTATGTACGCAGCTAGCGTTTCTCTGCGCTTCGCATCGAACGATATCTGTTCAAGTGCTTGAACGTCGCAGCTACCCAAATTTCTCTACACTGAGAGAAAATAGTCGTTGAATCAACTAATTGCGCCTTCGCGGGCTGTGGAACGAATATACATTTGAGTCAATTTAAGATGTGTTGGTCTATCAAAATGTTTATCAGCTCTATCTATTTTTTTTTTATTTCGTATTAGACCGTTTTTCTCTCAGTGTATCTTCTGTTTTCTTTCGGTCATATTACGCAGTAGCGTCTTCAACTGGCTACACTGAGTGCGCACCGTTCTAGTTTATTCTACGATTTCGCTTTTGCTGTTGGTTGAAAACTGGGGAATTCGATCTCTCAATCAGTGCAGCCGGTTGAAAACAAAAGACAGACGGACATCAGTCGTTGACGGTGAATTTTCTATGTCGATAAAACAGAGGGTGGCGGGACTAAGAGGAGAAGAGAGAAATTAACGAGATAGCTGAGCGCAGGATCGGTAAGATTTTGGCGATTCGTTGATTCACGTTTGATTTCGTATCCGCGGCGCGGAATATTCATCATACCTGTTTCAAAATTCTTAATATAATTTTTGTGTTTCTTACCGAAACGTGAAACGCGGCGTCGCGGGCGGCGGGCGTGAGAAGTGATACGCTTGAAGTTCGTCGCAGGTCATTAAGCGCGACACGCGTTATCGAATCTTGATGCTTCGCGTGAAACAGCGCGCCGTTTAAACGAAGCTTTGAGAGGATGCCCTAGTCAATTTCAACGTTTTACGTATATCTTCAGATATCGAAGTTCGCGTGTTTGAAACTCGAAAAGAGGCTGAACAGTGAATAAAAACACTCTGATGCGTTTTCATTTGGTGCAGGAATGACGAAATTGCACGAATTTTACGAATTTACTCTACTTACTATGAGGCTGTTAAGCCCTTTTTCGCATTTAAGATATTTAGAGATATATACGTCAACGTCGAAACTTCCAGCAGCAATCGTGGATTCGTAATTCGATGATTTCATTCACCACGAAGAGTGATCATAATAACGATTAAAGCGCGTCGATTGATATTCTTGAAGCGGATAAACGATAAATAAATAAAGTTATGATCAAATATATGCCGCTGCTAAATTCAGACCATATGTATAAATAATGTATATGTATAACGTATAAACTGTATGACCAAATATGACTCACGTGTGTTTGTTTTTTCGCTTGCGGTTCAAAACTTGGAAGGGTAAATATTGCGAATGGTCGATATGTCGAAATTTCAAACAACGTGAGAAAATAAAATAACGAAAGATGAATGGTTCGAAATATTGTTTCAATTTCGGAAGTAGTCAATTTACTCAGTGACACTTTTATTTTCGCGTGTTTGAAATTTCTTTATATCGGTCATTCGCGATATTAATCCTTCCAAGTTTCGACCCACACCCGTTTTTTCAAACAGCTATCGTGTCTTTTTAACGCTTTCGAGTTATCATTTCAGAGTATTTGAATTCCGCATTCCGTTTTCGCTCTTCTACGCAACAAATACCTATGACTTAGGATTTTCTCATTTTAAGGTTAAGATCTCGAAACAACAAACTTGATTATTCCAATTGGAATATAAAACCGTGTTTGCGCGTCTCTTGTACATACAACTAATTTTTAAACACGACGTCTGCTGTATAAATCGTCGAATCGAAAATTTAGTAACTTCTTCTTCTTTTTCTACCTTATGGCTATCTCCAGAAAGGAATGCGCCAAAGTACTCGGCTCTTATCACCGTCTGATCAACTGTTACACCACAAGTTATTCAAAATCCCATCGCTTGAATTTACCGTCTCTCGCGGTGGAAATTGACGGTTTCTACGCAGTCAATTCCGAATAATAACTCTTCCCCATTTTTCTCTCTCTTCGAGACAATGACGAATCGTGACTCTGATGACGAAAGTTAGTCGCATCCGCATCACTCTCTATCTCTCTCTCTCTCTCTCCATCTCTCTTTCCAGTTCCTTTCTCTCTTATCTCTTTTCTTTTTTCTTACCTGCTATTCTCATGTATACGTAACGTAAATCTTCGTCTCGAAACTCGACTCGGCGATGCTTGACGATTCGTAATAAGCGATGCGTTATATTTTAAGAAATTGGAATGCGTGATCGTGTTTTTTTTTTTTTTTTTTTTTTTAAGATCCCATACCAAATAGTGATGTAACGAATTTTCCCACATTTCTTGACATTCGCCTTCCAATATTTTGTGAATGCGAATGTTACAGATACTTCGTATTTTTGTTATGAAAATTGCGAGAATAATACTAAATTAGACAAAAAAAAAAAAAAACATCAGTTTGATAATGAAATTTTATTATAAAAGTTTGTCTTGACGTTTGAACCAAACTCTAACCTCAAAATTAATTTATTTCCGTTATCAATTCGTCGTTAAATAATCAAACAAACAATCGGCTTGGTTCGGATTAGATCGGTAACTTCCGGAATAAGATGCAAACGGCGCTAATGCGTTCCTACAACTTGCATGGTGTGTCTGTCGGTCAATCAATTGTCAAATCTTAGCCACAGAGATATGGCGCCGGATTTGAAAATGTATATTCGCATTCGCAATCGCGTATACTTGAAAGTTTACATTCGTTACATCGCTGATGCTGAATAATTTTGTTCCATCTGATTTGAAAAATAAAAAAAAAAAATAACCATCTCCGACTTCGCTCGTTATTATATTTCTTCTGCGAATTAATTATTTAACAATCGGATCAAACCGAAGAGAAGTTTTAATTATTCTCTATACAATACATATCACAACGTCATTGTGCACGAAATATTAAAATTATTCATTAAAATCAGTAAGAAATTTTTCAATTCGATGAAATTATTAGGCAATCAATCGACTCAACCTTTCAATCATTTTTCCAATTAATCTTTGATTCTTATCGAGTTACTAATATTTTTCAAAACATTTTACTCGGTTCTTGCGTTCATCCTTTTTGCGGTCCGAAGAGGAGATGAGAGTAAAAATGTAGCATGAAAAACGATGAATTTCTAATCCGAGTGATCATTAATCTCATCACTTCTGTTATACATGCATGTAGGTACGTATACGTTTGCAATTATCGTGAGAGGAGCCGCGTGGCTTGAAACTGGTCGAATTAAGAGCGACGAGAGGAAGAGAGAGAGGGAGAGAGGGAGGGAGGGAGGGAGGGTGAGAAAACGAAGGAGACGGAGGCAGCCACCCAGGTGGTTGTTTCAACAACTACTTAATCGAGATCTCTCTCGAGTTACGGTGTCAAGTGCAGCACGAAACGACAACCTTTGCATACCTACCCAACAATCGTGTATACTCGTATACATGATATACCCGTTTGCGATATCGAATAGATGCGATTTCGTCCGGGGCAGGGGAAAAAACAAATTGCCCTCTTGTTTTTTTTTTTTTAAATATTAACCCTTTCCTTAACCTGCTTTCGTACTGTTTGGTATCGGTATTGCAAGTTTATCGATATTCATTAATGAACAACCTGCGATTATCGACGTTCCCTAATTATCTGAGCTCTTCAAATTTTTGATTGATAAAAAGCTTGTTATTTTTTTATTTTTTTATTTTGTTGTTACCCGCATTCTCTTCTCATCTACTACATATCGTCGAGGAATCGTCACAATTTCCCGGGAATCAATTCTCCGATTCCATCATCATCACCGATAATCAGTGCGTTTGTCGATGATTATTATTATTCTCGGCTCTTTTTCTTGTTTTTTTTTTTTCCCCTTATTCTCCCACTCTAGTCCCGTCCAATATTGCAGATTGTTTTAACCGACCAAAATACATAACCCCCGTTGTATTTATATACAACGGTACGAGGTATGAAACCGTGTGGTGTAAAATCGATGCGAAAAAAAAACAGGCATCTGTACGATAGGCTTGAACGGGGGGAAAGAATGGCGAAAAAAGAACGATATAATCCCATATAAAACCAAATAAACTTGCGGAATTTGTTGAGACGATGAGAAAGAGGACCTCTTTTTTCCTCTTCCCCCTCCCCCTCTGGTCGTTACCATTTATTGTTAAACACGATATCGTGCTGCTGCTGTTGCGCGTCAAGAACAACTCCAGCAGGCAAAAAAAAAAACAAAAAAAAAATCGTAATCCTTGTAACCTAGGAATGTACATATATTATTATATAATACATATGATAATAAGGAGGATGAGGACAGGTTACCAAATACGTCTGAATTAACCGCACGGGTTTCCTCTCACCTGACGTATACTTATGTTGTATAATAATTGACCGTTTTTTTTTTTTTTTTTTTTTAATTTGTCTTTCTGTGTTTTGAATACTGGACTATGAAAACTTACTGCAATTTCGATTGTTTTCAAATTTCATATTGACAGGATTTTAAATTTCAATATATATATATATAATATATATCTGTCAGTATATTGAAAAAAAAAGATATTATATTATATATACTCCGTGTCCGAATTACGCGGTAAAATCACAGATGTATTATTATTATTTATGTTAAAAAATTGCTCTGACAATTCTTTTTTCATCGAATGCCGTGTATGTACGTACGTGGTGGAAACATTACTGTTTTACTTATTTATTTTTAATTATAAGCTTTGCGATGACGATTATTCATTGACGTAATTATAAATAACACGTACGACAGAATTAGAAAATAAATAGGAAGTGGAAAAATAAGAAGAAGAAGCTGCCGATGTAAATGTTGTATACTTTTCTCGGTCACCGCCGCTTTCGTTACTCTACAATTATTCGCGTAATTCGCATAATTTATTTCACCGTTGTGTTCACGCATTTATGTATACAAAGCCGACGTGATTACTGCACGCGTTATCTGTTACGCTTCTTATAAATGTGTAACAACACACGCCGTTTAGTCTATTAAACAACACGCTGTGGGTACGCAAATTTTCAGTGTTTCGATACAAAGCCGATACACAAAACCGAACAACGTAAGACTTTGCTATTGCGTATAATATTAATAATAACAATAATATTATATGTACAACTACATTTATGCACAATGAGATGTGTAGTTAAAACTAGTACGTTAAGTAATTTTACACACTTATATATATATATATATATATATATATATATATATATATATATATATATAAACAAATTTATCATCTCGTAATTTTTTTCCTTTCCCTCCCATCTCGGAGTATAAGAGAGCACAACATCACAAGTTTATTTATTTATTTATTTATTTCTCATATTCTTTTGTTTCCTTTTTCCGAATGCAACCATAACGGGATGCAATTAGGATAAAGCAAACGGCGTTCTTATCGACCCCTCGTTACATTACAATGATATTATTTGTAAGAAACAAACCGCGAAACAAATCAATTTCCACATCGTTTCGATTTTTTTTTTTTTTCCTCATCCCTGACGTCGAATTTGTAATATAATATACAGTGATCAAAGTGCGGTAATTATTGCCAAGTCGCTCGATTCTCGAGAATATGTGACAATTTTTGGTTGTTGATTTTTCTCATTCCTAAATCCCTCACCACCTATACATGTACATAGGTATGTACAATTTACACGTGAGATTTTCGGAAGGAAATCTTCCAATTTAACTTATTCATGTGTATTAAAATAAACATCATACGATGGTAAATTTTATATTACACCCTCAACGTATCGTAAATGTAATATATAAATATGCAAACACGTATCTATGTAATACAGAATGGAGGAGGGGGGGGGGGGGGGGGGGGGTGTCAAGATTGTCGAATCGCTATATATATATATATACATTTATATATAATAATGACGCATTTTCTCTGTTCATATTTTTATGATTGAATCATCGCTTTTGGGACTTATTAGTCATTTGCGCACGCATAAATGATGCGTAGATACATATTTTACACACACGTATAATACGCATAGCGTGTTAATAGGACGTATATCTAGGTATGCCATCTAAGTATATCTGATGATAATAACTACGCCGCGTTTCACACGTGAAAATCTCTCTCTCTCTCTCTCTCTCTCTGTCTCTCTCTCGATAGATTGTAGATGCGTAGATAGCGCTAAAGATAACGGGTAAAAAAACACGCGTTTGCGACACTATCGTCATAAACGCCATGTGACTCCGAAAAATTAAAAAAAAAACCACCAGAAGTAACAGAAATTTGAACGACAAAAACGGCGGGGAAATAAAAATTTGAAATATTTAATAATTTTCCAAGGACACAGCGCGAATCTTTTTCTTTCTCTCTACTTCTCTCTGTAAAATCGAATAAATACAAATGATTACACCGGGAAATTTTCTTCCTTCATTTAATACGTCGCAGTTATTTTTCGAAATTTTTTATACGCACACCCTTTATCCGATTATAATTATTGTTTGACCGAATATTATTATTTAAATAACAGACGATGTAGACGCGTACGAATGAAACGCAAGACTGGATATATTTGTGTATTGAACTTACTTTGTGAAAGCCTCGTTTGTTTATTTTATTTTTTTTTTTTCTACACCAGCCCTCCTATTCAGATGATATTTTATATTTGTAAGAAACAATGGCGGATGTGTTAAAATTGTTATTAATATGATACGAAACGCTTGTGGTTCAGGTGTAATAATCTTTTAATTTCTCTTTCGACAAGGATTACGCAACAACTTATCGCTGTTTTAGCGGATTATTGAAAAACAAACAAACAAACATATAAATTATCAAATCCACGAAATATATATATATATAAACAGCTATATAATAACGTGTGTGTGCAATCGTAAACAATTGTGTTTCACCAGTTTGTAATTTGTCTAAAAAATTTGCAATTGTAATATCAATAAAAAATGAATATAAAGACAATATAAAAAAAAAAAAACTGTTTTGTGAAATCGCGTGTGTTTCGTGAAGTTATTCGTCATTGTGTGCTGTCGCATACACCGTTTAATGAATATTAAACAAAACTACAATACTTAACGTTATAATACAAGAACTCTGGAAATAATATTTAAATCTCATTCGCACGTCTTCGTCATAAATCCAAGCTCAATCATGGAGTACAAACTGCTGTCGAACAACGAGTACGATAACAACAACCGCTACCCAACTCACGATCGTAAGTTTCGATTTTTATTATTATTATTATTATTATTATTATAGTGTTTCATATTTATTAATAGCAATAACGCATTTATTTACTTTTCATAAACTATATGCATACGTTTCGCTTCTCTGATTTTTCTTCCGCAATTTTCTTTACTCACCTAATTTCGAACTTTGAAATATTTAATACAACGTACATGAGCGTGTGATTGAAAAGGATTAAAAGAAAAAAAAATAACGTAAGCTAAAACAGAGGACATTTTTTATTGCAAACGATGAGGTCCTGAATCTGCAGTAAAAAATTCTGTAATTTATTCTTAGCTCACGTTATTTTTTTTTTTCTTTTACCCCTACACTTCTCTCCGTTGATTTCTTCGTTTTCTCTAGTCCACTGACTTATGCAAAAAAATAAGAACAAAAAAACTTGTTTTCAATTGGCATAAATTCGTAATGCCGTCTGTGTAGCTATATAGTTTAACAATGAGCAATATTAATATAAATTATAGTATATAGTAAGTAATAATACTATGGAATAGAAGATCCGTCGGAGCGTTGCTTTAAGGTCGTATGGCAGTCCTACCTTTACCGATCGAGCAAACTCACCCTTTTTCTTTTTATATTAAATGAACAAACGAACGAAAAAGGTTTCGAATTTCGACGGTGCATCGCTATTTCGTAGCGGAATTTAGGAAAGTTACCAATATCACGAAAGTCGTCAAAAAAATGTGTGGTTTTTTCAACGCGTGTTACTATTCTCACATTTCCCGCCTTTCAGGAGCCAAAAAGTCCATTACTGGGTTACTTTTCGCAATTCCGGAAATAATGAGGAGCAAAATGAGCAATCGTGAGACTATTTTCATGCAATATTGAGGTCGCTAGACGAAAACTAGGAATTAAAATGATTTCGTAAATAAAAGATGCTCCCACGATCAGCTGACGATCAGAAATCACACATTTTTTTAACGTTTTTCGTCATATGAATAACTCATCAATTTCGTTACAAAATAGCGATACACCGTCAAAATCTGAACCCTTTGCGTTCATTTGTTTATTTAATACAGGTAAAAAAGGGTTAATTTGCTCGGTCGGTAAAGGTAGGATTACCGCATACCCTTAAACGGTTATTTAAGAAAAGGCGGCTTGGCATCACTTCAAAATCAATCTTTCCGCCGCACGGCATGTTTTCCTATGCTGCTCATAATCTTACTGCTGCTGCTGCATCAGCATTCGACAGAATTTTACTTCTCTTATTTCTGTGTAACACGTTGATCGCGATTTTGCGGCTGGCTGCTTCGTGTTCCCCGCTCTGCAGTTATTTATATTATTATTCATCTTTATGCAATATACTCACTACGTTGAGTAGATTTTTTTTTCTGACGACTTGACGAAAATTACACGTTTCGCTTATTCATTTAACCGCTAGGATACATTATATGCTTATAATGGAAAGACTGAGGGAGCTTGGATTGAAAGAAAATAGGATTAGAAATTGTCACAGTCGCTTCAAATATTTTTCATCGTCCATTTTTTCTCTCATAAATTTGGTTTCTTTTATTCGCTGAAAGATCAGTGAAATGTCGACTTTTCATTTGGAAATTCTTTTTTTTTTACATAAGAAGAAGAAAAAAAAAAATAATAGTAGATTGTTTCGATTTAAACTCTCCGAAATTAGTATATAATATAATAGGATGATTTTTTTTGAGAAAACTTATTTTTCAGACGTCCACAGAGACATAATTTTTTGTTTCTTCAATAATTAATTATCGTTAATTAAGGTCAGTATTAGTGTTCGAGTGAGAATTCTTAGAGAACAAATTTCCGAATAAAAATTGAATACGCTGAGAGTGAAATTGAAAATCAACATACATATTTACTAAATTTTTAATATCATTTTAAACCGATCTGAAGTTAACATTCTATATCCAAGCTCTCTCGCTTGCAGTTTTAAATGAAAAAAAAAAAGGAACAATTATTTCTTCTCGTCACCCGTTTGCGAATGTTATTATAATTTACAAATGTGTATAATAAATTGTAAAAAAAAAAAAAAATACAGTCATCGTTGCGAGTTACCATTTTGTAATAATAAAATGAACGAAGAAATAGTATTTTAATTTTTAACTGGTTAATAATTTCACCTCAACGTTTAAACATCACAATCTTACGGTCTATAATCGTAATCGCATAAGTTACAATTCATTTATATCCTCGCCTCTAAGGATTATTGTATACGTAGATTGACCGTAGAATCTAACCTTAAAATACCGCGGGGATAATGATTTGTTAGAATTACACGTATTCTAAGGTTAGATTCGACGGTCACGGATCATGTTGCGTTTATTGAGATTGAATTAGTTTCGCGCTCGGCCGACTGTGGCGCTGCAGGTTTCTCAGTGTCGCCAACGTGACTGTCTAGTGTAAAAAATTAGCCGTCTCAGATTTATCGTCCCCAAGTGTACCTGAGCCTTACGCTTTACCATTATGCATTATATGTGCGTAGAGGAAAGATTGCCGGCTAAAAGCAAAGAAGAGGGGGAGACGGAGTGTTGGAGCGTAAAACGTGCAAATAGAAACATCGCAGGTGGTCGTCTACGCCTACGTCCCTAAGTCTATTCTCGTATCTTCACCGTTACAGAGATCGTTGAAGGAAAAACAAGTAAATAGCGCGTGCATAATTTATCTGCGACGAGTTGACGATGATTATACGTACATGTGCAATATTATCTAATTTATTATTTACCGGGACATTTTTTTCACGTTGCAATGTCGTTTTATTTAACATATACATATAGATATTGCAACGTGGAAAATTTCTATACGAAAATATATATATACATGTATGGGGCATTCCCCGTCAATTCGACTTGGGTCTGACAGTCACTTTTTTTTGGGTTTGGGTCGCAATATTTTACATTGTTGTCCAACTCTGGAGTTGTTTTTTTTTTTTTTTTTTTTTTTTTTGAATTTCATTATTTTGCCGTCTTTTGTTAGTGGATATTTCGATTCAAGTCAGACAATGAGCATAATACGATTATTTTACAATTAGTCTCGTACGACGACGATGACGATGATGAAATATATTCACTTGTATGCGGAAGGGCTTCAAAAATTGTTAAAATCCTTTCTTTTTGTTCGAATCTACTTTTGAAGAAAAAAAAAAAAAAAAAAGACAAGAAACATAAAACACAACATTATTGTAAAATTAAATTTGAAATTCTGATATTTTCGTTGGTTAAATGATGATTTTACAGCAAAAAAGAGGATACAATTTTCGCCCAAGTTTTTTTTTCTGTGAATATTTCTATAAAAATTTGTAATTCTTATTAATTTTTCTTCTATTTCTCCCCTGTCATGATTTTCATTTATCGAATAGTTTTTACTTGTGTAAATAGAAATGCGACGCGGATTCTGTGCAATTTTGGAAAATCGACTTCGTGCGACGTTTTTTTCTCCGGTATTTTTCATACGTTGTGCTGTTAGGTGTCTATTATAATATTTTCGATGTTACGTCGTCACCTAGCCGTGCAGTTTTCATGAGCGCCGTAACATGGAGGAACAAAAAAAAAAAAAAACACAGTTCTTCTTATACTTGTTTACGGGTTAAAAATAGCCGCCTCATCGGTGTGTGTGTGTGTGTGTCGGTGAGGTATAAAATATTATTACGAGGTATAAGCGAACGCCGCTGATTGAGGAACGAGGCCGCCGAGATGGTAAAAAAGACGGCAAATGAATGAATGAGGAGAGACGGAGAGCGAGTGAGAGAGAGAGAGAGAATGAGGAAAAGGAAAAGAAAGAGTGAGAGTGAGAAAGAGAAAGAGAAAGGAGGAGGGCGCATGCATTCAGGCACGTAGGCCTTCTCGGCCCTCGGATACTTACCTGTGAGGTAAGTGTGTACCGGTTGTTGACACGTTTAGACCCAGTTATTGACCCTTGTTTGCCAAAATTATAAACTTACTGCACAAATTGTGAATTTCTTGAAGGCTAAAACCAATTGCTGGAGGATCGGACGATGCAAATTTATTTTTTGGTAATTTTAGAACTAAGGATCAAATAGATATAATCAAAGAAGGTCGATAACTGGTACGCTTACCTTAGGGACCGAGTAGCGCCACCAGTGGCAAAATTTGTCCCTATCAACGGGACTCGCACTAACGTTGACGTTATATATAATAAGTAAATCGTCAAGTTAGTTTTCACCGCGTCGTTCACATTCGAGGTAAAATAATGACGAACTTTTCGCTGTAATATGGTTCAAAGGGCCACCGGCTGTATTAAACACACGTATCAACCTGTCACGGAGAGATGATACTTGAGAGAAATAAAGAAAGGTAAGAAAATAAATACTCGACTGTTAGTTTCTTCTTAGTTTGTTGAAATAAGGGACCGAGCGCGAGTACAAGTGGCGCCACCGGTGGCCAAATTTGTCCTTATCGACGGGACTCGCACTGAGGTTTGACGGGTGGCCCGGCGGTCATTCGTCATCATTTGTCCGAAATAAAAACCACAAATATTCGTACCCAGAAAATGCCTCCTTCCGTTGTAAGAAAAGGAAAGGTTAATTTTTGCGCTATCAGTTTTTACGACAGTTTGAGAAATAGCGAATAAACCGTTATTCACTGTCCCTAACCTAGGCAGGGCGATTAAAAACGATTGGTTAATTTCATGCTATGGCGTAGCCACGGAATCTTACGATTCGCTAAGTCATTGGCGTAGGCAGGGGAAAATGTCCGTCCATGTTGGGACAAATACTCCCGATTCGGCGCTGTCGTCGATTTTGCGCACGGTCTCCATACCTCTCTCGCTAACTTTTTCTTCTTCTTCTTCTTCTTCTTCCGTTCCATCGATGCCGTTATGAACAACCAACAGTTCTCTTCGCCTCTCGTCGAGAAATCGAAATCTAACCCTATGAGTAAATTATATTTATTATTATATTCGCTTTGCTCTTTCCTTTCTCAAAAAATCTTCAGCTTCTAATTTTGTCAACAAGGAAAAAGAAAAAACATCGTCATCGTCATCGTCATCATAGTCATTCATCTGTATTGCGTGGCATAAATTCTTGCGTTTGTTTCCAACACTACTAAATGAGAGGAAAAAAAAATTCTCTCGTAGGTACGCTTCCCTCTTTTTTATCTCTCCACATTCGGTTCGTTGTCATCGATGTTTTTCGTTTATAGAAAATTAGCATGTTCGATGAAAACAAAAAAGGGAACAATCATCATTTTGCGGTTTTTTTTATTTTTGATTTTTTTTTTTGCTTCTTTTCAGGGGCGGGGGGGTTGTCATTGCAATGTGCAGAACTATTGTTAATATACCTATAGTATATTTTAATATACCTATAGTATATATTATATAACGAACGAATGTGTATTTTGAAAAAGAAGAAAAGAAAAACTTCTCTCCTCTTTTTCTCTTATACTTTATTTTGTCTGTGTGAATTTAGAAATTTATTTTGTCTCCTTGCTTCTTCGCATTCTTTTTTTTTTTCCCACTCGATGCCAGAGGGGCAGGGGGATCAACGATGAGGATTGTATCACGTTAAATTCCGTCGATCGATATACGGCGATAATGTTGAATTAATATTCAAAAAATTACTTACCGAATCCAATTTCCTTTCTATTATTATGAGTATATTGCGTGTAATAATAACTTGCACGATGGAATGATAATACGATGTTTTATTATCCTATATTCGTTGTGTTATTGTTAAATTATTGGACAGTGTCAAGATAATATCCACCACAATACCTACCCATGTATGTGTGTGTATGCACAGCTAATAGAAAAATGATTAATTTTTTTCATCGTTGCGTGCAGCTCCGCGAGCGAGCTTCTCAATAAAAAGTATATCTGCTTTCTTTGCGGTCCTTTATTGTTTTTTCTCGCAAATTTTTTCCTCTCGTACGCCGTTTTTTTTTTTTTTCTTCCTTCTGTTGTCTTTAATCTTTATTTTTCTTTTTCGTAATTTCTGTCGGAGCGACTGCGTGAGTTTTCATTTTGTTTCTTTCGGCAACTTTTACTTCGTTTACTTTTTTTTTTTTTTTTTTTTCTCTCCCCTTTGATACCTCACTTCCAGTATATAATTTACAAAATGGAAGAACAAACTTGAAGCACCGAAGAACGTTGTATAAAAAGAAAAGGAAAAAAAAATGAAAGGAAGCAACAATCGACGATTCGATCGAATTGGTGTGCCAGAAGAATGTTTCGATTTTCAAGTTCCAAGAGATTGTCCCGGTATACATACGAAGGATAAAACATGTTGCATGCAGCACCGTGCGGCGGACAACAAAGTTGCACCGTAATTTTCGATCGATCGAAAGTCACCGCCAGTTTATGGGTATACATACATTTTATACTATCGATGTGTATATTCGCACGTGTACACATGCATTCTCACAGGCTAACTAACCCGCGTACTTTTTATCGGGCGGAACGTTCGTGGAGGAGGAAGATCACAAGGCAGCGATACAAAGTTACGGCTCATGATTACACCCCTTGGCTAACTTCGAACCATATTTATGCGCACCCTTTTTTCAAAACCTACTCATTTCCGTTCTTTTTTTATTTCCTCTTTCTTTACTCTTATTTCCATGCTGAAAATCTCGACTCTTACATGTATTATGTATGCATACCCGATATACGTATACATCTGTGCCTGTGTGTTGATTCTTGTTAGCCGAGAACAAGAGAGATTCTTGTTAGTAATTTTTTGGCGAAGAGAAGATTTCTCTCAGCTCGTTATTCAGTTTGGAGAAGACAATAAAAAAAAAAAAAAAAATGAAATAAAATAATAGAAGAGACGAGATGAGGAGAAGCAATAAACGGTAATGAAGAAACTCACACTTATTTCTCCTATCGTCAAGAGCTCATATTATGTATAAGAGTAAATGATTGGTATAAAATCTTCACCGTTTTACTATATAGATGTTCTGCTAATTCGATAACGTATTGTATAGTAGATAAATAACAAACATCCGGTCGGGCGAATTCCTCACTAATTTATCGCAACGTATGTATGTATTTATGTATGTACACACATGCTTATACGTGTATAAGTATAATGGAGCAATTTTATACGTGAGGTTATAACTCGAGACGCACTTGTCACGTTTACTTGGCTGATTATGACTATGTACATAATATTTAACGCATGTAATGTACAAACCACTGTGACAGTTTATGTATTTAGTACATATGTTAATATACAAGTTGACGAATAAACACGTTGATCTGTGTCCGCGAATGCGAAATTGTCTGCATTTCGTTATTAAATTGCCTATGTTAAGCGTGTGCATTGTAATATGGGGATGTGTATTTATACTCTCTTCCGTGTGTATATATATATATATACATATGTGTGAGGACGGTTGAATCATAGGAGAAAGTCCACAGAGAGGAGAGCAAAGCAGAGCAACGCTGCGCAACTTACAATTCAATTATTATCTACACAGGGTATGGTATATAATAACACTTTCCGCCGTCACCCACGTCGCCGCAGGCATATATAATTGGCGTATATACACACACACATACACTTACAATATGTATAACGAATCTGGACGTAGCCTACTTACGAAGACAAATAGAAATCGTCTAAACGCGGTCAATTATCATTAATACGCAGAGGATTCATGCCGGGGGGGGGGGGGGGGGGGGATATCTGTTAGTCGATTGGTGCGAATATATTTATATATGTCGGAGTATGACAAATCTTTAATCTTTGTTCAATAATTCCATTTAAAAATGTATTTAGTCTTTTGAGAATAAAAGGATATTTCATTTGAAATTGAACTCTCGGTGAGTTCACCGTATCAAGCGTCAAGCGTTATTTGCAAGCTATGAATACAGCTTAATGACGGAATCTTAGCAACAAACAAATGGTTTGTTTATAACAATGCTTGGACGAAATCGACAGTCGCGGATTAACTAGCGAGCTTACCGGACGTGTTCGGGATCGTCACGCTTTAATATGAGCAATCCTTGCCAAAATAATCACGTTTTATCCTCTTCGACATGTATGCATGTACTAGAGTGGTCCTTGGAAAGGTTCATTTTAGAATTTCGACCGAGTCACCTCCTCGAATCGGTTCCAAATGATTCAAAGATAATTCTATAAATTTTTTCAGATTTTTATCGTAACTGTAACACGTGTAGGTACGTTAGAGGTTGGATATCCTCGTTTAACCCTTTCAGGGACACATTAAATCTATCGAACGGATTTCGATACAATTTGGTATAATAAGGCGGCTTCTTGGATCGTTGATTACGAATCTGAACGCGAAATTATACAATTCAAAATTGTGGATCCAATATGGCAGCATCAAGTGATTGTTGGAGCTTTGGTTTGCCACGTTGGATCAATCGTTTTGAATTTTGTTACTTCGAGTTCAGATTCGTAGTCAACGACATCAAAAACCCTCCGAGTACCAAGTTTCGCCGAAATCGAGTAACTTTTTGGATTTTTATCCGCCATATTGGATCCGACATTTTGAATTTTGTAATTTTGTATTTAGATTCGTAATCAACCACATGAAAAACCTCCGAGTACCGAGTTTCGCCGAAATCGAGTAACTTTTTGGATTTTCATCCGCCATATTGGATCCGACATTTTGAATTTTGTAATTTTGTATTTAGATTCGTAATGAACCACATGAAAAACCTCCGAGTACCGAGTTTCGCCGAAATCGAGTAACTTTTTGGATTTTCATCCGCCATATTGGATCCGACATTTTGAATTTTGTAATTTTGTATTTAGATTCGTAATGAACCACATGAAAAACCTCCGAGTACCGAGTTTCGCCGAAATCGAGTAACTTTTTGGATTTTCATCCGCCATATTGGATCCGACATTTTGAATTTTGTAATTTTGTATTTAGATTCGTAATCCAACGACATGAAAAACCTCCGAGTACCGAGTTTCGCCGAAATCGAGTAACTTTTTGGATTTTCATCCGCCATATTGGATCCGACATTTTGAATTTTGTAATTTTGTATTTAGATTCGTAATCAACGACATCAAAAACCTCCGAGTACCGAGTTTCGTCGAAATCGAGTCAATCTTTGGATTTTGCTACACGATACTTGATCCGCCATTTTGAATTTTCAAATTCGCACCAAGTTTCCAGCACTGTTCTCACGTTTGCTACACCTAATTTTCAATGACGTCAACGTAGCATAGCGCAGACGCAGCTGCTGCTGTTGTTTGCATTACGTGTACATGTATAATGTGTATTATACGTATATTATCGCTGATTGCCGTGAGTTTATTTGCGCGAACGACGAATCTCGGTGGGAAAGAAAAACAGTCGAGAAAAAAAGAAATTCGGAAATTCGAAACGTTGGTAGATAACCTTGAAATATTTTCGTGGAACGAGACCGAAATCAGTATGCGGTATTTATGCGTTTGAAATTGATAAGGACCGGAGGTAGTTTTTTTTATATTTATTAATTTTTTTTTTTGAATTATTGTCACATCGTTCATATCATTTATACATATTTAAAGTAGGCGTTAAATTTATACGATTCTTGGCAATGTTTCATCACATTATATATCTTCCAACAGTAGAAGTTTATTAATCAAGATGAAATGTTTCTCTGGATCATTGAAACGAACAGGTTCATTATTTTTCTCTGCATGCTGAGAAATCATTAACTCAATAATATTGTTATTTTAGCGTTAGGGTTATAGTCGTGAAAATTTCGCAAGCGCTACCTGAAATAACCGGAGCGATTATCATCGTGACGAACTTAGAAAGATGAAGGAAGAACGGTGTCAGTAGGCCCTCGTCGATGTGTCTTTGGGCCAAGGTTGTTGTTCTCACTTTTTTCCATGATCTACAAACCGCGGTCGCGTTCGTTTTTACCTTATTTTTATACCAACCACTCAACATTTGGTACATTTATTTTTAAAAACACACGGAAATAAATTTTATAGCCGTTAAACACGCCCGTCGAGGTGTTTAAAAAACGAACAAGATGCGAAAGTCTTCGAACTAACCGTGCGATGACTGACGGTCAGATGGAGAGACAAGTGTGTATAATTTTAGTGGTCGGAATTATAAAATGACGCGCAAATTGGACGGTGTGTTTTTTGAATCGATAGAACAGAATCCTTCTACCAATTGCCGCGTGGTAATTATTTAATTATTTTTTTTCTTCCGTTTACTCGTCGTCTATCATATTTCATCACGTGGAAAGTGATTATGCGTAATCGATTGTTTTCACTCGGTTATTCTATATTCGATAATGCGAACGATGATCGTCGGCATGCTTTTTGTGTGAAGTTCATTTTGATATCAATATATTCTGAGTCTGTTTTACAAGGTTGAATTTGTATGAAAACTGTATCGTTCAACTCTTTATGTACGCTTTATACGCAGTCATGGGTATAATAATCTATGTTTGAAGCTAATCAAGGTGTGTGTGGGTGGATTGCACCACGTTGCGTGTAATGATACGCATGTCTCTAAACGATGACTAGGCTCTTACGTTAGTACCACGTGTTTATAATGCAAGGTAACTAAACTGTTGTTGGTATCGTTATATGTACTCTAAATACGTATCGGTATCTGTATAAAGCGGTGAATACGTACCATGGATTAAGTATCACAGTGTACACTGTAGAGTAAGATAATATTATATTACAATAAGCAAATTTGCTATGAAAATTGTTGGCTTTTTATACATTGGCATAAGCTTGCAACGAGTTACATACGACCCAGGCGACAACGTTAAACGGATGTTGATTTGTCGATTCGACAACTTTTTTGGAAATCAAATTTTAATGTAAAAGGAATTTGAATAATTTAAAGTATAACCATTATTTGCAAACAACGAGGAATCGGTCATGATATATATAGGTGAAAAATCATTGCGAATCGATCGATGAAGTCACGTGAAAACGGCGAGGCAGAAACTGTTTAGGTACTGCAAATGTTGGAAATTACGAAAATTGTTACAAGTATTGCGATAACCGTCAAATGGTTTCGACTCGTCAACGTTCTATTGACTATATCATCACTTGTTATGTGCTTTCTTCCATTTGGATTAGGAAGTCATTGAAATCATTAGAGGTGCCGTTAGAAACGAATGGAAATCACTTGGTACACCGGAAGTCACGTAAATCCGTGGGGTTGTATAATCACTCGTAGATCGTATGACAAGCGATGTCAATGATTTAAAGTGATTTTAAACTGACTGGTTACCAAAGTGGTCGGAGATTTCAAAAAGTGAATACCCCATCGCGCAACTCACATGATGATGTAAAAATTGACAGAAATCGTTCTAAACCAATGTCGATGAACGGAAAGCAGTCGTTTGACTTTCAAGTCAAATGGCTCTTTCGAATCTTCGTCGTTCACTTTGCGCGAAGCGTTATGATACGTAACATGACACGACGTGTCATCCGGAGGATATTTTTCCTCTTCCAGAATCGCTGAGCGATCACAGCAGCAAATGTGCTGGAGGATAGCAAAATCCTTTTTACCCTTGTCAGTATTCAATTACACAATCCGGAACTACTTTTGTATTGGCAATTTATTGCCTTAATTCTCTTCTCACTGCAGTAGTACCACCACCACCACCACCACCACCACCAGTATCAAAGTTGTGGAGTGAGGAGTGTCTAGACGCCAGAAACGACCAAATGGATCGGTGGTGGTTCTGATATTCGCAACGACGCTGCCTGCAGGCTGGAATCAGTCGCAGTGCAATTGGCAACTCCTCTTATGGGAGTTGGACTATGGACTTACTTATAGAGCATCGATGCGTCGATGCTCGCGATATGAGTGTTGTTGAAAAGACTCGAATGAACGAGGCTGAAGTTAGCAACGTTAACGTACCGAACGTTGAATGAGAAAATTACTATCTCTCACCTTTGGAATAAGTGGAAAAGTTGAATTTAAAAAATCTGTGTTTATTCATGCTTTATTAACAGTTTCCTAAATTTCGGGTCATCCTGAAATTGAAAAATAACGAGTTTTTTTTTTTAAAGATACGTAATTACAATAATGTTACAAACTTCAACCTGATTCGAATGACGATGTTGTTTGTTTTTTTTTTTTTTTATTTTCGTCAAAAGGTGTTCAAGTTATTTACATTAATGTTCGTTTACGTTATGAAATTTTTGTGAAAAAACCAAATCTATTGAAGAGCTGTTTCACCGGAGCAAAAATTCACACCATTCACATCTTTCGTCAATTGGAATTGAACGAAAAGAAGATAAATAAGCTATTAAAAAAAAAAAGTCAAAGACCGTTTCCTCAATTTTTGTACAAAATCTGATCAGTACCTACTGACTTAATGGAATTGAACGAACCAATCGACCAACTGTCAGAGAAAAAAAGTTGTACATTTTTGAAAATAACTCGAGTACAGCTGAACCGATTTCGCTGAAATTCTGATCATTTCTGACTTAGTTGAAGAAGAAAGCGGCGTCGATTGAAGTGTGAAACAAAAAATCATAAACATCGGTTGAAATTATAACAGATACTGTAATTTAAAAAGAATTTCATCAGATTGAAAATTGATGCAGCTGTGTATTACGGTCATCAAGCGGGATATAATTATTTCTGATTTAGTCACGCCGACGTTTGAGGATGAATGACGACGTCGTATGTTTCGAAATTTTGAAATAATTTAGCCAACGGCTGGTATATGATATCCAAAATTTGATGTATCTCTCAATTATACATATACCTATACGTCACGTGGCACTGCTGGAGGTTCGGTTGAACGTTCATAATTTTTTCTCAACCATAAGCGGCCATTTTGACTCTGCGGTTTTATACGTTACATTCCCCGGCTTTTAGAGGCGTGTATATATCTATAATATATATATTATAGGGGGGGTGGGGGGGGGCTTGCCGATCGTATATCCACCAATTATTGGTACTAAAACTTTACGACCCATGGATAATGCTTCGAAAAACCCCCCTTTTTTCGCTATCCGTGTAGCCTCATTTTTATCCATAATTCCATTGCTTTGTCCTGTTTTATTTTTTTTTATTTTTTTTTTTTTCCAAATACATATTTCGTTTTCTTCTTCGCCCAATGCAGGTAAACATATACGTATGTTGTCTTATATTACGTACGTAAAATATGTAATACTTTTGCCTTGTCGACACACCGTGCAACTTTCACATTATGTTATTTATACATATGTTATGCACAAGATATAATATATATGTATAACATTTGAATGCAAGTATCAAATCCCGCGGTCTGATTATTATTGTTTTTATTATTATCATTATTGATGTTTAGTATAATAATAATAATAATACACCCACTTACCGATTCCTTAATCGAGATCAACCTCTTTTATACATGCGGTTATGTAATTGATATAATAGCAGTGCATGCGGGATGATTTTCGAGCGAAACTATAAATTTTCTCTCTTTTTTGACGTCACCCTTTCTTTTTGTAATCTACGGTGCATAGAACGCACACATATCAAGTGCACATATATTAAGTGGTGTCAAAAAATAATTTTTTTTTTTTATTTTTGGCAATAAGTTCAAAAGTTTCATTTAGGTATAAAAATACGCCTGTTAAAATTTTACCTCATAATATTAAGATTAAAAGGTTACGCCTCGCACTTTCTTATTTTCCAGAAGAATAACACGAGGTAAATAGTTTTTGCTCCTTCTCATTTTTGTATCTAAGTAACGATGCGTCGTAGAGAAGATTGGCAGACATATTTTTGTAGGAAATTGAACGCTTGACAAAATAATATGTCTTATCATTTTACGATCAATGTACTCTTTCAAATGTTATTTGATCAGCGTGTTTTAGAGTAGTGGAGTGAAAAACAGGTTTGATGAAAATAGAAGCAGTCGCAGTTTTAGTGTTTAGTCGCTGATGTCGGTCCGTTCATAAAAAAACAGGAAGAAATGGACCTTTCTATGAGGATGATGATGACGACGATGATAACGCTACGCAATTCTACCTCACGATCAGCCTTCGATGCGTTTATCGTAGATTCTTAAGAGACTTCAGACCATCATCCGATGAGAAAGCATCATCACCGACCGCAAGAAGAGATGAATGATACCCGTATCTGTATAACGTATCTTATACTACGCGCACCAAACAAAAAAGAAAAGAAAAGAAAAGAAAAGGAGAAAAAGAAAAAGCAGCGAGTAAGGTACAAGAATGCAGGCAGCCATCCAACCAAAAGCGATGGGTCGGCAGATGATCGTCACGCGAGATGCGTGAGAATCTTTATACGCGCTGCGGGACCAATTGATCTCCAGATTGACCATCGTCTAGGTGGTGGTGGTGCTGTTGAGTCAGGGAGAGAGCGAGATGGATGGATGGATGGATGGATGGATGGATGGATGGATGGATGGATGGATGGATATTTTTATTTTATTCATAGCAATGTTGGATAAGATGTCCTATCAGAGCAAGTTTACGTGAACACAATGTGTGGCGGACACCCGCCACCGGCAAGCCGGCGAAAAACCGTTAAAATATTTCCGTTTCTCCACGTGTATCTTTTTCTATAGTTCTTTACAACTAACCTTCGAGTGGCCAGGCCTCGCCTCGCTAGCCGAGGGCTAAGGGTCTGACCGCGCCGGAAATCTCCCTACATCTGGCATTTATGGCGCGACGCGACCCTTGGCCTCGTCTCGGGGGCGAGCCTGGACTTTTTCTTCATCTCTTCCCAATCTTCGCCACGCTCTTGGCACATGCGTATCTGTCAACTCGTTTCGCTTATTTTCCCTGCCTTCCGCATTTTCTACTACGCCATCCGAACTGTGTAACCCGATTTTTCTGGCAATAAACAACTTGTAAACCATATTCTCTGGCGTCGTACAGTAACTAACCTCCCGACAGCACCACGCAATGGAAAAGAAATAAAATGAAGATTTCCAATAAAGGGAGAACTACAAAGAAAGTAATGAAGTACAGTAAAGGGAGAGAGAGAGAGAGAGAAATGGAAAGCCGTCTTCATTCTCTCTTTGAGGTTACGTTATGTTCCGTGCAGGGTGCCGTGTTTCAGAGGGAAAAGTTCTTCTTTCTTTTTCTTTTTCTTTTTCTTTTTCTTCTTCTTTTCCTTCTACTCGAGACGCACTTCAGGAGCCTATCGATCAACCGTCGCCGTGATAATGATTTTTTCTCGGTATTCGATCTTGTAGTCTATGTAGGTACTTAGGTGTATTCCAACGATGAAATTATTTTGAGGAATTGGTTGAGTTTCAAAAATACAACCACGCTTCGCTTTGATTAAGGTTTAATGAATTTTCGAAACAATTTCGGTAAACTTGCGGAACAACCATTTTTCCTAAAAACGCATCGTTACGTTAACGTTACACGAAATTCACGACGATATTACAAGTATGCTACTGGAACGATGTCAAACTACTATCGTACGGATATTTTTCAAGGATCCCGGAGAATCCTTATGGAAATGGACTGTATTTTCAGTATGTCATGGTACATATCCTCCCGATCAAAAGTTCTCATGGACGCAGGGCCCAAAAATCATTAGTTACCGAGAAACAGGCTTCGGAAGAAGAGTGTCCGGATCTTTTGACATCTATGGATTTCGTGATTTTTACGAATTATAAAGCTTCAAGGTTACTTGAAAGCAAACAAATCACTCAAAAAACTGCGCTGGTTGATTCTCAAAGATAGGCAGGAAGCTGCGATTGATCACATCGACGCATCGATTCCATCCACGAACTCGCTGGTTTACCGGAAGGAGGTGCAACCTCAGATTTCGCGTTAAGAACGAGACTCTCCGACTCTTCCAATAATCGACTTGTCCTGTTCTTCACGCGTCTGCGGAGTCTGCCGGTCGGCTGTACAGTTTTCGAGTGTTATATTTGATTTCAGGCCCCCCGCGAAGCTTTGCAATTTGTAAAAATCGCGTAATCCATAGATATAAAACAATCCGTACATCCACCTTCCGAAGCCTGTATCTCGGAAACTACTCTGATTTCCGGGACTTGTGTCCATGGTAGCTTTTGATCAGGAGAATATGTACTCTGACATACTGAAAATCCAGCCAATCCGACCGGAAGTCAATTTACTCAAGGATTCTGCGGAGTCCTGTAATAATAGATATGGTAAAATCAAATTGTCTTATTATATTATGTATAATTGCATGATGTTTACTAGATCATTCCAAGTCCTTAATAATGAAATAAAACAATGTAATTTGTTATATTAAAATGTCTCGAAACGGTTTATTTCATACTTTCGTAGGGGTCGCTGTAACTGCGCGGCGTGACTGAAGGACGCCATTTTAATTCTTCCTCTGTCGCGCGTGCGTTCCCTAAACTACCGAACTTGACCAAGCAGGTCGTCCAACCGTACAATAACAAAATCCCTAACTCTTATATTTCATATTTAAATGCTGGAAACCAAGGTATGCCCTTACGAATAAGTGACAATCGGCACAGAGAGTGAAGTATCAAGACTAGTTTCTTTCCTTGTTTAACGCATCTGTAAAAATAAAATAGAAAGAAAGAGAAAGAGAGAGAGAGGAGCATCTAGTCTCCCTCTCTCTCTATCTCTCTCTCGGGCTCGAACACTTTTTCGGCATCGATGTTCCTTCTATGTTTACATTACGCTCTAAGGTGCAAACACAACAAAACAAACACCGATTTCATAGAATACATCGACAATATATCAACAAAATTGATTAACGACATGATCGTAATCGTTCAGCCTCTTCGACAACGCTAATCGATACTATTTTAATCTTCTGCCTTCAGATTGGTTCCCGAATATGTGCGGATGCCTCCAAGGTGAAAGCAGTTCAAGCACCAAATCCGCTGCCCCTTCGAATTCCGAGAAGGTCGGAAGTATAAACAATGTGTTCGAGCTTGGCTCTCTTAACTCGTCTTACGAGCCCTCCACATCTCGCTGCGATACCGATAGTGAGAGACTGGTAATCCCTACTTATCACGTCATGTCTAAGCAATGTGCTGTGAACAATATTTGTTATTCCACATCCACGCCATCGTATTATCCACAACCGTGCCATCTCGCCGTTTTTTTTTTCTTCCTCTTTTCCTCCGTCTTCCTTTTGACTTGAAAAAGAAAGTTGTTAAAAAAATAAGAAAAAAAAAAACAAATTTCGCGATAACGAAATTGCGCGTTGATACGTCGTATACACTGAGAGAAATTTTTAGTTTCGTTTACCGCTCAGTTCTTGACTATTTTCATTTTTCACCACAATCGAAAAATATTGTTCAAGGTAGAAAATGAAAATTAGTTTTTTAAAGTTTTTTAACCGTTACCGTAAAGTCTAGTATCCGTTGCTATTCTTTCTCATTACGATCGCTGTTGCTATATTTTCTCGTAACTGTTGCGAAAATTTAATGCTTACGCAACGATAAATTGACGTTGAAGCCTTGTTTAACTAAAAAAGTTGAGTAAACCTCAGAAACTAATTTTGCGTTGCGATTACCAAAAAAGGATCGGCGATAGCGCAAAATGTTTACACGTACCTCGTTTTTCGTAATTCCAACGATATTCAAACAGTTTTTCTAATGATACCCGTGTTACTGAATTTTTCCAGTTACTATGACAAATGAAATTTTTCTCAGTGTAGGTCATATACGTATACCGTCTATATATTTGTATAGTGACTAATATTTTGAAGTACGATGATGCGTCGATGATGTCACAATCTAAACTTGAGAATATAAATAATCTTGTTAGAGGCACTACGTGTCGATGATTTTTGTCATTTCTTATTAAAACCAGTTGGAGGAATTTATCGAGCGTCAAATCGAATTACCAGTATGCGTATGAAAAACAGTTTTAAATACAAATTTACGGGTATTTCCTTTCTTTTTTCTACTTTTTTGTTTTTCCTCGCGTATATTCACACGTGTCAGATTGTACCGAATTGTTGAAGTAAGTAACGTAGTTAGCGGAACGATTCATGCTGAGGAAAAAACCGTTACATCGCGATTTTGGAATGGTTTGAAATTCGGTAAACGGTAATAAAACAAAACAACATTAGTTCTTTAAAAATTATTGTGAGAATAAGAAAATGGTGATTTTTTTTTTCACCAATGCTTCGCTACCGATAACGTTACTAACTTAGAACAAGAAGAAATTGCATCGAAATTGATAAGCGTCGGATTAACTAAGTAAATGTATTCGCTTTATTTTAAAACTGCATTGGTTTGGCTTTCAGGAGGAGTTGGTTTTTTACAACGATGATGGCAGCTATCAATCCGTTATCATTGAGAAGAATCTTCGGAGTATCGATTTGTGTCAAATTTTGGCAGTGAAAAATCGCGTCGCCAAAGATAAGTCATGGGCGATTGTAGAATCCTGGCCTGAAGTTGGATTGGGTAAGTTACTTTATTTCTTGTTTTATCTTTTTTTCGTAATTTTTCCCCTCTCTATCAAGTCTACAAATTCGTTCGTTCTCTTTCTACGATATGTTGTTATAAATATAGCAAAAAAAAAAATCGTTAATATTTACGCGAGTGTGTGTGTGTGTGTGTGATTTTTTTCTCTCTGAAGTTACCGCTAAATCTACGAAGATGTAATTTAATTATAACCTACGGAAGGAGAACTTATTATTTCAGACAGTTTTTCTGTCGTCTATCAAATCAGTGAAATGGTTATATTAATAAAGAATTTCTAGAAAACTTTGTTCTCGAATATTTATTGCACGCGATTTATTGTGGAATTAAGTACACGGAAATTCGTCTTCGTCGCAAGTCTCGATTTGTTTACACATCGTTCCGTCATATATCCAGTCAGCTCTTCACCGTTTGTTATTCGAAATTAGGACATGAAAAAAGAAATTCCTTCGAGTTTGACGAGGTCAGATGAATAAACGGTGAAGAAACCGCTTAAATAAATTTAGAAAAAAAAAAAAAACCATTCGTTTTCATTAATTGTTTACGTCTCATCCGCGTCTTACAGACATGACCGTAAAGTCTAAAATTATTCTTTTACTCTCTGACAAAAATCTGAATAATCTAAACGACGTCACGTTGAGGTAGTAGTCTGGTAACTTATGCCTATTTTCATGACTTTTTTGGAGGGTGGTTTTTTATAGGAAAATAAAAATGAATTATCTTGAATATTTAGAGTGTTTTTATTTACATGTTGAAAATATAAAAAAAAATTTATTTGAAAAAATTTAATAGTTTATTACTATTATTATTGTCACTCGAAGTTGGAACCTCAAAAAAAATGCACGTGGGTGGCCCGGGTGATTTTGGCTCTTGATGTTATCTGAACTCAAATATTCTTGATTATTCTTAATCTATAGACATGTCATTCTGGTCGGAACTACCGAAGTTAAATTTCAAGGGTAAATAACAAAGTGGCGGACTTTGAAAAAAAAGTCCTTTTATTTTAGCAAAGAAAGGGTTGTAAAATAAAAAGTTAGGGGTGAAAAAAATTCTCGTTAGTACCGACGAGAACTATAAGTGTGTAGAACAGCCTGTTAAAATTTGAAAGCAATCGGTTCGGTAGAAAAAAAGTTAGGACCCGGGCCGACCAGAAAAACAATGTTTCGAGAAAAACGCGTTTAAAGTTCAACAAGAAATTTTCATAAGTAAACTTATACTTACGTCAATCGTCTATGCCTGTGAATAAATATATATAATATAAATATATATAATAGAATAACAGAGTCAACCCAGGTATAAAAAATGCGCGCAAACAATAGAAGGGTCCGAGCGGTTGCAGCTGCCGGTCGACCTTAAAGGTTGGACTCCGAGACGCTCTGGGAAACTCGTTATAGCTCCCGAAATATTTCGAATTTCCGTCTAAAATTTTCACAGTATATTCTCAAGACATTGTACTTTCCAATTAAGAAAAAAAACAATTTTCCATTTTTTGAACCCAAGTTACCAGACTACTACCTTAAATATCAAAGCTACATGGGCGAATTTATAACGAAATACTGTAAACTGTGTTGCTATATGGGTATGTACTTGTTTTACCGTTTAACCAGCCATAAGCTTATTTCTGTGTATGAGAAAAAAAGTAATGCATGTGTAACAATAAGTAGGATGAAAAAAAAAAATAAATAAAAAATAAAAAACAGAATAAATAAATATACGAAATTAATATGATGAGAAATAACGGTTGGGTTCATTTTTAGTCATGTAAAAAAGTTTGCTCCTCAGTCAAAGAAAATTCACGAAAAGTTTCGAATCTTTTTAGAAGAACACTTTTCGCAAAAAGTGGGTGGAATAAAATTTGTAAAAATTAGAAAATGTATATTTGGTAGTGCAGATCAGCAGAAGTGGGAAATAAATCCGTGACCAATTCGGTGGGGATCGGGGTGAAACTTTGTTCACTTTCATTTAGACTACCCCGTATATAAAATAATTCCGGACAGATGGGATATCCAGAAATTTGCGAATATATATATGACATATTTTTTGTTATAACTTTGCGGTTTTATGAGGGTATGAAAATATTTCGACGCATTCCTACGTGTAATGAAATTTATAAATTAGCTTATCGTTGGACTGCAGACACAGTTTTATGAGGAAGTTATTACGGGTATCATAAGAAATCTGTAGAATATAAATAATTTGTTACAAATATTTATAATATACGTATACATTGTGTAGTCATAAGTTATGCCCACCAGCCATAACGACGACGTTTCGACGGTATAATTTAGTTCAACGGTGGCGCCTTGGAAGTCTGTTGGTTAGTTATTATTACGAGGAAATTGGGGAGGTGCAGGAGGAAGGAAAGAAGGAAGGAAGGAAGAATGGATGGGAGAGAAAAAGAGGGAGAGCATCGCTCCTGTTCGATTTTATAAACAATAACAACGACAAGGAGATTGATAAGAGATTAAGGTCACGCAGTAATCCTCCCCTTACCGACCGAGCAAACTCACCCTTTTCTTCCTATATTAAATAAACAAATGAACGAAAAGGGTTCAAATTTTGACGGTGCAACGCTATTTTGTAACGAAAATGAGGTAAGTTATTCGTATAACGAAAATTGTGAAAAAAAATGTGTCATTTCTGATCGTGAGCTGATCGTGAGAGCATCTTTTATTTACGAAATTATTTTAATTCTTAGTTTCCGTCTGGCGACTTCTATATTGCGTGATAACAGTCCCACAACTTCTCATTTTACACCTCATTCTTTCCGGAATTCCGCAACGTATCTCAGATATGGGACCTTATGGCCCCTGAAGTCCAGGAAATGTGGGAATAGTAACACGTGTCAAAAAACCACACAGTTTTTTGACAATTTTCGGGATACTAGTAACTCCTGAATTCCTCCACGAAATAGCGATGCACCGTCGAAATTTGAACCCTTTTCCGTTCGTTTGTTTATTTATTACGTAGGAAGAAATAGGGTAAGTTTGCTCGGTCGGTAAAGGTAGGAGTACTACATTACCTTGAGAGAAAATATTGTGTGCGGAATAGAGAAAAGGAATTACCATGTTTATTGTATTCTATTATATGTATAGTATCGTGATTCATTCGACAATTCACAGTCTGTATATTCAATCCTCTTTTTGATTCATTTATCGCTCTGTCTCTTTTTTCTTCCCTTTTTTTTTCCTACTGGCTTGTTCGTCAGTCTCCTCGATTGAATTGTTTTCACGAATTGTATTCGTTGTGGCGATCAAGCGATGTTGGAAAAGCTGCTATATCGACATTCGCGTTTATCGCTTAATTGCTATTGTGCCATTAGAAATTGATGCTTCTCGTATTGTGTCAACGAATCAGCGACGAAATCTTAGTTTCCAACTCACATTTCTTATACAAGTATAAGAATTACAGGTAACAATATCTTATAGTTTAACAAACGATTTCAATATATTGTAGAATTATTTATTGTCGTTGTGGTTGTTTTTACTGTGAGAGCAATGACAGAAAATGAAAAAGACCGCAAGAAGACAAACTAACGAGTTGTAAGCGTGTAAGAGAAAGTGGTCCCAGTTTCGATGATTGAGAGGGAACGAAGAAACAAAAAGAAAAGAAAAAAAAAAAAAAATAGAAAGAATACGTGTCGATCTAACAACTCATTATCCCCGCGGTATTTTAAGGTTAGATTCTACGGTCACGGCTTATGTTACGTTGATTGAGATTCAGTTTGTTTCACGCTCGGCCGACTGTGGCGCTGCAGGTTTTTCAGTGTTGCCAACGTAACCGTCTAGTGGAAAAAAATGAGCCGTCTCAGATTCATTGTTCCCAAGCGTACCTTTGCACTCGTGTACATGTGTATATTTTTACGTACGCATATAGTAGGGACGGATAGGAGGTGCGGCGTAGTTTCTACGCTGCAGCCAAGAATCAATACGCAACTTGGCCCAGGTCAGGGATCCTTCTCCCACCCCATTTTCCCTCCCTTGTGTCCCTACACTCCCTATACCTGTTCCTTTCCCTATTCTTCCTCCTACCCTCTTCTCGTTTACCTGCTTCTCCTACCCCGCCTTTATGTGCCTCGATACCCAACACGTTGCGTTCATCCCTGTTCCCTCCCCCCAAAGTCTACTTCGATATTGCAAGAGCCCGAGAAGTCGGAGAACTTTATTTTACAGGGACGAATCGGTCTGGATCAAAAGTTTGTTGAATGAATTAAAGGAGAGAAAGAAAAAAAACCAAAAAAAAAACAATATTCAAAGAATTTTCCAGCAATTTTTACATTCGTGACAATGATAGCGAATGCGGATACAACAACAACATCGCTTGTATGTGATGGAAACGAATCCCAACTAATTCGAGAGCTAAGACTTCAATGATTTGGAAAAAGGTTTTTTTAATAGTCTGACCGTTCAAAATAATCAAACTTTAGTGTTTAAATAAAAAAAAAAAAAAAAAAATTATTCCAAGTTTCTTTTTTTCTGCTGGGCTTATTCTATTTATTCTGGGATAATTTTTACGTGTTGTTATTTGCAGAGTAGATTAAAATTTGATTCGTGTTATTACGGCTTTACGTATAATCGTCATCAATTACATTTGTATTTTATAATTGTCCTGTAATGTAAGATTGCTAGAATGATTTTTTTTTTTTTTTTTTAAAGATAAGTTTTCTGGGGATATGGTCAACGAGAAGAATAAGCCGAAAAACATTAGAATCGGATAAAAAGGTCAATCCAGAGTTTGATCATTTTAAATCGTGTTATTAGGAAACCTTTTCTCAAACTGCTAATCAACTATCTCAATTTGTGTTAATCGAATTTACTAAAATTAATTTTCATCACGTGCAGTGAGTAATATATAATGAATCGATTGTATGGAAAAAAGTGTCAAAAATTGTTCTTTTTCAACATTGAAACACGCATCGAGCATCGCGTGTCAGTTGACAGTTCTATAGAATACTTCGAATATTTCTGTCTGTCTGTTAATAATAATAAGACAACGACAACGACAACGGCAACGACAACGATAATAATAATAATAAAACAGTAATAATAATAATTTTAAAAAATCAAAACGGGCTAGGTTGTTGTGTCGTATACATATTGAATTAGAGAATTGTAAAATGATACTTGTAATATAACGATGAAATGTTTTGTTTTTTTCTGAATTATGTACTTGCGGTAATCTGACGCTAAAAAAAAATCCGGTTTCAATTTAACGATAGGATCGTTAAAAGAATACCGTCGTCTTAATTACTACATTGAGAATCTAATACTTAACACACGTCATCATGCACGAGGCAATAAATAACTGGCTAGTTGATATTGCGAACCTTGTGTGACGGACTCCTTCCTATTAAATAATATTATACAATATCGATTATAACTCGCCGTTATATTCCTATGTCGTTAAATTTGATTACGAGTTTATAAAAATGTTCAAATATCGCAGTTTAGCGTGAATTTTTTTTTCAAGAGGATATTCAGAAATAATCTGAATATCACGCGAATAAGACGCAGAAGACGGAAATAATACGATGTACAAAGTAGTCGAGCTGAAAATAAAGTGTTTAATAACCGTTTGTATAAGTTGATACAATAAATTGCTTGCATTATAACTTTGTTCGTGTAATAAGGGATTTTAGAACCGCAACGAGTTTCCGGCAAGTTGTTTCGTTTTACCGTTAATTAGACAAGCGTGTATTATATATGGTGTATGTTTATATAAATGTTGGAGAAAATCTCCTTGTTCTTCATACCTGTAGTAACTACAAACCCTAGTTATTTAAGATGTATATCGATATAATAAGCTGAAGTGGGTACATAAACTGCAACAATTATATCAGCGTGCAAAGACGTAATGTACTATTATCTATGTATATAAAATGACGTAGTTCGTTAAAATGTTACGCTAATTATAGCTTGGCTAGTTGAGAGGATCAATGTACAAGGATCGCGTAGTTAAAAGAGAAATAAATTATAGGAACGAGTAAAAAATTGACTCGTATAACGGGGAGTTGTAAATCATTTGACGTTACATTATACGTATACTGCACAATATAACATAAGCGAGTATGCAATTTAACATTCGTTAATAAATTTATACCGTTTTACAATGTCCGCTAACATGACAATAAAATCAGAGACAGAAAGAGAAAGAGAGAGGGGTAATTAAGAATGAAGAAAAAATGTGAAACGTAATTAATCTGGCAATGTGACGAGAATTTTATAATCGTTACACTTCAATTAGTGATTCATTGAAATTTAGCAAGAATTTTCACTTATTTCGACGAATTGATTGATCGATCGATATGTAATCGTTCGATTGACCAAACTTTCATTCCCTCAATCAATCAAACGCGGACGATACGCGATTCCGGTTCAGTAATTTCAGGGAAATCAGTGTTATTTACTTTAGTTGGCAACAGTTGATTAGCGAGGATGAAAATTAAATGGTAGAAGAATAATGAAATATTTTCTCTGATGTATGAAAACGACTAGCTTTGATTGAAAGAATAAGAGAAGGGGGGAGAAATGAAAAGTAAAAACGGAAGGAAGAAACAAACGCGTGCATAATTAATTCGACCGTAACACGTTTATCATTTTATTCTAAATGCCGGGACAATCTCTTGAAAGTTGAAAATGAACCGCGCATGCGCCAAGTAATTAAATCTCATTGGTCGGCGAAATCTTCCCGCAGCGATATTTTTGTCCGCGACGCAGGCGTGCCAACCTACGCAAAATGTCTACGTTTGAATTTTCAAAGAGCGTAAGCGTTGAATTCCGAGCGTTCTTTGAAGAATCGACTTTCCGACCCGACAACAAATGCTTCCGAAACCTTTCCGAGTCGCTGCCTCGATTATTCGAGATTCTAACCTCGAAAACTCGTATCAACCGCATCGCCGGCAGAAAGAGTTTGACAGCTGAAACTCGGGATGGCCAGCCGATAAAACTCGCGCTTGCGCGGTTGATTATCAAGTATTAAGAGATTGTCCCTGTATGTATATTCGTTCAGTCGAGTGAAATTGGCCGGATGATCGATGATGTTCGGGGAACCTTTTGCTGCCAACTACGCGTGTTGCTGTTAAAACAAACTTACTTCCAACGATCACTCACTAGTAAAAGTTTTATAACGACGGTTGCAGATGTCCACGAATAATCATAACAATCATAATAGTCATCATCATCAATTTAATTAGTCGAACAAATTTTCGACCATCGTCACATCGTCGCGTGGAAACTAGAATCGTCTATAATTTAATATAACTATGCGTAGTAAGTCGATAAGATATCACGAACAAATGATCAGTTTTGCTAATAACTCTGTAACGACGTTAAATTATCTCAGACCTCGTGTCGAAACTACTTTCGATTTTATTCGGTGATCGATTCTACCCGATAACACTATGGTATCGTGTATTTTGTCGTGACGAAACGCACGTGACGCCAAAATTACCTTGAACAATTTAGGGACGGCTATCACGTTTCTCATTGATGTTAGATCAGGGAGTTCGGTTTTAGTGAACAAATTGAATCTACTCCAGAAGACCACTTTTCATCCTTATGTCGCATGCACCATGAGGATGATATGAAGCTGGTAACTTTACCGTAAACGATGAATGTTTGGGGGAAAATCGTTACTTTCTCAGTTTAGTTAATCGTGAGAAACAAAATATACTCATGTTTTGCAAAGCCAACTTCTCGAAGGTCATACAATCGTGTGCAACAATGATTCTACCTTAGTTTACGTTAACGTTAACTAACTTCAACCTCATTCTCCAAGACAATATTCGAAAAACGCTTTGATCCTTGGATCGATCCGATACAAGTGAGGTTATTCTTGGGACTTCTTCCTAGTCTTCCAACATTCTTACTTACATTTATCAGTTCCTGTATTCACACCCACGCGCACCACTTACGTGATGTTGTAGCAGACCATTCATTAACAGCCGACTTCATTGATGCCGGGTCGATGGACTCGCAAAGCTCGTCTATCCATTCGTCGATACCTGTTCTCATCGACTAAACAACCTCCTCTGGTAATTAGTGCTCATGGTGAACTAACCGCCAGTCGGATCATCGTCGTTGTTCCGTTCGCAGACTCACGCTAAAGAATATATCATGTATTTTGAAGTAGTCTTTTTGGAATGAGACATTGTAATACACTCTCGTATTACAATGTCATCCTTTTCTTCTGATCATTCACTTTTTGCTGCTGGCAGGTGATGAGGGAACGAGGAAGAGAGATGAAGAAGTAGCCAAACCCATCACTACCGTCCAATCAATTGATTAGATTTCCGTCGACTTGCATCCGATGCAAGTCCTTTCTCTCTACAACATATCTTCATGCTCTCTGAACCGAGAGCCATGCGGTCGGTTGGCTTGTTTTGAATTTATACCGGTTTCCGATGATTACAACACTCGGAATGACCGGCGACTATAAATTATATCACTCTTGATTCATTATCTATTTATTAAAGTGGAACAATCGCTTATCATTGATTGATGAGTCCTTTTGAGTCTCGTCCCAAGAATTCTTGGCTAGCTCTTCTTCTCCTTCTTCTTCTTCTTCTTCTTTTTCTCCTCTTTTCTGAACGGTTCACCGTCCTTTTGTTCCGCCACTGAACAGGACGGATGGACGGCGCCACATTCTATCGTTGGTCACGGGTTAGTTAGGATGTGTATGCCTAGTATAGTTCAGGGATGTAGAGAACGAATCCACCGATGTTTTACAATGGCTTCTCAAGTCGAGTGTATCTCACTCTTTCATTCCTCCTCTTATTCTCCTGGCGTATCCACAATCGTTTTCTTACTTCTTGATTTTTTACACGGATGTAATTTCTTATTATTATTCTTTCTCGTTTTTTTTTTTTCTCGTCAACAGTCAGATCAACAAGCATTTGTGAATTATACCGTAATATTATTTTACATACGTATTATACCTTGTTTATATCCAACCAAGGTGAATTATTTCGGTTTCAACTTATGTTACACTGTACTGTCCGATTAAAGACGAGATTGTCGTCTCTGAGAAATTCAATCCGGTAAGGATTATGGTCCAGATTTTGAGAAATCATCGTTTGAGTCATGGTCTCAGTCAAAGAGTGATGAAATATTCTGATTTCTTGGTTGATTCGTTGAGAAACATGGTTCATTCGGTAAAAATCTGATGCATCTGAAGTTTCGATTAATGAAAATTTTCATTTGTTAATTTCGATGTTAGATTTCTCTCGATTTAGGCGAGTAAGTGAAACCTAATTAACCATTCGTGAATGCGCAATAATAAAATTATGGTTAAATATCGTATTGATTCACAATTTCCTCCCAAATTGGAAGAATTTTTAATCGAGCTTGACGATCGGAACTTCAAGCACATAAAATCTGACCATTTCCATAAACAGTTGAATAAATTCTAGTGAATTTATACGTACGATCGGAACATTGAGACCATTTTGAAAATTGATCGATAACCGTGAAGAGCTTCTCTTCACAGAAATTACCGTTATAGTTTGAGGTTGAATTGTTATCCCTAACATTGTTGGTCAAATCGTTGCCAAGATGGGAAAGTACGAATGAATCAGACTGCGGAGAAACTATACACACAGGTACATACATTCATACACGCATACATACATGATGATTAATTTGTTCGCACCCGAAGTGCGCAAATTGCGAAACAATCGCGACGTACGTGGACACCATACGAGCCAATAGCGTAGCAGTATACATATACGTACCATGGATGTCGTAAATGGGCGACGGTGAAAGGATTAGACATCCTTCGCGAGATATTTTCTCTCTATTTCTCTTTCTCCCCCTGACGTTGTTCGCGAGTCATACTTGATACACGTGTACCTTACATATTTGCTCGATCAACCACGTCTTATGCTTCGGTAATTGAAGCCATCGCAGGTTTTGGCTCAAGGTGGTTTGATCCGTCATCCGTCCCGTATAGACACACATACACATACGCGTTCAAATATCCCTTGGCTATGATTGGCGAAATTTGACCTGAATATGCGAATAATGCAGCGAAGGAAAATAATGGGTGATTATATAATGATCGATAGTTGCAGTGCTGACGATTATCCATGATCCTATTAACGATATTTGCAATGTGAAAATGAATTCCCATTCACCCTCGTTTCCAATATTTGTTTATTCTTCAGGAATTCGATGATGCAGAATTTGGATTCAAATAATTGCAAAAGCGTTTCAAGATCTTTACGCGTAAACAATTGAATTGTTTCTTATTCTATGTAATTTTTTTTTTTTTTAACTACATGCTCACGTGACCTGAGAACAAAGCAAGGGTGTAACAATAATAATAGAGGTAGATACCGGATGTTTTTACCGTCAATGAATAATTACTTTCAATTGTTATTGGTGGAAGTTCGGTCGCGAACGATTTACTGACGCGCTAACTTTCCTACGCGGTAAAACACGACCGCGTTACATTATCGCGTTCCTATTCATTGAGAGACGCGAGGCTGCTAATGAACGCTAACGAGTTCTTCCTTTGGGACTCGAACATCATTCTTTCATGTGCATCGGCCGGTGTTGTTGTTTTTTTTTTTTTTTTTTTTTTTTTTTTTAACCCTGTTGCGTAACGCGCACACGATTTTCACAGAAAGAATGTCAAAACGTAGGTGAAAAAGTTTTGCGATAAAACACTGTCAAATTAACGCGCATTAACGACGATTTATACGATAAAGAATGAAGAGTTTGAAAAAAAAAAAAAAAAATTATCCAACGTTCTCATTTCTTGTTAAATCTGTGTTTCAGAAAGAAGTCTGGAGGATCACGAAGATGTCCTCCGCGTTTACAGGGACATGGAATACTTCGCTCCGAACACCCCAAAGCGACTGGTATTCCGACAAGATTTCCGGAAGTACGAATTCTTCCACGATTCAAAGGTGAGAATTTAAAAAAAAAAAACAAAAAAAAAGCCGAATCCTAGTTTTCCCCATTATTTCCCGTCACGTTGCTTTTTCCATTCACGCTTATTTTCGTTCTTAACTCCTCTCGGTATTTACCGCTCTTTACCGACCGACTGTGTACCTTTTTTCGAACTTTGTTACCGACGTAGTTTGTATCTACCGTTGGTAAATCGCACTCCGAACGTCGGACGGTTATCAAAAGCTCCTCACTTACCTACCGTAGATATTCAACCGACTAATTGTCGGATGTAGAAATTCATACTCAAACGAACTGACTCGATAATATCCTTATTAATCCATCGAGTCAGTCTCGTTTCAACTTTGCCGTTCAACTACCGATTGCGTTCGAGTAGCCAGTGCAGAATATCGACCATTACGGGAATGAAAAATTGTCAGGCCAACGTTCATTCTTCAAAATTAACTTCCGCATCGCTTTCATTTTCCTTTCTTTTTTTCTACCTTTGATGTTTACTTTACTTTTTTGGTTTGTAAATTACGTCAATGAGGTTTGTTTTCTTCTTTATTGCAAAAAAAACAAAAATATTTAGGTACCTTGTCTCGTGAGTGATGTTGAATTTCGTACATTTGTTTTTTAATTCGTACTCGTTCGTTCGTTAAATTTATTGCACTGTAGTTAACAACGATCAATTCTTGAATTTACTGCTGATTCGGCAACAATAAAGATTCTATTAAAGTTGGTATAAACTTCTTCCGTTTCTTCGAACGTGATGAATTTTCAAACAATCTTTATTACAATAATATACCCTGTTTAACTAACGCATCCCATAACGCAGGAGAGTGAATAACGATGCAGAGAATATGATACACAAAGTGGAACACGGAACGCGTTTTGTATGTAGAAAAATTTCATGCAATGCCGGTGTGTAATATACACACATATTTATTATACGTATACGCGCGTAAAGCGACGATAGCATCAGCAATTATAAATCGCTTTACGTTCTTACCGTGTACGATATTGAACCAATATTGAAGCCACGCTTTGAGATCGTTGGATTGCGATATGAGAGGATAGGATGGGATTTGATGGGTATCTGTACACTGGGAATATATTATTACCTAGGCGAGGAGTTCGTTTCATCGATTTTCATATTATTAAATGTTGCGTACGCGATAGTGGATCCGCTATATCTTTCTGTGTGTCCATACAATTTACACGCGTACCAACCTACGCAATATACTCCATGCACGTGTCAGACCCGATTCATCCAGCATTATACGTACCTACTGCTCTCTCGATTTCGAATATGACTGTTCTCTCTGCCTGTATTATATCTTCCTCCTCCTCCTCCTCCTCCTCCTCCTCCTCCTCCTCCCGTTGTTCGCGTGCTCTATGGTTTTCTATTACTACAATTCTCCGCACACATCGCTGAAATACAATTCTGAACACACCATAATCTTCGATTTGTCGTTCGGAAATTAATCTCACGCGTTGTGCATTGAAATGCTGCAACGCTTGCGTTGTTGTATAATAACGGATCGGTTTGTCGGATGCTCGTGAAAATTGTTTGATCGTGAATTTTAACTGTGCAGCTATTTTCCGTGGAGTTGAGAAATCCGTACCAAGTTTGAAGTTGTTTTATCACAAAAATTCTTCGCAAGAAAATTGCGATCTCGAACGATCTTAAACGTCGACTCATCTTTTAAGTTCGTATTGCATTTTTGCAAATTCATTTTGCGTTTTCGAAACAGACTACAGTATTACAGGTGTACAAAAAATTGATCAACATCCTCCCCCTCCACCTATCGCAATGAAATAACTATCAGAATATTCGTCGATATACGATGAAAGAATAAAATCATCTAGTATTTTTTTTTTTTATTTTTTATTTTTTTTTTTCCATTTGTTTAAATGTAACTTCGTTGTTTGGTCAGCGAATTGCGAGGCGATGAAAACTGAATATACGTGTATCTAAGTCTGTCGTTAATTAAACATCGGATTAACCGAATCCCATTAATAAAGTGAAGGATATGTAATTCATTTACGTCGTGAGTAAAGTTTGTATAGTCCAGGTACTCACGGATGCTTTGTTATATAAACAGTGCCCGCATCCGTTGCGAATTAATTATCCACACCCCTTCGATTATCTTCTCGTCTCTTCTCTTCTCTCCTCTCCTATTCACCCATGAATTACCTACGTCTCTGACAGATCCTAACAGGGATTCGGAGCTCATCTCAATATGGGATATTCCATGCCATATCGAACAGGTTACTACCGCTAGTCGATTTTCAATTTCATCGAAACATTTTATTCCCCCATTACAATAGCGTGTTTAAAATTGAAATTTTTATATTTTTAATCGTTTCACGCAGTAGCATTTTCAGTCTTAAATATCAAAAAATATTTTCAATTCGTTTCCCATCTTCTTTCAAAATCCTTCGAAAATTTCTCATATATATATATATATGTATCATCTTTCGTTTCGTTTATTCTGAAATCAGTTTCGCGTTGGAATAATTTTTCACATCCTACTCGCGTTTCTAGAACCTTGCTCATTTTCAATTTCCACAAATCAATGTTTAATATTATTATTATTATTATTTAGTTTAAAACCGATAAAAAACTAAAAGACAAACGTGAGATATCGTCCTTGAATGAAACTCTCGACAAGTGAAATGAGGAAAAAAAATTGCAACGATAGAAATGATTTCACATAACGAAATCGACGTTGAACTCGATGAATCAATTTTTCAAAGCTTTTTTTTTTTTTTTTTTGAAGCAGATATTCGTAATTCGGCATTTGCGTTTCGTGAAACAATAACGAAATAGAAGCAATTGGGGCTGCTTTAGTAAGTAATTTGAAAATTATGCAAACAAATCGAATATCGTTGGGTCAAAATTTGACAAAGTTGGCAGGGAATGCCCCGTATCTCTCTCTCTCTCTCTCTCTCTCTCTCTCTCTCTCTCTCTCTCTCTCTCTCTCTCTCTCTCTCTCTCTCTCTCTCTCTCTCTCTCTCTCGGGATCCAAAACTCCGTAAGCTCGACTTGCGGGTGTGCACCTCGTGTCATACGAAGAATACAGCGTCTGCTGCATTTGATAGCTAAGAGAAACCTCGCGACGAGCCATTGTTCATCCCGTCTGTGTACGTGTATGCACAACTGTACAATACATACCATACACCCACCTATCCACTTGTCCGTATCGTAATTATACCTGTGCAGTCTGTATCTCGCCTCGATTTCATCGCTCGATCGGAAATTGGAATACACTGAGAGAAATTTTTATTTCCGGTTACCGGCTCGGTCCTTGAATATTTTCATTTTTTACCACGATCGACAAAATACAGTTCTAGGTAGAAAATGAAAATTAGTTTTTTTTTTCTAGCTGTTAACGGAAAGTCTGGGATCTGTTTTACCGAAGTTTTCTAGTTACTGTAACGAATTAAATTTTTCTCAGTGTATCATGTAACGTATAACAGTGGTTGAGCGGGGGATATTCAAAGTCGTGTCTCGATGCAAAGTGCAAAGTTCGATTATAAAATGTTCCCACGATCGTGATTATCGTCGGAAATCGCGCGTATAATCTTTTTTTTTTTTTTTCTTCTCTTCTCAACAATTTATTGACAAGGAATGAATCTCAAAGAGTCAGCGTAAGGTGCTTTAAATTAATTTAATCGATCGATAGGCAGACTCGAATATATCGTTCTTCCGATCAATCGATTAATCGAAGCTGCTGATCGATCGATTAATCGCACCGCGCTATTTCAAATCATCGTATTTAAGTTAGTTACGTCGTGTTGCAAAGATGCATATTATTCGGGAATAATTGTTATTTCGCAACTTTACAATTGCCTGAAATTCGGTAAACCGTAACACAAGGTAAAACATCGTACGCGCATGTTGCAGAAACATGTCTTTTATCACAAATTATCCGAATCGAATATGCTTCACGACATTAAAGATGTTTCAACATCAAAATACGTGAACCTGCAATTTTCGAATATTTCGATTTCCTTCGTTTTTCTCAATCACTTGACAAGTCTTGCAATCTAATCGTCAATCACAACCATGTAAATCTCAAAGTATGTGTCCTCTTCTTATACGCACCTTTTGCAACTTTTGTTTTCACTCCTTTTGTTTCTTTTCTTTTCTTTTTTTTTTTTTTTTTTGTTTTTCTTTCATTTTTTTTCTTCTTCGTATGCCATTCGTTTTTGTTACCCTTGTTTCGCCTCGGATACAAAAGAGATCGGGATAGGCTAGATTCTTGTTTTTACTAACGCGGCACTAGGAAGGAAGATATATAAGTAGGCCCGCAGTATTTCATACGCTGTTCTTTTTTCTTTTTACCCTTATTCCTTCTGTTTCGGGAGCTGAAAGAGAAAAAGGAGGTAAAAAAATAAAAGAAAAAAGAAAGAAACAAGAACGAACGAAATTCATACACACACATGTATATATTCTTATTTATCGTACTGCCACCAGATGTGTGATCTATAGATCAACGCGTTGTGTAATATTTCCTCCTTTTCACTCCCGAATCCTCGTAAGTAATTTTTCCTCCGTTTCGATTTTTTTTTTTCTTTTCCCTCCGTACGTTCGCAATAAAATTTTCGCAATGATTCGATTATTGACCGTAACAAGAAGAAATGTCGGTATTTGTAATAAATCGATGTAAATTAGCATTATGTTATTTCGTTCTTTTTGCTACTCTTTCAACAGATTACGTAATTTTACATTTTCGTTTTCATTTTTTTATTTTTTTATTTTTTTTTTTTTAATTTTATTTTATTTTTTTTTCGTTGCAGCAATTCTTCCCCGAAGAGATGGTTGACTACGAAAGTAGCGCATTCTTAGGACCATTTACGAACAAGTACGCGGTGATGCAGGTGAGTCGATAAGCATGGGAATAAATTGTATAACGCGTAGTTTTGCAAAAATTTTGAAGACGGCGGGAGGGGGTGGGGGGGGGGGGAGTGAAGGCGGAAAAAGTAGAAAAATAAAAAAAAGTTCTCCAATGGCTGTGTAAGAAACGTATCCGAAGATACGAGGAAGAGTTTAAAAAAATAAAAAAATGCTGAAAAATTTACTCACCGCGTCACCTCGATGGATAATTAAAATCGGATTAAAAACATCACGATTTAATCACTTCCGAAACTTCTGATTTTAACTATCGTGAAATTTTTCTGTCAAATTTTATGACGCGTCGCACGATTTTTCTCAAATTAAATTCCACGACGCAGTTCGAATACAATAACGTTTTTTTTTTTTTTTTTTTTTTTTTTTTTTATCAATCTTCACTATCTGCTTCAACTGATCCAAATAAAATATTCCTGGAGATTTGTGATAGCATTTTTTTTTTTTTTTTTTTCCTCTCGAATTTTTGATAATTTTTCTCTTCTCCTTACCTTCGATTCGGATGATTCATCCCTGATATCAAATTGTGTAAAACGTAAACAATGAATTTCTCGTTTTGTTGTTGTTGCTTTAGTCGATATAAAAATTATTCTTATTGTACGAATTTCAGAACATGATTACCACCGGCGAGAAGTGTCCTTCGATATTTAGTTCGGCCTGGATTCGAGATCCAAGTAAGAACGTATGGTCCAAGATTTACATGGTTCTTCGTGAAACCAAGCTTTACTGCTCGCCTAAGGTAAGGACTGCTTTTAATTATTTAAACTACGCGCTTGCTCGCTCGCATCGTTTCGTCCGTAAATTTTTGCCCACGCGGAACTTAATCTTTTCCTCTTTTTTCTTATCCTCCTTCTCTTATTATTCCTCTTTAATTTTAACCCTCGCCACATTTTTCAGACCATTAATTTTCTCCCATTCTACACGCGTTATGTATTTTATACGTTAGATTATTAATCAACAGTACTTGTATTATGCATGATAATATTTTGTAAACTTTTTACATGTGTATTCGTTTGATCCTTTGTATTAATCTTTTACCAAGTTTTTCACTCAGTTTTAATATCGTTTCGTTTTGTTTGGTTTCCTATCCTTTTTTTTTTTTTTTTTTTTTTAACCTTTTGTTTTTCACGTTTTAAATTTCTCTTACAAAAATTTCACCTGTAAGGAAAGTAGAAATTTTGAAATTTTTCTTCTTCTCTTTCTGCCTCTTCCTCCCTTTATTCGTTTTATTTAATTTTGTTTTCTCTTATTGAGAAGAAAATACGATGTAATTAAAGAAAAAAAAAAATGAAACGCGGAGGAACGGATAAAAAAGTGATAGAAAATGGAAAACTTTACTAGGTGCAACGAAGTACGAAATATACAGTCAATTTTTGTGAACATTTATGTTTTATTCGCATTCGCGTTGTATTTTTCTCACGTACGTCAAGAAGGTGAAAAATACCAAAGGATGGAAATAAAAATTGAATGATGGAAATTTCATGAATATCGATCTATTACACACAACTGTTGCACGAAATAACGACTCGTGTTTCTTTGCCGATTCTGTGAAAGACTTTCGTCCCAGTTTTAGCTTTTGTGTTTAGAAATATTCCCACGTGGCGGGATGTCAAAATAAAAGTTGGGGAAAAAAAACAGCACGTAGCAAACCTGCGACATTCCCTGCAGCAGCATATTTGTAAAATTTCGTTGTATTTCATTGTGCATTTTGTTCATTTTCCTCCGAAGAAAAATAGCGTCAAGGCAGCTGCGAAGAGGTGAGAGAATGAAAAAGAAAATTATAATTATAAAAATAAAATAAAATAAAAAAAAAAATAAAAAATCAGACCGTTAAGGCGTAACCGGTTGTGTGGATAATGTGAAGTTACGTAAGAGAGATAACGAGAGGAGGAAGAAGAAGAAGAAGGGGGCGGGCGGGAGGGAGGAGGACAACAACAACATTCTGCAACATTGTCAGAAAGGCAACAAACCCAATATATATCGGCTTTCTATATGCGTACGCGTGTTACGTTTTCCAGAGATGAATAGACGCTATTAGATGTTGTAAAATTTATTGTAACGATTGGCAGAACATCGTTTACATCCGCATGCATCTTTATTCGTGTAATTTGTTACGTTACGTAGAGGTATAAAGTGTTGACTTACGGCCAGCTGCTCCCAATTAATATTGTAAGTACGCTGCAACATGTGGGTATATATATACATATATATGTGTGTGTGTGTGTGTGTTTGTGTTTGTGTATGTAAACTATATCGCGATGAGAGTAAAAAAAGTAAAATTGTGAAACAAAACTTTGAATAAAAAAGTGAAAATAAATACGAGAAACGTGTTCGCGTATTTTTTTTTTTGTTTTCTCCATTTTATTACTTCTTGCGAGGTTAAAGTTATCAATATTGTTTATTGTTGAAAGTTGTTTGAAATTGTCGACAAATGATTGTTTTGCAATTTTCTGGACGGCTGGAGAAGCAGATCGAGTTTCTCAAGTATGAGTTTATTATACCTATAATTATTTTCATTCGTTGCGATTTATCAGATTTCAGACAATTCTGATGGTACATGTAAATACATTTACAAACTAACTAAAAAAAAAAAAAAAAGGAAGACACAAATGGATCGTTAGAATAACATTATGAAATTTAATCTCGCGTTTGTTCCTTTTTCGATGTACCTTAAAGATACTGGAGGAATTGTAGAAATGAAGAAAACAAAATGTAACGATATGATTCGATAAAAGGATACAGAAATTTCCGATCAATCTGTAATTGCAAACGTTTTACAAATCGTTCGTTTGCGTTGAAACTTTGTTTTTTTCTTTTTTTTTTTTTTTCGTATGTCTTATCGGTTTGACAGATTTGAAAAAAATTTTTGGCACAGAAACTGGATCTCATATATATGTCGAAAATCGGGTGTTAATAGCACTTCTTAGCAAAAATGAGCCGGGAGTTTGAGAAGATCGATAGAAATTAATTGAGTTTAAGATATTTTTCTCAAACAATTACCGATGTTTTTTGTTTTTTTTTTTTTCCTTTCGGTGGGTACAAAATCGATCGGATCTTTTGCGCTGCGATTTGAATCACGAGTGCCAGGCAATATAACTGGGAGTTGAATAATCCTATTAAAATTTGAGAGCTGGAGATCGATTCAACGGCTGGTTCTCTCCTCGAAAGACTCGGGAGAGAGAGAGAGAGAGACAGAGAGAAAGAGAAATATCGAATGCACGAGGTGGCGACATAGAATTGCTAGTTTGTGAATTAGACAGCAGCCAGGCAACTACGAGACATCCGTTCTTTGCAGCGATTCTTTGATTATTTATTTTTTTTTCATCTTTCGTTTTTTCCTTTCGTTCTTTTTTTTTTTCTTTCTCTTTTTTTCTTCTTCTTTCTATCTCCTTATTATCTTTCGCCGAACAACGGCCTTTCGAATTCCTTCACGAAACCGTCATCATAATCATCAGAATTGTAATGATCGTTATGATCGCCGAATAGGAAATGTCAGATATAATTATACTCAATGGCTTTGGAAGAATCTTTGATCGGTGAAAGGTGCAACAGAACAGAGAGTCAATAAATGGTGTCTTCTGGCTATAAGCTTAATGTGAATTGTATTAATTATCATCATCGTTACCATCGTCTCATTCTCGTTTCAGATGTTCGTGATTTCGTGTTTTTTTTTTTTTTTATCTATTTTAGTTTATTTTTTTTCTTCTCCTTTTCTCCCCTATCCTTACGTATTTTACTCTGTATCGTCTCTCTCTGTTGGTCAAAATATCGCAGACGAGTTAATTATATAAAGCAGCAGCGGCAAACCAGCGTCTGGTTATGCAGGTTTCGTTATTTTTTACCTGCCTACATACCGGGACAATCTCTTGAAAGTTGAAAATCAACCGCGCATGCGCCAAATAATTCAATCTCATTGGTCGGCGAAATCTTCACGCAGCGATATTCTTTGTCCGCGACGCAGGCGTGCCAACCTACGCAAAATGTCTACGTTTGAATTTTCAAAGAGCGTAAGCGTTGAATTCCGAGCGTTCTTTGAAGAATCGACTTTCCGACCCGACAACAAATGCTTCCGAAACCTTTCCGAGTCGCTGCCTCGATTATTCGAGATTCTAACCTCGAAAATTCGTATCAACCGCATCGCCGGCAGAAAGAGTTTGACAGCTGAAACTCGGGATGGCCAGCCGATAAAACTCGCGCATGCGCGGTTGATTTTCAAGTTTCAACAGACTGTCCCGGTACATCATTTTTAACCACACCTTACGTATTGTTTCACTAGACAATTTGTCGACTTTTTATTTTCACCTTTAATTTGGCATTTTAAATCGGTTTGTGCGCAGATACATCTAGTCAGCCGTGTGATACGACAATGGCGTCATATAGATTCTGCGGCAGCGGTAAGTCAATTTTCTATTCACGTAGTATTATTCGATATTTAAATTTATCAACCCGCTTCATCTTTTCTGTCTCTCTCTCTCTCCATCTCCTTCCTTCCGTGATGCATCCGCATTTCTCGCTGATTCGTTAATCATCGATTATCGACACCGATTATTATATTGATATTAACAAGATCTGTCCGTATAATCAGCACGTAAAACTTCGGCTTTCGGATCGTACGTTGATACAAGTTTATAAGTTTATTGATACGTAGGTGAATAAAAATAAAAAAAAAAAAGAATAAATAAATGAAATAAAAATTAAGTGAGAAATACGAGATAAAAAACAAATTAACTGCCGCTTATTACAGTCCGTCTTTAACTTTATAATCCCGGTACATCATTTTCAAGTTTCGAATTTTATTACGCATATACTAAATTGACACGACAATTTTCTGCGCGCAATCGTTCTGAAAAATTGATTTATGCCATCGCGATTAGGATCATTATTGAAAAAAATATGCTCAGTAAAACATTACTGTATATAGATGTTCGTATGAAATACAAGTTTGAAAAATAGAATCAATCATTTTCATTTAAGGTATCGTATCTTTGGTTTCTTTTTTTCGTTTCTAATTATCATCACCTCGAGATGTAGAGCGCATCTTTTTTTATTTGCCTTACTTTTTCTTCTTTTTGTTTTTTCTTCTCATTCATTCCAAATCAAATTCAAATTCGATTAACGTCTCAGCCGTGTTCTTCTTTTCAAGCTTTTATTTTACAACGATTGTCGTGTATTTAGAGAGGTTCTTTTTTTTTTTCTTCGTTCAGTTTTACACGACGATCGACTGGCAGTTCTTAAATTTGAATACTGTCGCTGCACGATCATGCACACAAGTTTCGCGCGAAACACTTTGATTCTTTTAATTCCCGTTCTTTTTTTTTCATTGGTTTTTTTTTTTTTTTTTTTTTTGTTTTTTGTTTTTCTTAGTTTTAATAGCACCTCCGAGGTATTGGTATTATTATTACAGTAAAAGATTTGATATTCCCGTCACGTTCGGTTGGTCATATGTATACCTAATAATTATATAGATCCGTATAACCGATCCTTGAATGTTTTATTAAATTTTTTTCTATTTTTAATTTGCTTCTTCACTCGTTCCGTTCTCTTTATTTGTCCCCTATGCGTTTCGATGCCGATCGTTAAATAAAATGTATGAATATACATATACAGGCATACAATACCTGTGGAGGAAGAGGATGATTATTATGTGAAATCGTACAATTGGCTATCAAGTCGAACGACGATATGAAAATCACGCGAAGCAATCATTCGGGGATTTTTAGTGATTATTAATATCTTCTTTTTTTTTCTTTTTTTTTTGCAATAACAATTCGCACGTGCCAAGTCAGTACACAGCGAGTGGGAAACCACAGAGCAATAACGCGGGTCTAAGATTGACGCAGCAAAGAGCGGGGAAAAAAGAATTTAAAAAAAAAACGCAGAAATACCGCGTTATAAACCTGAAAAGTGTGAGTCAAGTTCGATGGTTCAAGTCTGCAACCATCATCTCTGCATAGCTTTTAAACGAGGCGTTGCATTAGTCGTCTATCATATTTTGTAGACCTTACACTGAGAGAAATTTTTAGTTCCGGTTACCGCTCAGTCCTTAACTATTTTCATCTTTTACCACAATCGAAAAATATAGTTCTAGGTACAATATGAAAATTAGTTCTCTTAGTTAGTTACCGGAAAGTCTAGTATCCGTTACTATTCTTTCTCGTTACGATCACTGTTGCTATATTTTCTTGTAAATGTTGCGAAAATTTAATGCTCGTGCAACGATAAATTGACGTTAAAGCCTTGTTTAACTAAAAAAGTAGAGTAAACCTCAGAAACTGAATTTGCGTTGCAATAACCAAAAAAGGATCGACGATAGCGCAAAATGTTTACGCGTACCTCGTTTTTCGTAATTCCAACAATATTCAAACAGTTTTTTTAACGATACCTGTTTTACCGAATTTTTCTAGTTACTGTAACAAATGAGATTTTTCTCAGTCTGTATACCTTGCAATCTTACTCGAGGGAAACAATAAACCTAAATAAATTGCATGGTCTAAACATCCAAATAAAAGAGACGGAGATGAGAAAAGGTGAGAAAAAATCTAAAAATTCTCGATTCAAAAAGGCCGATCGTTTTGGTGGCGTGCTGTCTTGACGATGCTTGAATAACGCGTGCATACCGTGTCTTGGTGGCCCGTCGGAACGGAGAGGAGGGCTTCCGGGTAATTAATATCGGTCTGACGCCCGAAAACATCCCATTACCAGCCAGTCTGCTCGCTGCCAAAACATCGTTAGTCTCGAATGACCCAGATTATATTATTACACAGCTACAGCTGAGGACAGGGACTGTTGTGTGTGCAACGGAATTTTCAACCTTTATCGCCTTCCAAATTCACACTACCATTGTATCAAAGCGTCGCAAGAGTGTTCGTAATTTTAATTGATTACTTGAAGAAGACCGTAATAAAAGGTGTATCCATGACGTTTGAATCACGCGAATGACTTCGAGTCACGTGCTTTGAGTCACGTGAACCGATGTCGAATCGTATTATTATATCGGCACAGTCAACGTAGTCATGTTAAGTTCATGGTCATTTTAAGTCATCTTCGGTTAATTGAGGGCATCGGCCAAGTGATGGGACGTCAAGTTTCTCGAGTTCATTTCGTTGCTGGTAGAGTAGTTGTTCAGGTCGAAAGTTTAACGCAGTCATTAACGATTGAATCATTCCAATGATTCAACGATGCTGAACTTACTTAACGTTAATGCAACGAAACTTTGGGGAAAAAATCATTGTTGCACAATTTTAGAACGACTTTTAAGGATTTGCCTTCTAAAAATAGCAGTATGTGTTGTTTGTCATGTTTTACTAAAGTGCAAACTAAGGATTTATTCTAAACGTGCATCGTTAAAGTAACGTTAACAACTTCACCCTCGTAAGATTCATTGGTAGTCGTCGCGCACGTTAGGAATGGACGTTAAATTCTTTTGAAAAATTCATACTCGAACCTATCCCAACTACGTCTACGAACAACCTTGTTCGATTTCTATCCGAAAGTTCAATCACATATATTTCTCATTGTTATACAATGCGTGAGCGAAATCGGAAAGACATAGAAGACTGGGTAGTGCAAATGGGACGATTGCGTTGAAGTCGTTACCAAATTAAAGACCCGATCATGATCTGCGTTCTACTTGCTGATTATCAGGTTAAGTGTCTGCGTTTTTTTTTCTTTCATTCTCCTTTTTTTTTTTTTTATTTCCGATTGTCTCGGAGGTGGCGAACAATGCGAAACGTGTGAAATACGACGAACAACCTCGTCGTCTCTTCTCGGAGCTGGGACGACGACGAAATTGCTTACGCTTCGCTGAGGTGGTTAAACCGCGAACGATGTTGTAATTATAATCCTAGTTGCGCCGCCGGCTAACGACTACTACCCACTTGCTTTGCTGAATTGCTATAACATAACCTAGCCTAACCCCGACAAGTACCATGATTGTTTTACCCGATATTAGCGTATGGTGGTACTACGTTCGTGGCGGCGTACGGGATTTTCTTATCTTCACCATACGTGTACCTGCGTGTTACGTCCGATGTGCAGACACATCGTGATCGTTGTCTGTGCACGTGTATATTTTTAGCTCGTATGAAAGTGCGTCCAAAAGTCAGGCGCAGCTCTTTACGTTTGTCACGCCTCACGACTATAGTCATATATTAATAATCACAGTTGTTGAGAATTAACGAGTTTTTCATGTCTAATGCAATCGTTGGAAAGAATCGTTTCCTGTTACAGAATCAGATCAACGCGTTGGCTGGTCGCGGACTTTACATAATCATCGTTTGTTATAACTGGTCCTGATTTAGACTGTAGACATAAATTTTCGAACAAGCCAAGGACGAAATACATGATCAATCAGTCATTGAAGCATTTGCCGAACGATATAATGATGCGTGCATGTGCACGTGAACCAAATCCGTCGATGTCGTTATTGGTCACGATGCAATTAGCCATTAGCTCCGCGTGCAACGGCGATACTTAAACGTCCATCTCACGTGTGTCGTTGGGCAATAACATATAGAGCGGTAAATCGGTATGGTTCCGTCCGATATTGACGAGTGCTATGAATAAAGCGAGGGTACCATCGCGCATAAGAATTAGTCCGAAAACAATTTGCGAAACTGTGTTCAGACTGACGTCAGGCGGTCGGAGTCAAACTCGTTTCCACAAGAACAAAGACTGTTCACTGGTTGATCATTCCTAACGTGTTTTCGTTCGTTCCTTGAACTGTTCGTTGGAACAGCTAATTCGCATCTCTCCACAATGGATCCCGACGATGAGAAGAGTCTCGAGGGTTACTCTTCTCATGGTCCCGCAGGTTACTACTTCGCCAAGCATTCGCGATGTTGGGTTTCACGTGGACCCGGACGAATGGATGATGCTGGGCTGTTGGTGTCGGAGGATGAGACGGAGACGGAGATGGAGGCGGTGGTGATGGTGATGCTGACTGACAGCTCCGCAGCAAACAACTATGAGTGATGATCCTCGCCCTCTTCCACATCGGCACCGCCACCCTTAATCTCGACTCTTCTTGTCGATGGAGCCTTACACTTGCCTCATCCAGCGTTCTCTTATACGTATACATGTACTCCTTGAATTTTCTCGGTTTTATACGTGCATGTATATATGTAGGTCGTCGGCAATGGAAAGGGGAGTCCCGTTGAGGAAGGCCCAGCCTTCTCTGGTTGGTCAGGAGGGCGCAGCCTCGGTTCCTACCTCAACGATTGGCCGAGTTTAGGGTCCTTTTTTTTTCATTTTTCTTTATCTAACCTCGCTTTATGATGCGAAAAATATTTTCCAGTCTACACCTATAGGATTATCAGATTTTATCGACCTCCCGAGGAATGGAGGGCCTGACGAAGGCGTGGCTCGATCACGCGCCGGGCACTAATTGTTTCGTAATTATTACATTAACGGTTCTTATCCTGACAAACGCCACGAATTGCAATGATCTCAGATTCCATTTTTCTTTAACGCTCGCGATCGATTTGTAGATCGCAGAATTATTTGATGACGATTTTTGCATACGGTTGGATTTCTTTACTTTTGTCGAATGTTCTCATTCATTGCACTGCGTGCTTGGGTTAATTATGGAATAATGCAACGCTCGAGAGCTGCATTATGCATTAGCCTTGAATTGTTGGAAAATATTTGCCTTTTGTCACTAATGACGGATTCATGGAAAAAAATATATTTGTAGTACAATAGTTTCGTCGTTCTTGGAACGGGAAATTACTGGTGGAGGATCGACGTTATCGAAACCCAACTTCGTCTTGTACGTGTCGCTGCTGTACATGGAAAACTTGAAAGTAACTCTCGGTATTCAAAAGTAAAAACAAAAACAGATTTGTATCTATCGAATTTTTATTCTTGGCATACACTGCCGGGTAAATAATGTTTGGGTATACCGGTCAAAATTTCTTGCCGTACTAAAAGTTAGATAACGGACTTGAAAATAAAGATGATGAAATTTCTCAAGCGTTGTTTTAAAGATGATAAGTTTATCTTTATTGAAGCTTTTTTTAGAAAATTCACTACGATTTTTTTTTTTGGCCTCGGTACTTTTGAACATAGCTGTTTTTTAGCTGCTGAAAATTGACCCCGTAGCTTAGAAAAATTTTTTCCTCGTTTTTTTTTCTGTGGTAAACTTGAAAAGAATATGAAAATCTAAATTTTAATTTTTTAAAAAGTTTCGTACGATTCTTTTTCGCCCCAGTGAAGCATTTTTTTCAATATTGCAGTTATTGGATTACGCCCTTTTTTTAAAACATGGTTTTTTAAAGCTAAAAATGCAATACTGGGGCGAAAAAAAATCGTACGAAACTTTCGTAAAAAAAACGAAAACATAGTTATTCATATCCTTTTTAAGTTTACCGTAGAAAAAACAGAGGATAAAATTTTACCAAAGCTGTGGAGTTGATTTTCGATCGTTGAAAAATAGCCGACAAGTGGGAATGTTCAAAAGTACGTACCGGGGCCAAAAAATAAACTTTACATCGTTGAAAACTTTCTAAACAAGTCCCAACATCTAACTTTTCGTGCGGTAAGAAATTTCGACAAGTGTAGTCAAACTTTTGACGAGCAGTGTATTTGATCCGGGATTTCGACAGAGTGATGAAGGAACGTTATTGGATCTTACAATAACGATTTGTTTGATACAGTGATTTGAGGAATTACTGTATCGATCGAGATTCAAAGATACGAAATGAAAGCAATGCCGAAAACATTGACGATCCTGAGTCACGTTTAAGAAGAAGCTTGACGCAGCGACAAAGTTTGATTTAATGCTTAACGTTGAGAAGTGGCCAGAGAGGCTTTTTCCATTATCGAAATTCAACGTCGGGTTGTACGTGTGGACGCCGGGAACTCTGTGAAAATCAGTTGTTGACTGTGGCGAGTGGAGAATTCCGTGATCGCCCGAGAGAAGAGTGAACCTGGTAACGCGAGGTGGCTCAGGTTCGATCAGAGGAGTGCGGGATGCATCGGTAGGTTATCGGGAATGACAGGCTTTGGATGGCAGGTTCCGCCGAGGGTTCATCGAGCACGAAGCTCCGGACACCGACGATGTTACCTGGTAACAAATGAAAATTAGGAAATTGAATTGAATCGAATTGAATCGAATTGAGTTTAGACCCGTGGGGGATGAGCTCGGCGAGTTGGAGAGGATTCCTACTCTCCTCTCTTCGACCCGGCTACCATCTATTCGCGTAATTACTCGTGACACGGGCTTGATATATAGTACATCCAATTTCAAACAACCCGGCTCTTAGTCTAATTGTCGTGAATGGAATAGACAGACCGCTATGTACCTATAATATATTTCCCATGATTTCGTGCCTATGTCTGCGCTGCCGTAACTCTCTTCGTCCTTTTACACTGTAAGAAAAATTAGGTGCCGACTTGTGGAGACTGTAATTTAGCGTATGTCTAACACCGTCTGATGTCAAATCGATACTATTCGATGCCAATCCAAAACTGTCTGATGTCAAAGTGATACTATTCGATGTCAGTTCCATGCTATCTGGTATCAATTTAATACCGTCTGATGTCAAACCGATACTATTCGATGTCAATCCAACGCTATCTTATGTCAAAACGATACTATTCGATGCCAATCCAAAACTGTCTGATGTCAAAGTGATACTATTCGATGTCGGTTCCATGCTATCTGGTATCAATTTAATACCGTCTGATGTCAAACCGATACTATTCGATGTCAATCCAACGCTATCTTATGTCAAAACGATACTATTCGATGCCAATCCAAAACTGTCTGATGTCAAAGTGATACTATTCGATGTCGGTTCCATGCTATCTGGTATCAATTTAATACCGTCTGATGTCAAACCGATACTATTCGATGTCAATCCAACGCTATCTTATGTCAAAACGATACTATTCGATGCCAATCCACCACTGTCTGATGTCAAAGTGATACTATTCGATGTCAGTTCCATGCTATCCGGTATCAATTTAATACCGTCTGATGTCAAACCGAAACTATTCGATGTCAATCCAACGCTATCTTATGTCAAAACGATACTATTCGATGCCAATCCAAAACTGTCTGATGTCAAAGTGATACTATTCGATGTCAGTTCCATGCTATCTGGTATCAATTTAATACCGTCTGATGTCAAACCGATACTATTCGATGTCAATCCAACGCTATCTTATGTCAAAACGATACTATTCGATGCCAATCCACCACTGTCTGATTTCAAACTGATACCATTCGATGTCGATCCAACACTAGCTGATGTCAGTTCAGCACTATCTGACATTAAACTGATACTATTCTATATTAATCCAACATTATCAGACATCAGTTCAACACTGTTTGATGTCAATCCCACGCTACACTGAGAGAAAAAACCTTTTGCATTCACTGTTGTATCTTGTATATAAGCTCAACCATAAACTCACGATATTATTCACCCAAAACGTGTTAGGTTTAACCATTTTCACGGTCGTGATGATGCTTCCAATGGTGTGTATCTGTCTTATCTCTCAAACGAAGGTTAACAACTATCGCTACATCCTTCCTCCAACGTACCAATCCAAGGCAATTCGACCACTATCCGAACTCGAGTTCTCTAATCGGTCAGATTTGTTCATCTTCAATCCACCACCCCATTGTTTTATCACAGTGTACAATTGACCGATTTTTCGAACTAGGTAGGTAACGCAGTCTCGTTACGTACGCACACTTTGCGATTTCTCCGGTCCTTGCGATCCCCCCCCTTTTTTTTTTGGGGGGGGGGGGTTTTTTTTCTTTCTTTCTCTTTCATCGGCTCGCGCGTGTATTCCGTATCTCCTTTTCCGTCCGCGCGCGGGTGAAATCGGGCGGAGTTGTGCATAACCTCTGGCACCCCAGCTCCGCCCCCGTATTAGGCCACTCCTTTTTCGTTCTCCTTCTTGAGAGAGCAGCTCTACCAGGTTTATACCTGAACCTGTCTACGCCTCACGCATCGGCCGTTTCGCCTCGTCTCGAGGACCCGAGAGAGCCAAAGACTAGGGAGAATTCTTACGTGTCACACCTGACACGTCCGCGGCCGTTCACCTCCTTCTTCTTCCTCTTCTTCTTCTTCTTCTTCTTCTTCTTCGCCAACGCAACCAAGACCAAACGAATTCGCCGAATCAGCGGTTCTTCTAACGTCGCGTCGCGTCGCGTTGCGTGTGTTGCTGTCGTCTTTTTAATCGCCTCGTCGAGCTCTCATCGCCCGGTAAGACGCTCTTGGATGCTGATGCTTATTCCTCCTCTTCTTCTTCTTCTACTTTTTAATCTCTTTAGTTTCTTCCTCTTCTTCTTTTTTTTTTTTTTTTTTTATCCCCTCTCTCTGTTATGTATAATATTTTCTTCTTCCTCGTCGTTAGGAGAATCATGTCACGCATAGACGGTATTTGTGTTTTTATTTTTACACTCACACTTTTTTTTTTTTTTTCTCCTTCCTTACTCTCGCACCGTCCAGGTGAATGTCTGTTCTTTTGATTTCTAAACCGCTTTTTGCACGTTAGTCAACATGCGTGGTCGGTTTAATACAAGTTTAAAATAAAGTATCGATCATCGTCATCATCATCATCATCATTATTATTATCGAATGCCCATTTTTTTCCTTCTCATTTTGAGTACCTACTCGTTTCTACTTTCGAGCTAGAATGTTTTTTTTTTTTTTTCTTCTTTTATCTCTGTCATAGACTATGATACAAAGAAACGTGCATGCCAAATGTACATACATTGATATACAGGAGTGTTATAGATCATAACTACGAAGCAACTGAACATGGTTAAAAGAGAGGAATTTTGACATGCTGCAGGGTGAATGGATTTGGAAAAAAGATCGATAGATCCGTACATACGTATTATAATAATAATAACAATAACAATAACAATAATAATAATAGTAGGTAATGAAAGGTACAAAGGTGTTTAATTCTGTGCAACGTGTAAATAAATAATGATAATTATCAAATGTGAAAAAAAAAAAAGATGAATCAAGACTCGCTCGGAGGGTTGTAAGAAAGTACGTAAAAAAACAAAGAAGGGAAATACGCGACCCTTAGGTTTGTGCACCATAGTTCACGCCACGTGGTTTTACACCATATTTTACCCATTAACCCATGTATTAACCGTACATTTTTACATTTGTTTACGAACATGCAGTGCGCGCTCGAGTTTCGTTCGTAACCTCGTTGTTGTTTCGTTCCGAGATCATGCAGGTTGCGAACCTTACGACGATCGAGTAGGGGAACGTGACTTGACACAGATTTTCTCTTCCTTCTCTATTTCTTACTTCACAGTTTTCACTACCTTTCCGGTACCACCCTTCGTTTCTTTCTTCCTTACCTACTTCCGTTTCCTCTTATACCGCATGCAACGTCCGATTTCGCAACGCGATTGGTACAAGATAAGTATTCGAACGAATTACAAACCGGAGTGAGTCTCCGCGGGGTGAGAAATTTACATTTCCGGTTAGAACCGGATGCAGCGCCTATAGAGACGGCTTCGCGAGAATTCGGGGGACGAAAGAATTTTATCGGAAATGATTCTCCGCTCATATTTCTCCCCCCTTTTTTTTATATATATATATTTTATTTCCGACTTCTCCGAAATTCCCGAAATCGCGCGAATTTCTGATAATATTCTACCAACCCGTTTTACCTTCGTTTTTTTTTATTTGTTTATTGATTTATTTTTATTTTAATTTTTTTCTCCGTCTCTTTCTCTCTCTCTCTCTCTCTCTCTCTCTTCGAGAACCGAATGTATCGTCGAGCGGTATATGAAAATTCAGCTCAGCTCTCCCGACGAGATCCGAGTTTCCTTACAAACGTACGAAGTTAACCAGAAATCTATGGTGTATCCGAAAGTCAGAAATATCCCCGGAGAGGTTGTGTCCACTTGGCCCTGATAATTTCCCTGAGGGGTGGAGGAACGGCCACGTGTGTCCTTTTCTATTTATACATATAAGTCTCTCTCTCTCTCTCTCTCACTTATCCTCATAACTCACCAAGCAGACGCAAAAGGCGTCTTTGTTCGTCAAATTTCTTCCCTTCGCGTCCAAGGGATGGATATTTAACCTTTACCTTCGGTTCGATTTTATTATACATTATTCCCAGAATTTAATCCGCAGAATAAATTACTAAAATGTTCTTACATTTTTTTTTTTTTTTTTTCCGAAAGAGAGAGAATAAAAAAACCTGTGGAGTATAGGATAGAATTGAATGTTCAGGAAAGTGGAAACTGGGAACGAAGAGAGAGAAATTTCAGGATGAAAACATTTTCGAGACCTTCATTTTGGAAAGATGGGATATTATAGGATTGATCCTAACTCACATTTTTTTTTTTCTTTTCTTTTTTCCTATAATTTCTCAGCTTGAAATAAATGTCACGACGATAGTTTATGCCTACAAGGATTTAATATTGGCAAGAAAGTTGAAAGGATTTTATATTCCAAAATTTGCTTTTAAGATTATTGACTGTTATATCTTTCCATTGCGAATTTTTTTTTTTTTTTTTTAACTATAATCATAACCATTACTCTACAGTGTACATAAATAAATGTTGAACGTGCATCGAACACAAATATCGGTTGTAACTCACAACTCATTGATGGTGTTTGCACTTTGAACCATTGCGATAAGAGAAAACGTTAAGTGGAAGTACCGATAAGGCAGAAATATTTATCGAAGAAGAAGAAGAAGAAGAAGAAGAAGAAGAATAAGTCATGCATTACACACACGCACACATGTGAGATATCAGTTGAAAAGTTTTTATTACCAGGTAGTAACCGGAAGCGTTAAAGTTTGTCAGGGAAACGTAGAATGGAAGCCTGCAAGCCGGAAGAAGAATACTATGGTAATTTTCTCCGAAATTGAAACGGACTAGACGAAAATAAGAAACAAACCAAAATTAAAGAAATCGCGTACGAAGGATGTCTGAAATTATTTTATTTGAACCTTAAGAATTTGCCCGTTGGAAAAAATATTTATTTCTAGTATAACGTCCACACACACACACACAAGCGAAATGCATTCTGTTATAGCTATTTTAGTTTCGACGATTTCCAGTTTTTACTTTCAACTGAAAAATATATTTCTCGGTGTAGAATGGAAATTGCAGGTTTTTTTAGTAGTTGTAACGAAAAAAAATCTGGATTTCGTTACTGTTCTGTTCGATTACGGTCATTTTTTACGGTTATTTTTGTTAACTGTTGTGATAAATTGATCTTCCAATAACCAGAACATGTTGTATTTGCAAATATTTACAGTCACATTGGTTAGTTAAATTTCCCACATTTTATCTTGTTGTTTTGGTGAAATTTAAATATTTTATCGTAACGACTTGAAAGCCAAGTTTAAATTTGGCTTGAATTTAACCGCTCCGAATTTTTGGCCCGGACTGTTGTATGATCGTCGATTCGATACTACATCGATCGTAGCTCTCTCCCTCTCTCTCTCACTCTCTCTCTCGAGTTGTTTTCTTGGTTTGGGGAAAAACACTTCCTCCCTCTCGGCACCGCTCGCCCCTCTGCACCTCCTCTTTTTGCACCCCTCTGCACTTATTTTTCTCTCACCCTTCGGCAGGGCGCCGGTTCTGTGACCCAGAGAAACCGAACCCCTCGGTAGTCTTCTCTTCGCCGACATTGGTCGTACGTAGTTGGAAAGCATGGAAAGGTTGGAAAAGTCGGGGAAAACTTGATTGGGTGTCTGGAAATCAGGATTTATCGTTGACCTTTTATTCTTCTACATTTTTCTACAAACCAATGCTCGCAAATGGAAACGTTTAAGAATCCAGTATATAATAATAATAGTATACTGCATTAACCTCGGAAGGGCGAAAGTGTGAAGAAAATTTCTCGTCGGAGAATCCTAACTGCTTGTAAAAAAGAGAGAGAGAGAGAGAGAGAGAGAGAAATAAAAAAATAAAGTGAAACGCGTGAACGAAATTTGAAAAAAGGGATAAATTATATATATACGCATAAATCGTGATTCATAATATTTCTATGCGGTTGCGCAAAATGCATATCTGAGAAGAAAAATATGGACAACGGTATCAGTGACGGTTAAACTTACGGATTTAGTCTTTAACGATGATAAGTATGGTTAGAAAAAATAAAAATTAGGGAGGGTTGGGGGAGGGGTAGGAGGGCAGGGAGGGAGGAAAAAAATTGACGCCGATTTTTTTCGACATGTTTTTACAGTCTGAGCGGATGCGTTGATTTTCTTTCCTTCTTTCTTTTTTTCTTACTTAGTCTCGTCTTTTGTTCCTTCTTTTTTTTCCGTGATCGCTCTTTCAAGTTTTGATTGCCTCCGCGTGACGTGGTCGTAAAAATGAAATCGTTTATTCGGTGTCGTCGAGCGAGCGACGCTTCGTTGGTGTCCCCCTGCATCCGGCTAATCATATGAGTAACCGTATATTAATGATACCTGTTCAATATTCCATTCGCGATATTGCGCGCGTTGCGCTTCGATTATACCTACCTACGTGTAGCCTACATGTAAACCAGTGTAATATGTGTTATGTACCTGGACACAAACTGTTGGAAATAATTATACGGTAATCTTAAAGTTGCGGGTTATTCGAACTGGTGAAAAGATCGATCGGCAGGCGGTAAAAGTCTACACGAATTTCATTAGCAGGAGCTGAAATTTTTTGATCTTCTATTCAAATTTTTAAATTTTTATGTCCCAAGCGATGATTCTTACCATTTTTGGCACAGCTTTTCATGTACGAGACACCTTTTTCGAATCGTTTATTCAAGATTTATATTCCATTTTTAAGACATCACTGTAATTTTTTTTTTTTTTTTTTGCACAATTGCACTTCTGAGACGTCTACATTGATGTTTCAAGAAAGAATATAGCGATTCCGCAAATATAGTGAACGCTATAAATAAACAAGGTATTGTAAATGCCTGTTTTTACAGAATAAATGTAATTATGGTAAGGTTATAGGGACTAGAAAAGTGGAATTCGGTAATCTCGGGTTTTCGGGATCGCTGAAAACGAATCCTCCGTTAGAATTTCAAAATTCAATATAGCTGACCGAAAATATAAAAATCGATCCTATTCGCTCATATTAGATTCGTCATTTTTAATTTTGAATATTTCGCAGATCTGACGCAATTTTTAAATCAGTGACTGTAAGGAAAAATTTATGCTTCAAAGGGTTAAAACTGGACGAAAGTCTTCTTCCAACCCCGTAAATTGCATGGAATTACTTTTATACGGTGTTCAGTTTCAACGAAAACGATAACTGTTTTACTTTTGGTTTATGCCGAGGGGTTAGTCGATATGCAACAATGGTGTACGCCGATTACAATCACTAAGATCAAAAATTGATTGCAATAATTACAGGGATTACAGAAAGACTGCAGCAAGATTACAAAGATCGTAACCAGATTATAAAATATTTCAAAGATTGCAAGGCGCTTACAAAATGTTCCAAGGATTACAAAAAATTACAAAACTTGCAAGAGTGACAAAAGATCACAGATATTAAGGGAGACTTACAGAGATTACGGAGATTACACGGATCACAAAGATTACAAACGATTACGGAGATAGCACGGATTACAAAAAATTACAAAACTTGCAAGGGTGACAAAAGATCACAGATATTAAGGGAAACTTACAGAGATTACAGAGATTACACGGATCACAAAGATTACAAACGATTACGGAGATAGCACGGATTACAAAAAATTACAAAACTTGCAAGGGTGACAAAAGATCACAGATATTAAGGGAAACTTACAGAGATTACAGAGATTACACGGATCACTAAGATTACAAACGATTACGGAGATAGCAAGGATTACAAAAAATTACAAAACTTGCAAGGGTGACAAAAGATCACAGATATTGAAGGAAACTTACAGAGATTACAGAGATTACACGGATCATAAAGATTACAAACGATTACGGAGATAGCAAGGATTACAAAAAATTACAAAACTCCTTGCAAGGGTGACAAAAGATTACAGGGATTACGGAGAAATTACAGAGACTACACAGATAAAAAATATTACCGGAGCTTATGGAGATTGCCTGAGATTACATAAAGTTTGAAAAAGGATAACAGAGAATACACAAGATTACAAAAAAATACGCGAGATCACATGCAACTTGAATACACCAGTTTACATCAGTGATTAACCCCTTGGTTTATGGTTTATAATTTTTACGTCCAGCTTGCAAAAATGCACAACGGAAACGGGTTTCTCTCTGCACACGTGCCAATTACCGGACAATGGGTGGAAGATTTGTTTCAATGACATTTTTTTTTTTCTTTTCCATCCAATATCTGCCAGTCGTTTTGTACCTCGTTGCTTTATTTTATTTCAAGTTTTTTTTTTTTTTCCTTTCCCTCTTCTTTCCGTTCTCCATTTTTAATCCCCGCACGAATTGTCCATTGTGCAAGTACGTCCACGAAACTAGGGGAGTCCAACAATGAACGCATGCAGCACACGTTCCACCAACTCGTGTAATCCCCGGCCATCGCTTGCATCTAGATGAAAGACGCGACAAACAAGCGATGTGTATTGGCACAAATGCGATATTCGTCTACAGGGTGATTCGGATGCGTGACAAAATGAGATTTCTCGGGTTGCTCTAGGTTAGGTTAGTTTAGGTTATGGACAATTTCTTTACTTTTTTTTTTTTTTTTTCCCCCTCCTTTTTTATTGTCGAAAAATCCATCTACTTCAGTTGGGATTTTTTTTTAAACTATTTGCAACAGTTTTGCGTTACGTATATATATATATATATATATATAATATTGTTATCGATTTATTTATCGTTAAATTAAAAACACGTATTTGGCGTTAAGTACAGTACAGTAAAAATAAGTTTCCAGTCGAAGAATTTCAAAACAAAGGCACTGATAGATCGTGTGGAAATCAAGTTCGTCAAGTTGAAATCAAGTAAACACGTGCATTTCACGAAAAGAAATTTCGATATCTTGAATCGCGTGGTTTTTTTTTTTTTTTTTTTTTTTTTTTTTTTTTTTTTTTTTTTTTCAATTACCTTCGTTTGTACGAAAAAAATAACACGCGAATTGTAGATTCGGTTAAGAGTTTCGTAAAATGAAACTAAGCTTACTTTGTTTCAATATTTATTTTACAAAAAAAGAAAATCTATGTCAGGTGCGCGTTTGCGGAAAATTCATTTACCTACGTACGAAATTATATGAATATTAATTATTGAAGTCGGGAAGAACTTTACGAATTTGGAATCTGTCTGAAATTACGAATCACCGAATAGTTTCCATTAAAATCATCGCTTTTCAATATTTATTAATTTTTTTTTTTCCCCTCTTCGATCTGTCACGTTCCATCAAAGATATAGTTTTAGGATAAAACTCATTAGAATTTAGTTCAGTTATCGATCCTGCATGATCGTAAGTAATAATTTTTTTTTTCTTAGATTCAACGAGGTTGATTTTTTTTTTTTTTTTTTTTTGTCACTGGCCGTTGCACGAGTAAATTGTTTTTTCTATCTTTCGGACAAAAAACTCTTTCACCGTATGTATCTGAATCTGTCACCCTGTACATTGCAAGCAATAGGTATTTACGGTGGTATTTATACATATATATATATATGTATGTATGTATGTACGTATATGTATGTAATAATATAGATTGTAGGTTGTTCATATCGCCTTTTGTACATATCGTCGAGCACAGCTGTTTGGCGAAAGGGTTGTCGTTGTTGCACGCCGTCCTTTCGTCTCTCGAATATATCGAAAACAACATTCATCCGGTGCCGCCCTTTTGCAACCCCTGCCTGATGCTGCATTCAGGTAAACGCCCATGTTGGCGATCATTTTATCGACGTCGTAATAATATTCACGTAAGCGTATCGATGCAGCGATTTTCCACTTGTATAATTGTAACGACAATTCGTGTACGTGTTAACGGTCGCAAAAAATGACTAATCGGTCATGGAGGTGGAGAAAATTTAGGCGGAAAATTGTCGAGAAAAGGAGAACGGATTAAGAGAAATGAAAATAAGCGATTTTTAGATTGGGTATGAAACAGCCCTCGATTTTCCGAGTTTGTGGAGATATGAAAAAAAAAAAAAATAAATAAAGAATAATATCCAATTCGAATTTCGAACTACGAATTATTCAGATTTTAATAGCTTCGCGATTAGCGACCCAAAAAAAAAAAAAAAAAAAAACCCTCTTAGTACCAATTTTCATCCAAATCCATTCATCCATTCTCAAGATATAATCATCATTATTTTTTTACTTAAAAGTCAAGTAATCCCAAGATACGCGAATATCTGCAGCTGCTTTGAGAAAGCTTTTTTTTTTTTTTTCTCACACGGGAATAATTTTGTAACGATCAGTGAAATAATTGCGATACTGCGCTAATTTTATTCTACGCTCAACGTGTTATATAATATAGTATATATATATATACACCGGGGCGATGAAATGAAAATGAAACCGACGTGTATAAACCCGGGAATTCTTCTTTTTTTCTTTTCTCTTCTATTTCTATCATCTGCCTTCCCCCCCCCCCCCCCCCGGTCCTTTCTTTTTTCCCTCCGCAATCTAATGGAATAAATTCTCTCCGCACGTGCCGTTGCGGCACCCGTGCAAAGGAATTTTTAAATCCGCTAAATCTCTCTCCTTCTCATTCTCTAGCATTTCTCCATGTAATCACCGATGTATTTTTTCATCTCCGATTTCATTGAGAGACCTTTCTCCCCGATTTTTCCGCGCACCGGCCAATTTGAAATACTTTGTTATTCTTGCGTATGATAATAACAATAATAACAACAATATATATATATATATATATATATATATGTGTGTGTGTGTGTGTGCGCGTATAGGTTCACATTGTTTGTACGAACGAATTTTCACTCGGAAATATAATCGGTGACGAATTTTTTCGCGACCGTTTCTCTCTTCGAAGGCAAGCATATGTGCGAAATCTTTATTCTTTTTATTATTATTATTATTATTATTATTATTATTATTATTATTATTATTATTATTATTATTATTATTTATAAAGAGACAGAATTTTTAAGAAGGATATAAAAAAATACGAGGCAGGCGAGTGTAAAAATCTACGAGTGAAAATTTCGTTGCAAAACGCTGACGGCGGACGCCAATGTGGAGAAAAAAAAAAAAAAAAATTTATTTTAAATTTGAACACTCGGAGTTTTATTCTTTCTTTTGTTATTTTTTCATATTTTTCATATTTTTCTTTCTCTCGCACGCATTGAATCCTCTATATATTGCCTGATTATTGAAATAATTGATGAAATTAGTGACGTTTGTAACACGAGGTGACGACAATGACGACGAGTAAGAAATTTCCTTAGAATGTGATTCGATTTATATAATATATATATATATATATATATATATATATATATATATATATAGTTATATGCGTATATTCAGCGATGAAATGCCTTTGGCGTGATATTAAAAATCGCCTTATGGAATTTCTGATTCTTCATCCACTCTCTTGAAAAAAAGTATGTAGGTATTTCGCTCGAGAGGAAACGGGGTAGGTTTAGGTTTGGGCGAATGTGATGGCTCAGGCGAGTGAAGGGTGAAAAAAATAAGGAGTGAAAATGAATTCATCATCTCGTTTTTGATATTTTTATTAGAGGTTGAAAAAGTTTAATTCCGTATATATTGGATGATATAAATCGAGTCACGGTGACTCGATGTGGAGAATTAAAAAAACAAAGTTTGCAAATTAATACGGACGAATGAAATATAATTTAGAAGGTTGGTTTGGCAAAATTCGTAAATTGAAAATTTAAAGAATTTTTATACTCGTTATTTGCGGAGATCTCTTTAAATAAACCATGAAATAGAAATTGATACTAGAATTATTAAACTATTATGTACTCAAATATGGATTTCACCGATTTTACTCTGTAATGGATCATTCTACTCAGAGGATCATTTTCTATGTATAATATTTTTTCCCCAGTCAATTGAGGATTGCGATTTGTTGGTCATAATTTAATATCAACGCAAAGCTGCAAAATTGAATATTCAACTATACCAACACGATGAAGAAAGTTGTTTCATAGAATTCATAGAAAAAATGGTTTTCCGATTTGAACGATTCGTCGTTGAGTGAAATCTAACGAATACGTATGTATAAGTTTTTTTTTTTTGTCAAAATATTGAAGCGATTGTAAAATAAAGCGCAACGATGTTCAAGCTTTTGTTTATCATTTCGCTATTTTTTATTTTGTTTTTTGTCTTTCTGTTTTTACTATTTTATATTTGAAAAAACCCTCGTAGCTGTGTGAGCATAATAATTCGATGTATAATATAGTCGTATGTTGAGTATAATATTTATCTCTTGATAAAATTAATAAAAAGTATCAATTTTCGGTTAACGAGCCTCGTACGCGAGAGTTGTTCGTCTTTTTTGGTTCTTCTCTTTTTTTTCTTCTCTGCTCACTCAAGTTACCTCACAGCGATAAAATACCTTCGTTATTATTTATGCTAGAGAAAATCTTGGATAGCGGATAACGAAGTGCAGCAGGGTATTATAAATCATCCTTACCCGGTTGAAAATTTTCCACCGGGGTTAAACTTGTTTTCGTACACGTGCAAAGTGGGAAGCAGAAGCAGCAAGAAGCAGTTCCCGGAGAAAATTTCATTTTCGCGTTTCACCATCAAGAAAGGAAAGGAGGAAGGAAGGAAGGAAGGAAGGAAGGAAGGAAGGAAGGAAGGAAGGAAGGAAAAGAAATAAAAATAAGTGTGCGCGAGATATATTCGGGGCAGTTCCTCGACTCCGGTTGATCTCTCGTAATCATCATCGTTATCATCATCATCGCCGTCAACCCCATTTCCACAACTTTCTCCATTCGTTCAACTTGGCACGTTCAATTTTTCAAATAAAAAAAAAAAAAAAAAACAAAACGAGCCCGATAGAAGAAAATACTCGTCCAGCCTTTTATTTTTTATTATACCGGCGCATACTTGATCACTCGTTATTTTATACCCGTTAATTTTAACATCCATCCTCGTAATTAACGACCGTTTCTCATCTATTCAGCGATTTTGGTATGATTATAAATTAGACACGGTAGGTTTTTTTCTTATCTACCACTCTTACTATTTTGAAATCATATTTTTCCACCGGAATATATTAAGTGGACAGTGTTTAAAGGAAAGAGTAATCTTAGGAAGAGTTTTTTTTTTTTTCTACTTTTGAGGCAGGGTTTTATGAACGGGCAGGAGACGAACAAAAGAATTAATCACGTCTTGAATGAATTAAGCCGACGATGTAGCGTAGCTGCTGCAGGATGAAATTAACTCGAAAGAAAAATATAATGTGAGGATTTTCTTGAAGCATATAATGATTCAATTTTTGGATATTATTTTGTTCGAAACAATTACCGTGTTGATCTATTTTATCTCGAATTTGTTTTTCGACTCATTCGTTACTTCTCGGTTCGAAATTTCGCCTGTTTTTACGATTATCGGGGTGTTACGGTCAAGTCAGAAACGTTAAAGTAAAGCTACAAAAAGTGCCAATCATATTGATCAAATTAAATATTATATAATTGAGAAGTTGTGATTCATCGAGAAATAAAAATTCTTATCAATGTATAATCCAAGTCAGAGACGATTTGTTGAAAACTCACGTGAGCATAAAATATCTTATCGCTTGTGGAAATTTGTCAAGCAGTGTGAAATTTTTGGTGAAAAAAAAAAAAAAAAAAAAAGAACAAAACGATTTCTCTGAAGTTACACGAATATAACGTTATATTTATACCTATATAGTCGAAATTTTGTGTTCTTTTTGATCATAGATGCACGACTATATTGATTTTGACGACGACACTTTTCGAACCTGCATTATTTCCTTCACAAGTTTTTGCTTCAAAACTTTTTCAACCTTACGCTGTATTATTAATACGTCTCATATACGCTCATCCTTAAAAATGACAGTTACGTTTATTCCCGTGTATCGTAATAACACTAAATATTAACAATATTGATATTCGTCGTACATATCATACGTACGTACGTGAATGTAAAATAATTCTACGAGCCTGTGTCAAACATACAACAGCCCATCATCCGGTCACGAATTGACCGCAAGTAGGTACACTTAATGTGTTAGATTCCAACCGATTCAGGGTCACACGTATTTCACCTCAATAGGAAATCAGATGAGAACCCCTTGATGCGTCGATAAGGTGCGCACTGGGACTGTGCAATATCTTGGCTCGCTCGATACGTTTGCACATGACGTTACCGACGCACCAGACGATTCTCATCGGATTTCACATTTCAGTTAAATTACGCGTGCCAGTTGAATCTGTCGGAATCCAACACGTTAAGTGTACGTACGTAGATGGACGTGAAAAAAGAAAAAGAAAAAGAAAAAAAAAAAAAAACGGAATCGCGTATGATAATATTATCGATGCAGTAATAATATTACATGTATTATAAATGTATAGCCGCTTGTGAGATATTTACATAAGAGGATAGATTAATTTATACAACACCCGTAATACGAACGATCGCGCCGAAGAATCGAGGGGTCTATGGGGGGGGGGGTATATATAATGCGTTCATGTAGTTCCCGGGTGTTCGTTATAATTCCGCTAGACGTAGGCGTCGATCGGACGATTTAGCATACATAAAATAATATAATTTGAATTTCTAATTTATATATCTCTGCTCTGCTTCTTTCTGCTGATCACATTTCAGCAACCCCATGTTGATAGATTATATATTATTAATATTATTATTGTTGTTGTTGTCATTATATTATATACCCACGGTATACATTCACTTCGTTATATTTCCGCCCAAGTTTGTCGTATATACCAACAAATAAGTTTTTCTTCTCTATTCGTTTCTTTCATTTGCCATTATAACGTGTGTTATTTTTTATGATATCCTGAGAGTATGTGTAGTATTAAATGTGTATTAAAGATCGAGATACATTTTTCAATATAAATTAGGTACACGCGCCTACTAATGCGTAGGGTAATAATTATGCGAACCGTGTCGGTGGTTGGTGGATGAAAAAAGAAATTTAAAAAAAAAAAAAAATTAAAAAACAAATCTTTTACAAGAGGAGATTGCCTTTTTGCTACTCTATCTCGTACCTTCAGCGAGAGAGATTCTGGAATTGGGCGGGCACGGTGGAGTGCCGGCTGCCTTCCACCCCGAGTCTGAGGAAAAATAAGGAAATTGCGTCGGCATGACGGCATAGTGATAGTATAGGTAATACAGGCACTTTGTAAGATAATGTAATTGAAATCTCTTCTCGTTTCCTCGCAGGTAATAAAGTGAAAGTCTCTCTTCTCTCTTATCTCTTATACACATAATGTACTACATGTATTTATAAGTATCCGTACAACCGGTCACTACTACTTTCTTATAGTTACCTACATGTGCGTAAATACACGTGCCAATGGTGCCTATAATGTATACACGAATACATACGTATGAATTGCGACTGTGTGAGAAATCGACGACAGCGCCGAATCGGGAGTATTTGTCCCAACATGGACGGACATTTTCCCCTGCCTACGCCAATGACTCAGCCAATCGTAAGATTCCGTGGCTACGCCATAGCATGAAATTAACCAATCGTTTTTAATCGCCCTGCCTGGGTTAGGGACAGCGAATAACGGTTTATTCGCTATTTCTCAAACTGTCGTAAAAACTGATAGCGCAAAAATTAACCTTTCCTTTTCTTACAACGGAAGGAGGCATTTTCTGGGTACGAATATTTGTGGTTTTTATTTCGGACAAATGATGACGAATGACCGCCGGGCCACCCGTCAAACCTCAGTGCGAGTCCCGTCGATAGGGACAAATTTGGCCACCGGTGGCGCCACTTGTACTCGCGCTCGGTCCCTTATTTCAACAAACTAAGAAGAAAATAACAGTCGAGTATTTGTTTTCTTACCTTTCTTTATTTCTCTCAAGTATCATCTCTCCGTGACAGGTTGATACGTGTGTTTAATACAGCCGGTGGCCCTTTGAATCATGTTACAGCGAAAAGTTCGTCATTATTTTACCTCGAATGTGAACGACGCGGTGAAAATTAACTTGACGTTTTACTTATTATACATAACGTGATGGTAAAAGAAGAGGGAAGATGAGAACGAAGTTGATGAGAAAAAGAAAAATGGTTATTTGTGCTCTTTTCTCTTGAGGGAATAGTAATCGACGGCAAGAAAAAAAAAAAAAAAAAATTAGCAACGACTCGCGTGATTTCTTTAATTTCAACGCGAGTTACTTGAAAATATCGCTGACTGTACCTTTGTATCCATACGATCTATACGTATTATGTAGGTACCTATATGCATATATACGTATATGTATATACGAAGCTTAAGCTGAGGACAATTGAATTTTTTTGTTACATATTATTACAATATCCGTTGAATATCATTAATTGAAAAACGCGGCGACGCGTTGCGGCCGTTGTTCAAGCATTAAGAGTAAAAACTTTTCTTACGCTCTCATTTTCCTTTTGTCCGCGAAGAAGTTGTCGTTTGCTATGTAAGCATCCACGGAGTCAAGTTTTTAAGGTCGAGTTAAATTCGAACTTTCTGTTCAGTATATCCATATACGTTATACGTACATGCCTGTAGACGCGTGTGTAAAAAGCAAACTGGACAGATTTTATTTTCCTGGTTTTCAATGCTTACAGAATTCGCAAGCTTACTTTCTTTTTTTTTCACGTTTTTTTCGTATTCAAACGGCAGTTTCAAAGCACGAATTTTCTAGCACAGAACCAAAAACTTGGTGAAATCGATGTATAATGTGAATCTTATAACGATTTTCGTCTTCCTTCTTTTTACGATTATTATTGGGATAAAAGTGGGGTAAAAATAATTGGTAGAATATTTTATTTTCTTGGCTTGGAATCTACGAAAATTTTCCAAAAATATTTCAACGATGTTATAACGCGTGTGTTTAGAATACGATCTGTGCTGGAGTTCGAAGTGAAATAAATTCTTCTCTTTTTTTTTTTTTTTTTTCTTTTAATTTTCGTTTTTTTATTATATTCGATTATTATCAAATCAGTTTTTTATTCCCAGCGTGCTGGTCGTATCATTTTTATCCTACTCTCTCCTCGTTCACGTTGACTGGAATATTCGCTTCAATGTATAATATAAATATTTATACTAGGAGGTCTTCGCCTAGTACGTGTAAAAAGGGTCGAGTATTGAATTCCTGTACATATTGTACATATATATATATATATATATATATATATATATACATATACAGCTAGGTTAGGTTAGGTTAGGTTCGAGTATTTTCAGATAAATTCCGGCAAGTTTGGTTAGTTTTGGATAGATTCGGGCGAGTTCGGGTAAGTTCGGGTAGGTTCGCGTATTTTCGGATAGATTCGGGCGAGTTCGGGTAAATTTGGTCAAGTTCGGATGGGTTAGGGATTCTTGACACGGCAGCGGCGGCGGTCGCGATATCTTTATACATATAAAATAAAACGATAGATGGGTGCTTACCTACAAAGTTTAGAAGGGCGGAGAGCGATTACGTGTAACCGGGCTGCATCGGCGAGGAAAGAACGAATCCTGGTAACGAAGCGATCCCTCGGGACAGAAGCGCCAGGCTCTCCTCGTATTCCCTTCCTTCCTTCCTTCCTTCCTTCCTTCCTTATCCCTTCGATCCTCGACTCCCATATTCGCGTACAAAATACGCACATAAATACATACATACCCTTGTGTATATACAATATATATGTATGTATGTATGTATTTACGCGTGCTCGACGCTGTTCAATCACCTTGGTTGAGGCTCTTCACACTCCGGGGAATCCGAACGCCTAACCCAATTTCACGCCAAGTTTAATCTGGCTCCATATTCATTCAGCGAACGTTAACGTTGAAGTCGAAAAAATGTTTTCAGTCTTGCGCGCGAGAAGCATCTGAAATCCGATTTGAATCAATTATAATTTCGTTTTTTCTTTTTCTTCTTGGGGTTTTTTTTTTTTTTTTTTTTTTTTATACAGACTTACAATTTGTCCACTAGGACGTGTGTCGTTTGGATGGAAAATCTTCCGTTCGATTTTCGTTTCATTTTTCTGTCCCTTTCTCATCTCTCTCTTTTTTTTTTTTTTTTTTTTACCAATCACCCCTGGAGGACCTAATTCGCCGAGAAAGAGATAGAAGAAAATTGTCATTTAAAAACGTTCGACCATGAATTGTTTTCCGTGAAATTTACTTTCGAGCCGCAAGCCTCTATATGTATAGTATATTAATTTTAAATTTAATTCTTTGAACAATACTCGCACGATCTGCAAGTCCCTGTATATAAATATCATTAAACTCGACTGATTCTTGGCAGTGGTAACAATTCAACGAGAGAATGGTGAAAAAAAAAAAAATCGTTCCCGTGTCTTTTTAAACGTGGGAAACTTCGAGTTTATATACATACATGTAATTACATGAAAAACGATAACGTATTTTCAGAACCGGCCTGACGATAAAAACTAAAATAATCTTATCATGTAGTTGTAGCATAAATTATTTGATATTCTACAAAAAAAAAAAAAATAATCAAAAAAATATCACGAGTTATCGACACAATATCTTCTGTTACTCTCGGTCAGCACTCGATATTAATTACGCATACTCTCGAAAAGTTCGGCAGTCGAACTGTTGTTGGTTATGGTGATGATTCTGTTCGTGACAGGTAATAAGAGCCGTTCACGGCTGGTTGAGGATGTTCCCTGATGTACGATTAATTAGCGAGTAATTATATATAGTCTGCGGATTGTCCTCTCGTCTCTCCTCCACCTCTTTCTCCTCCTCCTCCTTCTCTTCATCCAATTCCTCTCTGTTCGCGTATATTTTACTTAGTTACGCGTTCGTTTCTTTTGCGAGAGGATTGCGAGGTGGACGGTATCCTTGTACCTTGTTTTATACCTATAGTAAAAGCTTGCCACGTGCCTCGTTTCGTTGTTTCACGTAATATCGTAATATTGTAATTGACTTTTTTCCCCTTCGGCTTGTCGTAGTGTATAAAATTAGTACGAAGATTTGTTTCCTCTTTCTCATGCATCGCAATGTCGTTTCAATTTACGTTTTTCTTGTAGGAAAAAAAAAAAAAGAAAAAAAAAAGGAAAAAGTTCGAATAAAAATAAAAACTGACAGGTGATTTAAATTGGTTGAGTCTCAGATGAGATTTCTCTTAAATTTACGTTATTGTACACTATATACACATGATATTGAATTCACGGCATTGAATGTACGTGAAAATTTTTTTTCTTAGCCAGCCACGTGAATTGATGAACGTTGCAACAAACGAGACGGTAAAAATTGAAAGAAATCGATTTATCTTAAAAAAAAAAAAAAAATAATAATTTCGTCCCGTATAAGTCTACACCGACGATAAGTTCGTTATTTTCTTGCCGCGCTGTAGAAATCGCAAAGGACGTGTACCGTAGGTTCAGAGGTCATTGTTTTTACTAGAAAATAAAAGCTCGCGCGGAATATAAAAGAAGAGCCGGGACGTGAGGAGAGGAGAAAGCCCGTTAAATTCGTCGGTCAGAAATTGCGAAACGTGCGGATTACCACGGTTATCGAGACGAAATGCAGCGAAGAGAAGGAAAAAATAGGGAGAAAAAAAATCATCAAATCAGAAAAGATGAAAAAAAAGTTTAGAAAAAAGAAGAAAGATGAATCAACGGGGCGGAAGAAAATCGTTTCGTCCCCGATTGGTTTCGTTGCCCGTTTGGTATACCTACACACACACACACATGCCGCGCGTATACGTATATTGTCTGCATACACGTAGATTTGTTAGGTGTGACTGATCGCAATAAGTGATAAAAACACACCGTTTATACGCGCAGCAGCCGCCGAGCCTTGCCTAACATAATTGAACCTCACCTAGTCTGGCCTCGAATATGAAGAGTCAGTGATCCCATGTAAATACCCAGTCTTAGGTACACACACACACATATATATATATATATAGCGAGTTTGATATTTACCCGTGCATTTCTACACGAATATGTTATGTACAACTTAGAGAGGATCGAGTAAAGTTTATTCTAATATATATATATAAATGTGCATGCGTATGTGAAACGAACAGCAATGGAGGATATTAATCCCCCCCCCCCCCCCCCGCCTCTCTCTCGAGTGAAAGTTTCTTTGCCCGCATTACGACTTTATTTGCATACTTATGATATCCTCAAGAATGCGATAGCGGTGGTGATGAAAATGCAAAAAAAAAAAAAAAAGGGTACGGTGATAGGTGAGGGTATGAAAATATGAAAGAGAAATAGAAAAAAAAAAAAAAGAAAAAAAAAGAAAGAACGAGAGGATTAATTGATTATGATTTATGATATATTTTCCGTAAGCGGGTAAAGAAAAAATTTGCCCGACAATTTTGTAACCGCTGAATCGGTTGGCGAGAGAAAAAAATCACGAGAAAAAAAAAAAAAACACAAAGTTCTAGGTCATTGACTCGAGTCTCGTGTGTTCGTCAAAAGTTTGTCACGAAATGATCCTTGGCTCACATATTCATTGTCCGTGAAAAAGTCGACGTATTTGTACATTGTACACAACGCGCGCACACACGCGGAAACAGAGTTTTATATTAGCGTTTCGCACGTGAAAGAGCAAATGGACAAAAAATAAAAAAAAAAAAAACAAATGAATAAATGAATAAAAAATAAATAAGTAAACTGACGCAAAACGGGGTCTAAGGACGTTAGAAAGCGATCGTTCTAACTCTGTAACGGTTTTGTTTATTATCCCCGGTATTGTCATACGTTATGTATTGTATACGTATACATATCGTGCTTGTATTTAATGTGCATACACACATGCCTATCATTACGTCAATTGTTTTTAACCATAAGCGGAACTCGAGCAGATGTGTCACATGTATAATGCATATATGGGAGGAAATCTCGCGAGGTGATTTAATAAAACAACACCCGGGGTACAAAACTTCGTTTTAAATCGGAACAATGCGAGTTTGCGTATCGAGGTTAGAAGAAATAAGCCAACCGTATTGGTTTTTCCATTTTCGATTTCTTCTTTTTTTATTTTTAGAATGGAGGATGTTCCTTGTTTTGGTTTTTACCTCAGCGATTAATCTGAGCATTTTTGTTGGTCAGTAGTAACCGCACTCTTGGATTAGGGCATATTTCACAGGTCTGCGACTAAAAGACTTCACTGGTTTTTTTTTTTTTTTTTTTTTTCTGTATACCGTTTATTACAGATTTTCACTAACTGAAACCGGGAAAAATACACAAAAAGTTCCATCACGTCGGGTTTATTTTCTCGAACTCGTATTTGTAGTTTCATTCAGAGTGAAAGTCACGTTTAATTCGAAATCTGGTATCCTGTTGTTGATACTAAGAATCCCATGCAAAAGTGATTTCTCACTTACATTTAATATGTGTCAGAGTGAGACTCGAAGAATAAGTAGAAACAGGGAAAGAGAAAATGGAAAGCGGGAAGCGTCTTCGGGGGTGTATCGAAGAGAAGAACAAATGGTTTTATAGGCGAGAAGAATGAAGACGGAATGTTAAATACATTTCAAAAAGAAATTGTTTGTTTAATTTTATAGGAAACATTGTTTAGTTCGTTGTAATAAAATGGTGGTTTCTTCGTTATCGTTAGGTTTTTTTTTTTTTTTATGCGAACACCTTGTATTTTACAAGAACACCGGACGTGACGGAGGGTAATGAAAGTCACGTTTGGATTCGGAACACTGGAAAACCTAACATTTACCACAAACATCCCATGCAGCCGATGAAGAAAAAACTTCTTTTGCAGATTTGTGTTATCTGACTGCAAACTGTAACTAGCAGACTACTCGAACAGTAAAATATGAAATCGGTTGTGTTCATTATATATGTTCCGTCACGATTTTTAATTGGTGACAACCGGGTGCATAGGTGGGCAGACACCGTAGTGTGCGCACAAGTTTATTTCGAAATATCCACACGGTAGCCATACAGCGCCAAATGGTTCTTTCAAACCGCGACGCGAAAAAACGTTACATCGTACGAATGGGATGGGAAAAGGACCTTTTACGCACGCACAATGTGTACCGTATGCGATTACCCACAATGCCCGGATTAAGGATGTATGGGGTGTACAGTCGGGTTGAAAAGGTGTTGAAACAGAGACTCGGATAGTCACGCTGAAGCTGAATCCAGTCGCAAATCCAATCGACTGTAAAAGCTAACCCGTAATGGAGGAGAAAATGTTGGAGCATTGAAATTCGACTTACGAACACCTCGTTATTTTAACTGCGTTAGAGAAATTTCATTATTATACTATTTTTTTTCACCGTAAAGTTCGATTCGCAGATCGTTCGAGTTAAATTGATTTTGTTAATAGGTTACTTTAGGTTATGTTAGGTTAGGTTAGGTTACGTGTTTTTCAGCGTCGAAACATGTTTTTTTTTTTTTTCTTGCGGATCACAGAAACTTTCTTGAATCGAATTCGACTTGATCAGTCAGCATCAGTTGCGCTGTTTAACATATTTCGTTTCGTTAAAAGTTTGAAACAATTTTTTTTCTTTGTCCGTATCACCGAGACTTTCTCGAATCCTTGAATAGGGTTTGAACTTGTTCGATTTTCTTCTTGTCGCGCTTTTTATTCGACAAAATTTTTTTACCCGACCATACGTCCCGTACATCCTTAAATTTTTCGCTCTCCGCTGCGGCCAGTCCGTAACGTTTTACACGCACTCGATCTTCCCGCTTTGAACGTCAACCTGACCGTCTCTCTGACCCCTCGCATATACATATATATACATATATATGTACGCGTATACACGATAGAAGATTAATCACTCCGTCATGCAAATGACTCCGCAATATAGCAATTCCAAGCCGCATATACAATTAGTTCTCCTCTCTCTCTCTCTCTCTCTCCCTCTTCCCCCCCTCTCTCTCGCCTTTTCTCTCTCTTTCTCTCGGAGTCTCGGAATTATCATCCTCGTTGCGATTGCAGAAAAGGCCGACGAGGTTCTCTTTTCCTTTTCTTTTTAATGTTTTTTAGACTTTTTTTTTGTAATTTCCTTTTCCCTCTTCTCTGTCCTCTTTTTTTTTTTTTTTTTTTTTTTACCTCACCGCACGGGCATACGCACAGAGACGATGTGTACCGAGTACAATACATCTGTCACATGCTTCGTCAAGTCCGACGTTTGACTTCGTCTTCGTCTTCGTCTTCTTACTCGAATGAGAATTAATCAATGGAAAAAATTAATTTTTTCTTCTCCTTCTAAGCTTCTGCGTGGGCGGATTTTTCTTCGTTTATCTTCACCTTCTCTTTATCTCCTGAAAAGAAGATTTTGTCGGAGTTTATTGTAATGCGTTTCAGCCGTTGGTACAAAAATTTTTACGTTTCATCCATTTTTATCGCGAGATACATCGGTACACATTTTAGTATTCATTGAAATATTACATTTTCAAGCTATGCGAAAAGATTGTTGAAAAACCTAAGAAAATTGAAAATAACTCATCGACGTTCATGTTTTTATTTATAATTTCGATATTATTTCGTCGTGCCTTTTTGAATATCTGCTAGCCGCGTTAATTCGTGCGCAAAACACAGCGTTTCGACTCGGTTCGAATCAGCCTTACTGTTTTTCGAAATTTGATATTCTAATTATCAGTCGTACAGTATATATAAAAGAGTCAACAACAATAATGCTAACAATAACGACGACGATTCTGCGATCGAATAATTATCGCTACGTCTTTAGTTTCGATCAATGCACTTTGGTCCAGTTATGAATACAGTTTTCACGGATGTTATTCGTACGTGTAATACCTCTATCGATATACAGGGCGTTCCATGCCAACTTCTACCTGGGTTCAACTTTTGGCTCGTGATTTTTTTTTTTTTTTTATACAATTCTCGTCACCCCCCCCCCCCCCGAGATACGAAAGCGATACAAAATAGAACATCAAACGCGATCCGTCCGTGCAAGCGTTTGTATCTCGTTACGCAACCAAAGCACCACGCTTCTGTCGGGTTTTAGCTCGCGTGTTTAACAATACCTGCGGGTGTATCACGGCAAGGTATAACGTGCATACATACGTTTGATAGCTGTGCGGAGTAAGGTACATCCGTGGTACATGGCCGCACAAAACGGACAATACACGGACCCGGCCCAAGTGCCCCTGCATCGGACCGTGACGACCGAATGTTAATCACCCATTGTCTCTCTCTCTCTCTCTCTCTCTCTTTCTCTGATTATCACCTTTATTTCGTTCCTCTACGCTGTTGTTCCCATTGTTATTATTTATTTCTTCTCATTTCCATTCGGCTCGAAACATCATCATCATCATCATCATCGTCATCGTCGTCGTCGTCGGTGTGCGTGCGCGTGTGTTGTGCTACTTTTTTTCTTGTCTTGATTTTTTTTATTTTTCATTATTCCTCTCTCGTCCATTTTGTCAATACATACTCTCAATTTTTCTTTCGTATCCAGGTTTTTTTTTTTTTTATTTTTTGTTTCTTTGTTTTTTTTTTTTTTTTTTTTTTCGTCTTTCCTTGATCGTGAATTTTGGCTCGATTTTTTGTTTTTTTCCTTCTTCTTTTCATCCGTATTGTTAGAAATTGACGTTACGTTCAAGTTGCAATTATTACGTGTTTGTCTTGTATGCGGTGCTCTTTTTTTTTTTTACGAAAACGATTATCCCTTCCGTGATCTTAAATTTAGAAATATCGCGAGCGAAATTTTGTCCAAAAAAAACACCGCGTCTGATTTTCGACGGTGGAATTTGAGAATTTCTTTCGTTCCTCGTGTATTGTTATTATAACCATTATTATTATTATTATTATTATTACACGTCTTGTATCATAGCGCAAAATCAATGAATTCCGTGCAAAATAACCGAGAGTCAAAAATTGGACGGAAGAAATTTTTTTATATATTGTCGTAAAGGAAAGAAATCTTTTTCGCCTCGTTGAAATTCTTCTTGCCCAAAATTTTTAACACACGATACGTTACGAAACTCGGTGCAAATTGAGTTTAGACTTGTGTGTATGTAAAATATGTACCGTAATATAATTGTACGATATTGACGCATACGTACGTAATCGGGAACCGTGTAACTAACTAATATAAATGGGCAATAAATACGTGTAACGTTTCGACTGCGTTGCCCAAAACCGCACCGTCGCCTTTCTTGCAATTTTACTATTGGCGCGGCAGCAGGATTTCTTCAGACAAATTATACCTCATATATACCCGAATAGATTACTCATCTAAATTGCTGTGTTCGAAATAATATCCCAACTACTTTTTTTTTTTTTTTTTACCTTTTTTTCATCTTTTCAATCCCGTGCCCGGAATTTCTGTGTCGAAACGTTGCTTTGTTACATTTTATACGCGAACGAAAAGTTTCGGACGGTTTTCTTTTTTTTTTTTTTTTTTTTTTTTTATCCTCGCTGTTGTTGCGATGTAATTGAGAACCGCAATTATTATTTTCGTTTTTTTTTTTTTCTCATTCTTCTTCTAAAGAATCTTATAACGCAGAATTTTGTGCTTCAAAGAAACGAAGAACGCCGTGATATTGTAAAAGGAGAAAGTTCGAAACACATTCGAACCGTCCGGCTCTATATTTGGTTAATCGGATATTTAAGAAAAACATACGCGTCAAAAATTCTAAAAAAAAGAATTTTATTAAATAACGAAAACAGTAATACGTGAATAATAATTAAGATTTTTGTTCATTTCTTCTTTTCCTTTCCATCTCGTTTCGCCAAAGTTTGCTCAAATTTCGAGTATATTATACATATGTAAAAAAAAAACGACGACGAGGCTGCGATCCTGTTTTCAACAGTAACCAAGCAACTAAATATCAACGAAATTAACGGGAGGAAGTTGAGAAAAAAAAGAGGGAGGTGATGTTTATCGTTTATTTATTCGTTAAAATCAACACCGTGGTTATTTTGTCGACGTGATCGAGCGTGAAATTCTAATATTAGCGGCGCAACGATTATGCAACTGCTGCTGCTGCACAGCGCTCCAGACACCTTGGAAAGGAGGTTGTGGTTCTGGTCTGTTGCTAGGTCGATGCCAAAACTTCAGTTCTCTCATTCCGCGCCTCGTATTTTCCGCGCAATGCAATTCATTCACCGTGTACACATGGATGTTACGATTTTTCGCACAGCTGTTATATTGCACAAAAAAAAAAAAGACAACGACAACGGTTTACAATTTGCGTAATTTTGTCTGAAATTATTCAAGCCTTTTTTTTTTTTTTTTTTTCTTCGCGTCTCTTAGATTCCTCTTCTTTTTTATGCTTCATTTTTATGCTTGATTTTCATTTTCTACCTAGAACAATATTTTGTCGATTGTGGTAAAAAATGAAAATAGTTGAGGACTTGGCGGTAATTGGAACTAAAAATTTCTCTCATTGGAGTTGTTGAAATTTGAAAATTCTTAACGCATGGTTAGGATAATAAAGAGATGGAGTATCAGTTTAACGAAGAAGCGTGCAGATGTACTCGTGGATAAAAAGATAATGTTTAAACGGGGAACGCTAACCGGTTGGATAAACGATCCTCGCCTATTACACACGAGTGGTAATGCAATGTAACGTTTACTTTATGCGCGGGTGTCGCGTGATGTACGTCTTCGCTAATTGGCGGTACATATATGTATGTTTTATGCAATACTTGAACGTTTTTAAACGTGTAATACCGCCGCTGCTGCAATGGCTGGTTAAACGGCTGACTGAATCTCGTACAGTGCGTGGTGGATGAATGCGAATTGCGATGTGACGACGAGGCGATTCTCAAAAATGAAGAACAATTGACGCTAATTTGCGAATTGATTTTACTCAAAGACGGTGCTGTAAATATCACGACGACGACGATCGTTTTACCAATTTACGATGTATAAAACCTGACTCGCGAGTTTTAGACGCGCGCTGTTGATTCTTTTCGATGCTTTTATGGGTACTATACTGTAATTTATGAAACGGAAATTCGGCTCTTTCGTATATGATTTACTTGTAACTGATAGTTGGATAAAGTTCTGAAATTTTGAGGTAACGATTTTTAAAAAAACAATTCTTTTTTTTTTTCCTGCTTCACAATCTTGCCCTTGGCATCGACATCGTGAACTTCGATTACCTCATCCGGAGAATCTATTTATACACCGATGAAAGCTTTGCGATTCTTGGCGATTTGTTCATGCGTGGCACCGCATGTCGGTTGAACTGCTTGAAATTTCGCTTCCGTAACTATTAACTGTACACAGTTACAGTAATCGCTACCCGTGTAATTATAACCGCGAGAATTACGCCGCGTGCAGCTGACGCTTTTTTCTTTTTTTTTTTCTTTCATCGTCTTCTTTCAATTATCTCCCCATTCATATTCTCAGAATATATCCTATTATTATTTAACAACCGAGTTTTTTTTTTTTTATACCTCCATCAACACCAATCAATTTTTATGCAAGAATTGAAATTATTGTAGTCAGAGTCAATCGCGTTGTGATTATATTTCATGAATAATTTGATGATCGTTTATTCAATCGTTTAGCGAATTATATCAACGACAATAGAATTGGCCGAGAATTTCCGATTTCCTAAACTCAGCAGTTTTCATTTAAAAAAAATAACGAACCACTGGGAATCCATTAACGACCATTATTGTACACGATGTTTTTAAATTTTGGAGAGTAGTATGTATTTAATGATGTCGGTAACAATGTCGGTAACGGAATCTGTATTCAGGACCGTCCTTTTATACCTACTGAGAACTTTGCGACTCGTGAAAGATGAAAATATCTATAAACAGAATTCCAAAATTTCAATCCAACAATTTGCAAAGTGAGGAAGAAAAAGAATACGTGTCAAGTGGTGCAGGTTTATGTATTCGTTGATCTTTAAATCGTATATGCACATGCAAACATTAATGTATTACACCGGGACAATCTCTAGAAAGTTGAAAATCAACCGCGCATGCGCCAAATAATTCAATCTCATTGGTCGGCGAAATCTTCACGCAGCGATATTTTTGTCCGCGACGCAGGCGTGCCAACCTACGCAAAATGTCTACGTTTGAATTTTCAAAGAGCGTAAGCGTTGAATTCCGAGCGTTCTTTGAAGAATCGACTTTCCGACCCGACAACAAATGCTTCCGAAACCTTTCCGAGTCGCTGCCTCGATTATTCGAGATTCTAACCTCGAAAATTCGTATCAACCGCATCGCCGGCAGAAAGAGTTTGACAGCTGAAACTCGGGTTGGCCAGCCGATAAAACTCGCGCATGCGCGGTTGATTTTCAAGTTTCAACAGATTGTCCCATAATGTATACACGAATATCTTTGAATCGGCCATCAACTGTTATACTTGATAAAAACCTTTGGTCATTGAAATTATGCGCGGTGATTTAGCAGAGCACGAAGTGCACGGCGCAGCAGCTCAATTCCTGAACCGTATGCGTATACAATAATATATACATGCATTATCACAGATAGATTGCAGGATTATCATGAAATTAATTCAGCATGCGTATACGGAAATCCGTGCCTGCTCAACGTCGACGTTGCTCAACGCAGGCCACGCATAGAATCCCAGATAAAGAGTTGTATTATACCGTAACGCGTTGTTAGCGAGTCTTCGTAGTAGGAGGAGGAGGAGGAGGAGGAGGAGGTTGGTGGTGGTGGTGGTGGTAGTGGTGGTGAAATCCCATAATAAAGATCGTTGACCCTTTTCTTTTTGCAATAATTATATTCGCATTAGCCGTTGCTCTCTTCCCTCCCTTCCTCTCTAGTCCGAAACCTGACTCGCCTCGTGTCTTCCACTTTGTTATATAGTATAGAGTGCCTAATGGTTTCTCTCTCTCTCTCTCTCTCTCTCTCTTGACTAATGTCTCGACTCCGTTTATTACAATGTATTATTGAAGGTACCAAATATGTAATTGCAAACAATCGACACTTAGTTTTATCATTTTGTTTAATAATAGAAGGAAATTTCACTTCAGAGTTTCAATAATATATCGGAGCTGAGGAATATAGGATTTTTTTTAGGGCAAATAACTAACGCTAACCGTCATAAGAATCATGATTATTAGTCCATGTGTGGAAGAGGCTAAAATTGAAAGGAAAAAAGAACTGTTTAAGGTCCGCGTATCGTTGTGTGTAGATTTTCAGTGGTTAGTATAATTGTACGACCGAGCGAAATCGCATGTATGGAAGACATTAGACTGCGTGGGAGTTTTTTCGCGTTTAAATATTCACTCGCTCACTCGCCCGTGCATCGCGTTTTCTACATATTGTATTTTACAAGCGTGTCTGTATGTGTAAAAATTGCGTATTCTATTCTCCCAACTCATTACGTATATGCACGTGATACACGTATCTATGTATAGGTACAGTACACGGCCGGTTCAAATCTGTTTCCCTCTCTTTTTCGTAACTGTGATTTAAATTCATGATTTTAATCATCTCGCTGATCTCTCGTGTTGAAATATCAGGTGTATTACAACGACTTGTGGTAAGAAACTATCACGGGTAAGATTAAAAGAGGTCGATCATCGTCGTAGCGAATTTCAATTTCATTCGCTTGGTATTAAATTTACTGTATTTTTCGATATTTGGCTAAAACTGTAATTGACGATAGAATTTTGTTGACAAGGTTTATATATCGGTTGAAAAGCAATTTTTTTTTTTTTTTCGGTCGATTCGAGCATTCTTATCGAATGTTTGCATTTTACGATGATTTTGATGAATATTCGTGAACCGAAAATAAAAAAGAAAAATTACTAAAATTACAAATATGAGCTTCAGATATTGATTTTACATTTGAAATCGCGTTAAATGGTGAAAAATCATGTGGATTTGTTCAGTTTCGCTCAAGAACCCACGATGGCTTATTTTATTGAAAAAACTAGATGGTACAAAAAAATTACTTTGTCGAAATTTTGATTCTACAGTCAATTCAATATTGATGTGTGTATTACTTTTTTTTTTTTGTTTTATTTTAACCATTTTCTCATAGAAATCAAGATCGGTGGGATCTAGAGAGATTTAATTATTTTAAGGGAATGAATGGGGATTTCATGAAACAGTCGGTTTTTTTAATAAAACGATTTTTCGGAGTGTAATTGAACCAGGCGTCTATTTTAATACCACTGTAAGAAAAAAGAAGAACGATTTTAAATGAAAAACCGACGTTCGATTTCTCGTTAATAATTTTATAACATCATTCTTCTTACGTGTCCAGAGAGAAGTCACCGTATGAACTTGCGAATACGTATGTCAATTAGACAAACACTACTAATGTGAGACCATCTCACATCGTGATAATATCGACTAATCATTATCCATTCCCTTTACTGACTTGATAATATTCCTAATAATCAATTTATCGAGTCGTAAAAACTCCTCACGCTCTGTTATAAATTTAAATTGATTTTCGCATAAGGTATTTTTCAGAGTTTCTACGATTGTCCTCCCCAACAGAGAGAGAAAGAAAGATAGATAGAAAGAGAGTGAGTGAGTGTCCTAAAGAATTGCAAAAACTTCCACCTCGTGATGCAAGGATTCTTAGAATTAATGTAGTATAAGGGCAACAAGAAGAAGGCAAAATGATGAAAAAAAAAAAACGTACGCAGAAAGAAAGGAACAACGCGAAGCCAAAGAATATTATATGGCTACATAATAACGAACCTTGCCGAGTAATATCAACCTTTAAATACTACGTGTTGTACCCAGTGACTGTGCCTAACCTAACCTAACCTAACCTAACCTAACCTAACCTAACCTAATCCCTGTCCTGCACCAGCTCCGTGAGCTAATTTTTTTCTTCCCCTCTTTTTTTTTTTTTTTTTTTTTTTTTCCGTAACCTGCTGTAGTACACGTTTCCGTTTGCTTCGTCGTTTATGGTTCTTGGAAATAACCTTGCACCAGCAGCCCGGAGCCTAACCTACAATCATAATAAATCTTGGACTGTGTTTTTTTTTATCATATCTTGTTTTTTTATCATATCTTGTTTTTTTGTTCATCTTTTTTTTTCTCTTACAACTCTCAGTATTGTTGTACGCATGCATAAATGTATATATGTACACATGCTTGTTCTTATTTTTTTTATTTGACTTATTTTCTTAATTCGCTCTTATCTCTATGTTATTTATTTATTTATTTATTTTTTTTCTTCATTACTCCATCCTCGGATTATTCCTCTCAGCCTTTTTGTCCATTCCGTAATAATCGCGACATCATCACAAAATGCCGGTATCAACGAGTTCAAAAAAATTACTTGCGGTTGATAGACGTGATCTATCATTGTACGTACAAGTTTTCCACGAACTGCGTTTACGTGTAGATACCGTCTAAGCAGCGTCTATCCGTCCTCTGTATTTTCCTTTTTTTTTTTTTTTTTTTCTATATACCTATCCATAAAACGAATTTTCGTACGGAGAAATCTTTTTTGTAAATTTCTCGCTATTGTCTCATACTTCATCTCGACATCCCTTATCAAAAATCGTGTGGGACAGAGTCCGCGAACAGTATAGAAAGGTAAAAAAAAAAAAAAAACAAAAAAAATCAAAGAAACGGGAACAAATTGCGAAAGAATTTAATATCCAAGGGGAAAAATATAATGACGCGTATGAGGGTTATAAATATTGCATAGCTGCTTTGGAAACATCGGAAAACTTGTACGTTGGGTACAATGAGAAGTTGAAGGATGTGAAGGGAAAAAAAAAGGGGCGGCGGGGAAGCGGGGAGGGAACACAATCGAGTTGCGTAACCGAATAGCCACGGGTGTGCGAATCGAGGGATTGGATAACGAAAGGTGGCAAAAGGCGAGGGGTGGGGGAATTTAATTCGTACGATTCTCAGCGGGTGACGCTGGCTGGTCCCGCCTTTCTCGGAAATCGAAGGTGACCCTTGAAGCGTGTAGCGTGGCCGTATAATAACGTAAAATGTAGAACCTAACGAGGCTGGCAGCAAGAGTCGCGCGAATCACACTCTATACTCTATGAGAGTTTTCTCTTCGTCTAACGCCTGCAGGTTCGGTGGGTATACCTACGACGGCCAGATGATTGCATGCATGCATGTATGCACGTACCGGGACAATCTCTTGAAAGTTGAAAATGAACCGCGCATGCGCCAAGTAATTAAATCTCATTGGTCGGCGAAATCTTCACGCAGCGATATTTTTGTCCGCGACGCAGGCGTGCCAACCCACGCAAAATGTCTACGTTTGAATTTTCAAAGAGCGTAAGCGTTGAATTCCGAGCGTTCTTTGAAGAATCGACTTTCCGACCCAACAACAAACGCTTCCGAAACCTTTCCGAGTCGCTGCCTCGATTATTCGAGATTCTAACCTCGAAAATTCGTATCAACCGCATCGCCGGCAGAAAGAGTTTGACAGCTGAAACTCGGGTTGGCCAGCCGATAAAACTCGCGCATGCGCGGTTGATTTTCAAGTTTCAACAGATTGTACTTGTGTATGTGTAGGGTACCTACACGTTACGGCCCAGAGTGTAAAAGCTGAGCTAGTCGCGCTCGTCACACGCGTGCGTGTGGGTTGAAAATTCTGTAACTAATTCTTAAACTCGATGCACGTAATGGACGCATGTACGGGATTACACACAAACACACGAGAGGGGTACGCGAGGTTATACAGCCGCACATTAACGCGGATTAGCAGATAATCGACCCTGCCTCACGTCCGTCAGCCATCTTTCACACATACACACACACATGTTCACCCCGTTATCCACGTCGTCCGTTTTCCGTCGTGCAAAATCACCGGTAACTATGAACATGAAACGCGTCACGTAAACTCTTGGCAAACACGTTTCTTTGGCCGTAGTTTTCGGAATTTTCTTGGAATAATGAAAGGATAAAAAGGCTTCTCAGAACAGAGATCTGTACGGATGAATCCTCGATGAACGCGTTTTATCAATCAGTGATTTAGCACCGTTACTTTTTGTCTGGTTTTAATGCATCAGTTTAAAAAATTCAGATCGATCTAATCATGGAAACGAAATGATTACAGTAGGATTTTTCAACATGATATGTTAATCATCTTTGGATCACGACGTTTCAGGCTATGCGCACGTTCCTCTTTTGCTATCCAGAGTTCATTGAGGTTTTATTGCAGGAATGGAAGGCCTTTAACGTCTTTTAGTTCGAAAATCTAGACTACAGAGATATTTCCAATGAACGCGGTTATTTCATCCAGAGATTTTTTACTCAACCCCCTTACTCTTGCCTGTTCTCACATTTATATTAGATTTGAGATCGAACTTAGCTTCATCCGACCGTAGAACCAAAGTGAATGTAATAATTGTCAAAAGCATTACTTGGTCAAGTTCGAAACATTAAGAGGAAATCGCAGTCGGCGTCGATCAAGATTTAGACTCGAATGTTCGGGAGGTTTACTTTTTATTTCCTTTTTTTTTCACGTTTTTAGTCACGATCGTTATGCAAGACTTGACCTAGCCTACCTTCCAATTCCTGTCTCACTGTGAAGATCGGGCCTAGTGATTGATCAAAGGTAGTAAAGGTACCATTAGATTTCAATGTGAAAAATCCGCGCAGCACCTTCGATCTCGATCCGAAGATCGGAAACGATGTCTTCGATCCTGACAGCCAATCAACGAACGTTTCGATAACCGTTACTCGTAACTATCAAGAAGGTTGAAACCCTTCCTCCCCTCGGTTCTCCGAAGTGTTCAACCTTCGCAAACAAGATTGAACATCCAAAAGGCTTAAAGATTTTCCAAATGTACAGAGGCTTCGTTAAAGTATCGGCCCCAACGTCATGTCGTCATGCCGGACTCGTGGACATCGACTTACTACGAGCCAGGTTCCACGTCCCATAACCATAGAGTTAGGGCCATGTTCCATGCGGCTTGAATTGCTAGCCAAGATCAGCGGTGTGAGTTACGCAACTGAAAGTGGGTAAATTTCTGCTGCTGTCATGCCGGGCCGCCGTTCGGTCGTCTTTGATCGTGAGTCATCATCGCATCACGTAGAGCTGGTACAGCGTACGGTAGTCAGTCAGCCTCTGTGAATTACCCGGATCACGGGGGCATCTCGTCACATGTCATGCCTGTTCCGTGATCGCCGCTGCTGCATTTGCACAACGGTATGTACGGACAGTGAAGAAGGCGTTCGTGTCGGGATCGTGACGAGGAATGCGAGAAAAAGGAAACCAAAAAAAAAAAAAGAAGATAAGAAAGTTGACGGCAGTACCGGGATGAAGTTAGTAACTTTACCGTAACGATGCGCATGTTTGTAATGGGGAAAAAAAATGAACAAATCGTTCAGCAATGTGCGAAGTTTAGCTAACCATGATAAACATGAAACGTAGTCTCATTTTGAAGAATCAATTAATTCAAAACGATTCTAAAATTGGGCGGTAATGATTGTTTATTTCTAACGTCTCGTTAGGTCAACGTTACTAACTTTAATCTCATTTAACAGTGATGTACAGTGGGGGACAATGAATCTGAGACGGATAATTTTTTTGCACTAGACAGTTACGTTGGCAACACTGAGAGACCTACAGCGCCACAGTCGGCCGAGCGCGAAACAAACTCAATCTCAATAAACGTAACGTAACCCGTGACCGTCGAATCTAACCTTAGAATACGGGTTAATCCAACAAGTCATTATCCTCGCGGTATTTTAAGGTTAGATTCTACGGTCACGGGTTACGTTACGTTTATTGAGATTGACTTTGTTTCGCGCTCGGCCGACTGTGGCGCTGTAGGTTTCTCAGTGTTGCCAACGTAACCGTCTAGTGTGAAAAATTAGCGGTCTCAGATTCATTGTCCCCAAGTGTACATACGTAAACTTTTTATCGATCATAGCTGGCATCAACATTATTACTGGATAATGTATTATATATATATAATGTTCAAGTTCTCACTGATCTAGCTTCTGTAATTATAAACAGGTATATAATTCACTCTGATTTTTAGTAGCCGTGATATTTAGTCCCATTAATATTACTCTGTACTGGAATTGAAGCGTCTTTAATGAATTTTTGGTAGTTAGTATTCGTGCGGGCAATTCGAGTTCGCCATTGCATGAAAAGTGTGCAAATTTATCCATTTTATATACATATATATACATATACCACGTATAGGCATACAAAATACGATCATCTATTATACACCTACGTGATGTTTTTTATACCTGTATTGATTAATGCTTCACGACGCTAACTTGGCTTCTAGATTTAGTATCGGATACTGATTACTCTTATTATAGGTATACACACCGTTTTATTTGTCTTCTTTCTTATTTTCTTTGCTTCCTTTCAATTCACCCGATAATAATACAAGTTTCATTCACGATGCAATGATTTTGTTTCGCTTTTTCTGATATGCCTTCATTTGCAGTTGTCTTTTTTTTTTTTTTTCTTTATTGTAATGAGATACAATTTCGTTCGGTTATTTCTTTTCCATTTATTTTACCGTGTAATTTCATCGGCTCATGTCATTGTACGTGTCTTTAATTGCCGCAATGCAAAGCAGGGTATAAAACGTACAAGTATCGGTGTATAACATGTTTCCTTTTGTTCAATAACGGATTTATAACTTTACGTAACAAATTACAAGCTTGTGCAGTACAGTTTCCGCGTTGTGTACACAGGGGGAATATTTGCGCGATGTGTAAGCATACCCCTAAAGAAAAATACAAAACTAGGGGGAAAAAAAAAAATAAAAAATTCAGAGTTCGAGTTTTAATTGGCGGGTCTTTTTTATTTTTCTTTTATTTTGCTATCCCTCCCCATTTCATCTCGTTTTTGTTCTCCATTTCGGTCTGCAATTCGTTCAGCATATCCGTAAATTCGTCGTAAAACAGATTGGTATTCATGCTTGCTCGATATGTATGACATTGATGCTCGTTGAATTTTTTTTTTTAATCTTTTTTTTTTTTTCTTGTCAAAGTAAAGTGCAACCGGAATTGACGATGTAGGAATGTTTTTGTTTTCCTCTGGTTTTGAATTTAGAATTAAGCGAAATAGTCCGACAAGCTGTCGGGAAACAAGCTACAGTAAAAAATCCAGCGATTTGTTGGATTCTATTCATTGACGTTTTTTGGGACGAGAGAAAAACTAGGATTAAAATGGGGGAAAGATAATATCGCGTCGAAAATATTATTCGCAACTCTCGTTTACGAGGGAAGCCGGCGTTTCGATGATTCCATTGTACCCGGTTATAATCTCATCAATCATTCGTTGATAACCGATTCGTGTAACGTAAATCGAGATCCTGATGTCGCGTGTCTAATAGCATAATGACGTTGAAAATAGCAAAAGGGCGTATATTTTTTTACTTCATCGTATCTATTATAGAGGCTTAAAATATGAAAATATGATCAGAAACGTCGAAATTGAATGACAGTTTAATTGAAAAGAGCAAAATGTCGTATGTACTGGTAGATACCACCTTTTGGTCCTGACAAAAATTGAAAAAATTATCTTCTACGGTAATTGCACAAGTTCGTAACCGCCAAAAATTATCATTGCTATTTCTTTCATACCGATAATTGACGATTTGTATGATCGACGTTCAGAAAATCGACATCCTCACCGCATAACTTTGTTATCTTCGATTTTTTATGCGTTTTCTTAGTCGTTGAAGCGTTTGCCAAAAAAAAAAAAAAAACTTGCGTTCACGACGTTTTGTTTTTATCTCCGATTTTTTTTGTTTTTTTTTTTTTTCGATATTTATGAATTTTTTCCTGATTCTGATTCAACTATGCGTTTCAATGGTTTTTAGAGCGTTTGTAAAAACCGAAAAAAAAAATTGTTGGTCACGACCTTTCGTTTTAACGTCCTTTTTTTTTTTCACTTACTTTTTATTGGAAAAAGGTTTTTTCTGTTCAATACACGACCTCTTTTGCCCTAACGTCATCAAACGCTTAATTTCAATAAAATTACACGTTTTGATTGCTTTCAGACTGACAATAAGTGCAGGATGACAGACAAAAATAAAGGTAAAAAAAAAAAATTATGCGCTCTCTTGTGTTACTAAAATCGCATTTTTCATGGCTACGACCTTATGCCATAAGACACGCGATATTGAAATTTCCCCCTTTAGGTTTATTTTTTTTTTTTTATTTTATTTTATTTTTTTTTTTCTGCGAGTAGTATCACAAGAAATTCGATCATCTCCGAATCTCGTTCTCGTCACTGCGCGATAGTACAATTCATTACTCTTCGTTAATTTGTTTACCTTCGTATTACACGATTTCCTCCCCGATATAAAGTATTGCTCGAGGTGGATAAAGGGGGGAGGGGGGATGGGATTGGATACTGGCCAGGTCTCTATTTCTGACAGGAAGACCAATAATATATATGGGGTGCCGCACGGGGTTGTTACGGGCCGGTAGATCGGCGGCGTATACACACTTCCGGTTTTCCCGTTGCCGCGTGCAACGGATGTCTCTTGTCACGTGGTCCTAATTGATGGGGCACCTCGAAGCGCGAAACTGTACCTATTCGCGAAGTAAAAAAAAAAAAAAAAAAAAAAAAACAGGCGGAAGAAGCGCTCGCGAGCTTTTTTTTCTTTTTTTCCATTCTACAAATTATTATCCCGATATCGTATCGCAGCTTTCGTTGACATTGAAATCTGTACAACAAAATACCTCGGAGGGATTGTGGATGGTTTTTTTTTTTTTTTTTTTTTTTCCGTTTTTGAATTTGTCAGCTAATCATTCTTTACGAACGTATCCACACACCGGTATGTGTCTACGTATCGGTTCTTCAAACAAACTCGTCGATTTTGACGTTTTTTTTTTTTTTTTTTTTTTTGTTTTTTAAATTTTTCAATAGACACCTTTTTTTTTTACTTTTATAGAAACTTGTATTATCTACAAAATGAAACTAAAAACAGCTTCCAAACTTGTACAGTTTTTGGAAATATTTTGGTTAGAATGTTTGAAAGGCTCAAACCGGATTACTCGTCGTTTAGAATCTTACTACCGAGTTCTGGTTTCACGAGGCTTCCTTTGAGGCTAAAGACTCAGTTTTCGAAGGGTACGTGAGAAGAAAAAAAAAAAGAAAAAACAGAAGTTGACCAATAACCGGTCTAAATTATATAATATACATCACGAAATATGCATTTTTATTCGCTTCGAGAATGTTGCCGAAATGATTTTATACGTTATTACTGATTTTCTGAAACTGCAAGATATCGAATCAATTGTAAATCTTTTCCGATGTGAAGAATAGTCTTTTTATAGAATAGAATTTTTTTTTTTTTTTTCACTTGTTGCTACACTGTATACCCGGGATGATCAATTTTTGATTTCTATAAAACTTTCGAACTTTGGATCTTGAAAACCCCTAGAATTAATAAGTTTTTCACGCACTATACATGTCCAAGTATTATTTATTTATTTATTTACTTATTTATTTCGAGGAAAAACGATCGCAACTGATTCTAAGCTGATCGGAAAACTCGTGCGAAATATACCGTAGAAGAAAAAAAAAAAAAAAATTCAAAGTATCATTCTACGTTATTTTGCTAATTGAATATATCAACTTCGTGGAATACGGTAAATAAGCAAGGGACGATGATTTGTGATGATACCGAGTAAACGTCAAAGTAACCTGATATGCAATTTCGCTGACAGATTTCTCGAATCGTATTTATTGCAACGTCACGCCGATACCAAATACCCAATGATACATTTTTATGGTTTTATCCTGTTCCCCCCCCACCCCTTCCATTCGTTTCCGAAAAAAGTCGAGTCGTCAAATTTTTTTACCACGCGTTCGGATTTTCTAAAACGGTTCTGCTTATGTCATGCACGTGTGACTCTCGAATTTATGTATATGGTATGTAGGTATGTAAATTAACATTTTTTTTTTTTTTTTGTCCGTTGCAAAAGTAAAATATTAACTTTCCGCGTGTATGTAATAAAAGCGAAGTCGCGTTGAAATTTCGAGGGCTGTGTGAAATTCATGAAATTCGCAATGCTAATTCGTAGGAGATTTTTTTTTTTTTTTTATTTTTTCTCGAATTTACTGTTTAAATTTATTATGCACAGCGCGATCGTGTATTTGCTACGGTACAGTTATCTTCGGTAAATGCATACAGGATACTGCACACTGCATTCTAAACGAGCCTCCACTTTCTCGACCTCCTCCCCCTCCTCAGCACCACCGAATCGCGTATAATTGAATAATTTTCACCTATATGCAAATATCGGAAATACGCGGCAGAGACAGCCTTGCGTGAAATTATTTGCAAATTGTCTAGTGGAGAGACCGCGCGTATGTAAATATATGTGATAATTCGAGGTTCTTTTAATTAAAAGGGGCTGCGCGTAAATAAATTTCCGTCAACAAATGTATTTGCCTCTTAGTTTTCATCCTCGCTTCTTTAATGCAAAGATGCCTGACTGTCGTCATATTGCAATATTCGACATGTAAAATGGTAATAATAACAATTGTTTGCACAGTGGTCAACACGCCTGAGAACGTTTTGCTTGCGTTATACCTGCAACTTTCCCTCGCCTCTCCGGCGGCTAGTTTGTCGTCCAGAGTTTATCCAGACGGTGGAAAAACGACGCGGAGAGAAGAAATAAGAAAAGACTCGAAGCGTGCCTCGTTGCCGCTTTGCAAATAATTTACGCTCAGCTGTTCGCTAATATCTATGTATGTATGTGTATATTACACGTGTGTTCAAGTGCGCAAATATGAACGTTCGAGTATTGACGGATCATCAGCCGATGCTGCTCGACGTTGGTCGTCGTGGTTTTCGAACTGATCGTTACAGGCAATTTATCTCGTCGATTTCATCCTTGGGCTGGTCAATCGTTTAACGCCTTTTCTCCTTTTACGACTAATTTTTTTTTTTTTTTTTTTTCAAGGATTTTCAAACCTACAAAACTTTTTCGCAATTTTATTACCAGATGATCAGGTATTAATTATTCGTCAAATTATTGTTGTCTTAAGCTTGTACCGAGATCTATTTGTGTAATGAGAACGGATAGGAGATTGTTGAAAATTTAGCAGATTCGTTCGATTTCACTCTAAGGTGGGTTATTTTATTCGTCAGACTTGTTTTCTGCAAACTCACTGAAACACTTGTTTTTTTTTTTTTTTTTTTTTTTTATCATATTCGCATCGTTAAATATTTAATTTTACAAAGTTGCGTCGATATTGAATTGCGAACAATAAATTCCAATACAGAGTTGACTAGGTACTGATGGCAAAAAACAAAACAAAAAAAAAAATTTCAGACACTTCCTGAAATACAGGTTAGAAGATTTCGTAAAATACGGAATGACGATTCTTCTCTTTTCTCATCAACCTTTTCAGTCACAGTGGGATGCTCAGCGTCTCCCATCTGAAAAATTTTCATGTCGTAGCCTTATCACAGTTTATTTACAACTTCAAATGAACTTTGTTAGTCCGTATAACCTCAAAAACCTCCCGAGTAACAAGTTTCTTCGATTTTACATCCGCCATCTTGGACCCGCCATATTGGATCCGCCATTTTGGATCCCCCATTTCGGATCCGCCATCTTTATTTCCGAAATTATCAAATTCTGACTTCAGATTCGTGACAAGCGATCCCAAAAATCCGGATCAACATAATTCAGACCAAAATATTGAGTTGAAAAATGTGTGACCGAAAGGATTAAGACACGACACTTTTGAATCTCGACAAATTTGCCAAGTCTACGCTTGTATAGTTCTTGCAGTTTGTTCCTCTTGTACATTTTTTTTCTCTCTCTCTCTCTCTCTCTCTCTCTCTAATCTTATTTTTCATCTTCCTTTGAATATTCTCTGTTTGAGTATGTACGCGGCAAAGATGATGTTCACCTTGCGAACACGACGAAGGAAATGGTAATCGGACTCCATGGCTAACACCCTGATGTTTATCCCAAGACAATATTTTCCTACATCGCGTTTACACGTTGCACTCGCAATCAATTTGTCCATGTGCTGTTCACGTGTGGCTGGTGAAAATTCAACGAATGAAAGTTCACGCGATGGGCTTATAAAAAAATTATTGGTTAGCGACAAATGGCAAGTTTCTATTTTGTGATCCTGATCTGTGTCCGGGATGATTGGTCAATCCTACGTGAGCCATTTTTCTCTTCCCTCCAGTCTTACAATTCGAGCGAAAATAAACTAGGATTTGAATAGGAATCATTTCTGTAAAAACATTTATAACAGCAATAACAACGTATATGTATGAGGTTGAAGTTTGTAACGATAATTTTGCGATATATTTTTATGACAAATTGTTATTCTGTATTTTTAGGAGAGTTTGGAATTACTCTGGAATTCGGTGAACCCTGATAAAGGAAAACAAATATCACATTCCAAGAACTCGATCAACTTCAAACCATTCTCAAGTTACAGATTGATGATTATTTCTTTTTTTTTTTTTCTTCTTCAATTTATCATTACGTCAACATTGATCATTTCATACCTCGTGTATATCCGGGAATATTTTTATAATATCGCAGGTAAGCAGCTGACGATGAGAGTTTCTGACTTTCGTATGATTATTGCATCCACTTTTATACAAGCCACGATCTAAAGTTTTGTACATTTTCTAGTCTAGTCGCCACGTGCAGTTTTTTAAAAAAAAATTTAATCGACTATCAAGATCCATGACTGGTGAAAAGCGCAGAATCTTTTCTTTTCTTTTCTTTTTTTTTTGCTGATTTATGCTTCTAAGCATTTTTCACCGGTTACCTACGAGTATTTTAATCCTGTACCCGGGACGCGGCAAGAAAATCGCATTCCTACGATTTTCCTAGAAAACACGTGTTTCGTATCATCGCCAAGCCGCTGCGGTGGAAACGCGAAGCAAGTTGACTCGTCTTCTTTCAATTCCGATGTTTATTTAAACTCTTAATACCTCGGCAGTCCGGCAGGCGGATTTTCCAACCTCTTTGGAGTTTTTGCAATACGTATCGCGGCCTCTTTTCACTACATCGTATTTTTCATCTACTCCGCTCTTTCCCTTCCGTGGGTAATAAATTTCCCGCCTTAATACCAAATTCCCCAACTTTATTCTCTCTCATACTGCCTACTTTTATTCCACTTTGCAAATCCGCTTTATCCGTGCAGTGATAATAGCGATGATGATGATAATAATAATTACAATCGTAATAATTGGAATGAGAAAGTTTGGATGGAAGTTAATTAAAAAAAAAAAAAAAACAGAAACCTATTTTGGAGACATGTTACGAGCACGCGGCCCTTTCCTTTCTCTTCTCTTCGAAACAAGTACTATCCTCGTTTCTTTTCTCCCTGACACGAAGTAGAAATCTCTTCTATATACGCGACATGGAAAGCTGCGCTGTCTTCACTTCTCCTCGCTTGCCGGTTTTGGAAATGTGAGCCGACACTTCATGCTTCGATGCCTAAGCTGTCTGCCCACGTCACTTGAACTTGAATTAAGAACTTTGACCATCGTTCGTTTCTTTTAATCCTCGGTTCAGCTGAGATGATTCGGGTTAGGTTAGGTTAGGCTTCGAGTGGGCGGCGCCTCGGTAATTATAAGCGTTTATTCAAAAGTGGACTCAGCTGTAGTAAAGAAAAAAAAGAAAAGGCAAAGAAAAAAAAAACAACACTGCAATTCGTTGAGCGTGCTGCGATCACGAAGAAAAAGTAGAGAAGAAGAAATTAAAATTTTTTTTTTTTCCAAAGTCGAAGCAATTGCTTCATCCTCGATGGCTGGTTCTGAACCATCTTTAGCGGACGCATTGAGCAAAATTTACTCGTTTCAATCACTGCACGTCAGTGTGACGATGATGTATAGACCAATAAGTGCAAATTATCGGCTTCCGGATAGCACCGACTAATTGTCAGTCACTCGATGACTTGATCAGATCACAAAGAGTATAAAAAAAAAGTTGTGTACAGAGGTACGTAGGAACGGTTTTTTATTCTCCTTCTTCATGCGTTACGATGACGTTCTTGATCGAAGATAACGTTTTTCATGTACGGATTTCTGTCTTGTTTTTTCTTTTCCTTTCCTTTTTTTTTTTCTCCAACCATTCTTATTCTACTCGGTTGCATAGGTGCGCGATGACTTCATCCTTCGATTCAAATTCAAATTCGCCTCTCTTCTCCTTCTTCGACGGCGACTTTTTCTCGAAACGCGCCTGGTTCAATTTGACTCGGAATCTTTTCTTTTCTCTCTTTTTTTTTTTCTTCTGCAGACCTCATACCCATAACGTACATCAATCAATTCAACGAAATAATCATCTGCGTACAAGAATGACAGAAATCGCGTACCCGCGGTAATGACAGTGACGATGAACGTACCGCACAATTAATGTCCATAGAGACGAACATAAACGAACAACGGTCCTTTTTTCGCCACAGACATGGATGTGCCTCTCCCCTCCCCCCCCCCCCCCAGATTACACACACGATAGTTTTCTTCACCAACACCCATGCAACATGTCCGCGGTTGCCTCTTTGGCCGCGGTCACGTTTTGCTCCTCGATTAAAAGTTATCTCCTGTTTGATCTCCGGCCGGGTGTTTTGGGCAAGGCAAGCTACGAGGAATACTAAGTTGGTTAACCGGCTACCGCATGCTGAATAAGACGCGGGTGTATATTTTGACACGAAGTTAATTTTAATCGACGTCGCATCATCGCCAGGGTCTGCTGCGTGTGTGTTTCTATCCACCGCGTTATGTGCCAATCAACCGCGTACATGTCAGAGTTGTGCAATTTGCTGGGAGATTATCTTGAAACGGTCCGAGCATACGGCTGACCTCCAACACTGTCCAGACATTCGAAGCCCTTGGTTTCTCAAGCATTGCAGAGTTCAATCGACGCTGCGTCGACTGGATTATACTAACGGCATTTGGTCGCAGGTACGGCTGAAACAATGTCTGTGATTCGTTTATTTATTTCTATACCCAACGATGCGATCATCGGCCGTCGATGATGGATGGACGGAAGCCTGAATCATTCCCACCATCGTTGGAAATGGAATCGAGATCCTTTTAAATACGAGAACGATCGCTGACTAGGCGTTAATCATTACACTGACAGCCAAGCCCACGTCAAGGGCAATTAGAAACTTGGTCATAGAAATCTGGCGCCTCACTTTCCACTTCCAATGTTGCGACTCGGTGAGTCTCTAAGAATTCTTATCCCCTTTTTGTTTCATGTACCATTGGTGGAAACGAAAATGATTCTATTGGAATTCTCTCTGTTGATGCTTATGTATGTTGATCGATCATTTATGGAACGTGTACGAAATATTTCGAATGAAAAAGTTGTACAATAATCCGATTCATCTGATTTTGTTGATACGATGAGGTGTTCATTGTTGAAAGTCGATGTAACGCTCATCAATCACGTCTTTGTTCAAACACTTTTTTGACCTGGCTGTTACGTCCCGTACATTCTCTCAAATGCCTTCTTCGCCGGCTCTGACATCGTGCATGTTCAGTCAAATGGACGAATACACGAATTTAACCATGGATGCTAATTCTATCCGTCTCTGTTCATCCCGCATTTGAATTTTCTACTACGCGTGATGAGAGAACTTCTTCTTCTTCTGCCCACGTGACGGTGAACCATCATCATTCGTTCGGCTATTCCGTGTACTTCACACTGTGATTTATGATCCCTCGACCGACATACGCTGCAGGCAGATGAACGCTGAATATTAGCTGAGGAAAAATGAACGAAAAAGTTCGTGTACAAGAAATAAAAATATTTTTACTGATCCGATCCGCGAATACAAATCGATCACTTTCAAGCCGCCGTCGTACGCTTTGGTAAACAATAGTTCCAATCGTATGTGCGAATTTTAAACAAGTACAAATTTCAATTGGTAAAAAAATGTCGACGGAAAGAAGCGTTTCCACTCGTTCTTCTCACGAATTGTGTCATAATTTGGAGTTTCGAATGTTCCTTCACTTCATACTTTCGAATAAAGAAAAGAAGGGTGTCGCTGAGTTCTCCGTACAGTTTGTATGGTTCTGTGTACAGTTGCTACGGAGGTACTGAAACCCCATGATGCTTACTTTCTTTCACCTTTCCAACAACTTTTCATGTAAATACATATCCAAAGCGGGGCGCGCGTTGCGTGCTTGTCATGGTTCGTAGGTACGAGTTTCGGCGGCGTATCCCTGTTTCCGGAACTTTCAAAAGCCAGCGCGCAACAAAGAGGATGAAGATAGTCCGCTCGGAGAGAGCGCTGGGCGCCTCGCTGCATGGTTTTCATGATAACCGAGAGATAAACGGAGAGCCGGGGTCAAGAGTATGTAACCAGAAACCGTTTGTGTTTTACCGGCTGTTCGACACCCGACCGAACCTTGAAGAACGCCGAGTCCGTAAGCGTCGCCTTCATCTTTGTAGTTCGAAGATCCGAGATATTCTCTTTCAAAAATGTCCACCTCGGGGCCGATAAAAAGGACCCAGCGTATTCCAAAGAAGACAGTATTCCAGAATATTCACTTATGTTATGGTGGATTTGCCGACGAAGTATGAGGATAAGTTTCTTACAATGTAAGAAAAGTGCGGTGTCGACTTATCTGGACTATAATTTCATTTCAATCTGACACTCTCTGATGACAGTAAAAAATGGTGTCATAATTATAGTCCACACCAGGCAAATTCGGTCAATATTAACACCATAATTATTTTTATCTTACAATCGTACTGTACTGAAATTTTAGTAAGACTTGTATTGGGAAATCGAAATGCGTGCCGCTAAAAAATTCAGAATAGTCAGAACCCCAAATAGTCTAAGTTTGGGATGGTCAAAACTCTGAAGGTAGCCGACCTCCGCATAGGTATTGCAATTTCGACCATTTGAAGTTTGGATCACTCTTTGGTAACAATCAGTCTGACAATCCTGAATTTTCAACCTCGATCATCGAAATAATCGTCATATACTATAACAGAAAACTCCTCTGTTACTGTACCATTTATAAGATTTTTTTTGTGCACCGTTTTTGTCGAGATAAGGAGCTGCTTGCGCAACCTTGAATCCCGTTTCTTTTCTTGAACACGAAACTTTCCAGTTCCCTCGAGGCACAGGGCGCGAGTCGAGTCGCCTTTCCTTAATTCGAACCTCGTGCTTGCAAGCCTGGAAGAAACAAAAAAAAGGTAGGAAAAAAAAAAAATAACGCAGTGTGTAGTGTAATGTGTATTGTGTATAATGTGAGTTCTGAGCCGTGAAACAAAGGGCCCTAAGTAAACAAAAGATTTCTCGTTACAGTATTTTCTTTCTTCCGACTTTTTGTTTTTCTTCTTTCTTTATCTCTTTCTACTTTTGGGTTACCTCCACGTTTGGTTCTCCATTTACTTCGCCCCCACTACTACTGTTTTACTTCATTTTTGCCGCGTTCTTTTTTTTACCCTCTTTAGCTCATTCTCCTTCCCCACTTCCACCAACCATTGTTTCGTCTTTCCGTTTTTAGACCCCCCCCCCCCCCGTTTATTCTGCTTTCCTCGTTACTCTCTTAATAACACCCGTGAAACGCCTTGGACGTGTCTAGATATCGTTGTCGAGAATTATTATTCTTTTATTTTTCAACGTTCACCTGCGCACGAGTACAGAGCGTATCATAGTCGGTGGCGTTTCTTCTTCTTCATCTTCGAGACTAGACCAATTACAAGCGCTTTTGGCCAGTGGAAATGAATATGGAGTTTCTGGTGACGCTTGAAGTGCTTACTGTTGGGATAATGTTTTGTTTTTTTTTTTTTTTCTTTTAAACTTGACCCGAGTCACTCTATTTCCACTAGTATAAGTCCAAGGTGCGGGAACACGTAACCCGAATGTCAATTTCCCGGAGAATAACCGCCTGAAATAGAACCAAGCACATCAAGCACAATATCGACCGATGGCACCACATTCCTCCCACTTGCCAACCTCTCGAAAACCCCGAATCCTACCATAGTGTTTCAACTTGAACTCGCCCGATGTTTTACATCGAGTGACCAAGCGAAGCGTGTCCTTTTCATTCCTGTTGAGTAACAGGCACTTCCACCACTTCCGCCTGCCAATTTTTCGCGAGTACTTTTCGGTCCACCCCTTGTGTGGGCACGGTAAATATGTACGGAATGGATTCGCGAACTCGAGGAAAAGAGGGACACGGTTGTCGGCGCAAACGCAAACGCGTCTAGGCAAGGAGCCGGCGGTAGTCCGCTTGGTAACAACAGCTGATTCCTCTCGTTCTCGCGGCGCTCGGCGACCCTCGTGCACACCCGCAATTCCGCGGCGTCGTCAGACCGGAAACTGGATCTCGTAGGCTGGGATGTTCGCCGGGATCCCGTCGATTAGCAGCCTCCAGGGTCCGCAAAGTGCTCCGCGCATCTCTGGCTGAACCTGGAAATTCAACCGCCCGCGGAAGCGCCTAGGTGGCTCGTTAACCAGATGTTGGTTGTAGATAGCGAAAAGTGGCGTACGGGTTCTGGTTTATGGTGTTGGTGCTGCTGCAGCACTATGATCCCACTTTCCTTGGATCCGCAGTTATGCACATGTTGTGCTGATACCCGCGCACACACACGCAGATAGCATTGAGTTAGTAAGCCAGACATTATCACCGTTCCCTCGACGATGACGTTGTCTTATGCAGGTGTGGGTCATGCACCTGCAGCTACGCACCTGTGTACCTGTTTAGGTTAGCCGTTACGGTGTTACTGGCTTCGGCGTAATGCTGCGCGGATTCGCCCCGCTTAGATTATATTACATGTTCCATTCTAGAAAGCGTGAGATTGTACTAGCTTCCTTTCTCAACTTTAGCTCTCTTCTTCTCACGTGTTGCCATTGCCTCTCAGAATGACTACTCTTTCTTTCACAACGCGGTCAAGCGGTACCCTTAGCCTTCGATGTAATGAAAACCAGGATCTCGTTTCAATTTCATTCACTTTGCTGCCGCGGCAAGATTGCCTGATTGGTACTACCTCTAACGCACTTTCCAGAGAACAGAAGCAAGGAAATTGTTGGTGCAAGATAATGACATATGCATACAAATAATTGGAGCTGAACTTGAGGGGAAAGCTGCTCGTGGTGCGTATGAGATCCAGTAGGAACTAAAAGTGTGGGAAAATGAACTGGTATAGTGATGATAATGATGAATACGATTACGATATTTCAGTGAAATCAAACCACAGTCGAACGGCCGATAGAACCTTAATCATATTTTCCATTCAATTTGTTGTCTCGGTTGGAGAAACTTTATCTCCGTGGCAACGGTATCTCGATTAAGGCCTTACAGCTGTTGTTGCTGTTGCTTTCTCAACATCCGGTCGTTCGTTTCAAATCAGACGTCCGGCTGCCCGATATCGAAATTCCCTTTTATCTATCTAATACCGTGTAGTTACGATTAATAATGAACCCTGACTGTCTGTATGAACGACCACGGCGCAAAACGATGTTATCATCATTTTATCGAACGGTACTCACCGTTTTTCGTGCGTACGATTTCATCATACACAGTAATCAACATCCGAAACGAAAAAGGCTCACGAAGTTGAAATTGACACACTTCAATTTGGCGAGTATACAAAATTGGACAACAACGTATGACGGTAATTATTCACCTCGTATAACGTTCGTAATTTTCGTTTCTTGCCGTTCGTGCTTTTAACTTTTATTATTTTTCTCTCACTCGACGTTTCTTTTCACACTGCACGCAATATTTGTATTGATTTGTGTGTGTGTGTGTATTTACGTATTATACGTGTTCTTTTGTTGGAACGCGTTAAAACTCGAGTCTCTTTTCATTAGTCCTGCAGTCTGCAACTGTCATAGAATGTATATTGTACATACGTGTATGAATGTGTGTACCCGTACAGCATGTATGTACGTATAACGTGCAAAGCTCCGATCTGCAAATTCTCCATCCTGCTGTTGCAGCAGCCGCGTTGGTGCTGCGGTTTCATTATGAAACGGTCGTATTATTGATTGATTTAATGGCATCGGCTATTACGTACAAGTTCTTTTATTCTTTGGGCTCGGATTTCCTCGACGGTCGTTGTCGTTTGTCGTTGTCGTCGGTACCCGATCCTCGCATCGCACCGACGACGGCTTATTCAACTCTAAAAACTGAATTGCCTCCCTTTTATTCCGCGTACCTGCAGCATACACCCACCTTGGCGGAACAAACAATATCACTCCAATTACTCGTCGTGACTCACGAAGCGTATTTTTATCGTCATCCTAAAACTGCACCAGCATTACCTGAAAAACTCTTCAGTTGTTTTGAAATTTTTCTTTCTATTCTTGATTGAAATTACTTTCACCGGTGTACTTTAATCAAGAGAGCTGCCACTCAAACTTTTCCATCTAGTTCGGTCCGGCATTATTTGGAAGATAAAGAATACAGCGAGCATGGTGATTAGATGACATTAGATGTGATGACAGTTATACTTATTCAATCATTTCACAACCTGATGTACTTCGATAAACGGAAATACAAGATTGGCATGTAACGTTGTTTGGCTTCGTGGAGCATGATTTTTCGTCCCCACTTATGGTTTCCGATAGAGAAGCCTTGGAAAGGGAATTGAAGAGGTCGGTGGGTCGGTTGGCACCCCGTGAACTCATTCACCTCTGGTATAATAAGACCCGATTTTGACGTGCTGGTATACCCATCTCATCGTGTCGTGACAAGTGGTCGTTTTCAGTTCACAATTCGAGCCTCGGAGGTCAAACAATCTAAGAATTATACGCCAGTGTTACAGTTTGGGGTCACAACGGGTGGTTCCCCTGCAACGCGCTGCTGGTATATCAATCTAGTCGTCCGGGAGGAACTTTGAGAGGCAAAGTCCTCCTCGTGACGGACAGCCTAGGTATAACACCGCGCACATCAACCAAGTCGGCGCAATTGTTGTACCCAACCACCAAAGCAGTGCTCTCTGCGTGTGGAGTGCGCGTTACAAACATGGACAAAGTCTATTATCCTTTGCCATGTAGGCGTATCTCTGTACAGTTATGATACTAAACGCGTCCATCCATCCATCCATCCATCCATCCATCCATCTATCCTAACGGCGAGCGCAGAAACGCACCGGCGACTGCACGCTAAGCGTTCTCTCTTGGCCGTTGGACTCGTGTTGATCCATGTGGATGTGTATCGTGTCAACGACCCGCCACCCCGCCGTACCGCACTCTCCGTACGCACCTCCTCTCCCCCCTCTCTCTCTCTCTCTCTCTCTCTCTCTCTCTCTCTCTCTCTCTCTCTCTCTCTTTCTCTCTCTCTCTCCGCAGTAGCGTGGAGAGCCCGCTCTCCTGTATGTGTGTCATGCGATTGCGGACCCCTCGACCCGTTGCGCCTCCTCCTCTGGGTACCGGTAAGCCACCGATGTACCAGATCCCCTCGCACGCATGCTCCTTTCCTTCCACCACATGGCCCTCGAGTCGTGGCCCGTTCGCTTCTGGAGAACGGCCAAGACGGACGGCGAAACGTTCGGAACACTCGACGGGGGTGGAGTGAAATTGCTTTCAACTAGTGTACCTATTCTAATCATTATCCCGTGACGGTCATTTGGTCAGACGAATTGTTCGGCGTCGACCGACCATTCCGTCGCATTGTGCGAAGGAGAAAAATGGCGGACTAGCAGATACGCTTTGGTTCTTTCTTTTTTCGAGTTCATCCACTCGGCATCAATGGTTTCTTTTTCTTCTCACTCGAATTTACCTGTATCCTTGACGTGGTTCGAACGAAGGCGTGGACCTTCGGGACATCGGCCTTTTGAGAAGATCAGAAATAACGCGTACATCGCGTTCTCTTTTTGGCTCTTCTTTAATATCATCTGGTATATACATCGGGGCATGAACTTGTGACCTGGACTCTTTAAAGTCATTATTACTAACTCGAAGCCAAGTGTCATACTTATTGGTCGATGCCTCTGATCGTGAAAGTGGCGATTGGTTCATTTGAGGATCGTGATAAAAACTTGAAATTCTTTCGTTTTCATCCATTCCCCGAATCGATCCTCGCGGATTTTCCATGTTCCGTTGACCTTGGATGTTGCTCGTTGATTGTTTGGAATGCTTCGAGCTGTTTCGCCTAGCGAAAATACTCGCTTCGCAGAAAATGGTAATGCTTTCGCTTTGAGTATCCGGTCACGGATTTGTTTCTTTTTTTTTTTTCCTTGCCTTGCACATAGACTGGCAATTTTCGTCGTGCGAAGAGAGTTTTTATAGTTGTGTTTGTTTGTTTGAACAAACTGGCGCAGTCTGCAACGACGTCTAGACACCAAGCCTAGCCCGGCTTAACATAACGGGTCATCACTGGTTCAATATCGCGGCTGACGAAGTACTATTTGGTCGTAAAATCCGCACCGTCATCGACGTCTCCGATACTGACCTGTCCGCAAGTTGGACACCCAACGATACATACCCACGTTGAAGCGTAATTGGAGTGGAGTTTGGATTCGTTTTATCGCTGACGGAAAAATTCACTCATTATCACGCGCGTTGAATCAACTGTTTCAATCTATATCCACGATACGTGGAAGCCTTAATATTCTTTGTGCCGTAATGCGTGAGTCCAATTTTAAAAATATCCAACTATACGCCTAGACGCTACCGTTTGCTGCACGGTCTAATATGAGTCACGCGAAACGGTCGTTCGATCTATTTCCAAATGTCAGACGAATGTCTGTAATCGCAATACGCGATCCAAAGTACCCACATAAACCAATTTACTCAAGTCAGGTGCCCTTGTCTTCTCTCTCTCTCTCTCTCTCTCTCTCTCTCTCTCTCTCTCTCTCTCTCTCTCTCTCTCTCTCTCTCTCTCTCTCTCTCTCTCTCTCTCGATTCTCGACACGCCCACGGGTGCAAATAAAGTCGGCGCTGGTATTCAATTTGAATATAAGCTCGAACGGTTATCTCCAATCGCGTATTCTCGCACAACGTTCTTCAAGAACTTTCCGCTGCAGGCTGAACGTTGGTGTGGGTATATAAATTGTAAGGTAAACCATACGTTTCAAAAGAGAGAATAAAAAGGAGTGTAATTAGGAAAAAAAAAATAAAAATAAAAAAATTCACGCGTGAAAAAATAAGGGAAAATAAACTCGGTGTGCGGAACTCGCGTTTCCCGTCGACTATCCGTCAAACTTAAACCCGAGTCTATAAACACCCGTTGACAGGTACTTGATGTATGATTTTATTGTTCGGTCATTATACCTTGGGATGAACGAACGTCTTCGGCTTGTTTCTCTTTCTCTAAACGATCTTTTCGGTTGTAAAACACTAATTCTTATGCTTGATATTTCCCGAGTTGACAGTTCGTCGATTTTTTTTTTTTTTTTTTCTAACCAAAGATTTATCGCCGCACGTGTTCTCGAACGGTAATTCGATTAGCCTCCTTTCTTCACATTCTTCTCTGGATGATAATGCGAGTTTTGATATTTCTTGTAACATTAGAAACGATGCTAATTGTGTAATTATAATTTTCAACAGAACGCGCACAAATGAATACATCGTTCGCAGTGTGGGGAAAAAATCTGTATAGTCGGATCTTGGCTGACTTGTTCGTTTTGTTTAATTCCAATTTTTTGCCTTCTCATTTTCGTCGATCACGCCGGCGCGCCAGTTTGTTCATGATATTATTTCTTCATAACCCGGCTTGTCTATTCATCACAAGGATTATTTTTCGAACACGACAAGTACATGTGTATAATTTGCGCATTATTTCTGTCCGATACGCCTCGGCGGAATAATCATAAATATCTATTTGAGACGAAGGAGCGTCTCACTCGGTATTTACTCACCTATGAAAGCAATATCTCACCTTGCCAAACGACTGGATGCGCCCACCTGCAGCGATCCGGCGCCAAGAAAAAAGGAGGACAGCGTCGCGGATGACTCGGGTTAAAAGAGAAAGAAGAAGAAGAAGAGAAAAAAATAAAAAAAAAAAAAAAAAAACGAAGAGTAATAATGCAGCCGAAAAAAAAAAGCTGAACGTAATAAGAAATCCGGGAAGAAACGCGCGCGTAATTTTTCCCGCAGGCTATTTGATGCGATCCAATTTGTACCTGACTTTTGACTAATTTTGCGGGGGGGGGGGTCACTCTGAGCCACGTTAAAATCGAGGGTGTTGTTTTATTTATTTATTTTTTATTTTCTTATTTGAACAGAGAAATCGTTTCCTACCTCGGTACACAGTGGAAAAAGCAAAGCTACGAAGAATTATCGATACAAGAATTTGCTTCGTCCTGCAGCTGACGCGTCTGCAAAACTCGCTTGGCACGCTTCTCGGATCCGCTTCGTTCTCTCGCCTTTTTTTTCTCTCTCTCTCTCTGTCTCTTTTCGTTTTATCTCGGGCAGAACCGAACTGGCAAATTACGCCAATTCCCGCCGTTCATCCCGGTCAAAGAAATCCGGTTCCGGAACGCTGACCGCGGCCTGCGGGGACCCAAAACACCAAAGCCTAACAGGTGAACCGCCTCTCTCGACCCCTGATTCGGATCATCGTCCCGTGCCAAAATCGATTACGAATCTCAGCAGGGACGTGCAGTCACGTTTTCTACTGGAACGGCCGATATTCGCCGCCCGTGATCGTCGTCGAATAATAAAGGATTTTTAACCCGCTTTGCGCGGTGTGGTGAACGCGAAAAAGACTATCTGCGAAACAGATTTTTTTTTTGCCAAATCAGCGAAGAAAAGAGAATGATAAATTTTTGTCGTAATTAAAGAAATTAAATAACGCCGAAATTGCGTAACGAGCATTCTTACTTCTTTTTTTGTTACCACCAATTTCTTGCCCTTAAATTGAAATGTAAAAGTAATAAAAATTCGCAATCATATTTCGTAACTTTTAAAACTCTTCGAATCTATTTGAACAATCATTGATCGATGTCGAATGGAAAATACTACGAGCAATGAATTTGTAAATAATTTTAACTTTTGCAGTTGCGTGTAATGACGATTTTTTTCTTTTTTTCTTTTTTTTAATCATTCTTGTACTTGTTCTTTTACAATTTGTCATTCATTCCCGTTTCTCTTTATCTTCTCGTCTCCTTTCATCGACTTTCGGAGCGTGACGTCAGCAGCGGTGCAAGCGATATATTTTCGCGATGCATAACATTTGTTGCCGACGTCTTGCCTCCGTCAGCAAATTGCAGTGTGTTCACTTCATTGTTTGCGATCGTCCCGCGTGACGAGGGTTCGTAGAATATTTCTACCGAATTATTCATTCGCTTGTACCTGCCTCGTTCTCGCGGTAGGTAAAAACACGCTGATGTACTTTTTTAAGCCCCGCATGGCTGGAAAATAATCAGATCCAGATTTTTACGAGATAATTCCCACCTGAATATTGCAAATTTTTTATTTTTGTCGAAATTCGAATTGTTCTTCAACTCGCTTATTATGGATCACGAAATTCGAACGTTGAATTGAAAAGGAAGATCACCTGAAATTAAACGTTCCAATGTCGAATATTTGAACGAATTACTGAAAAAACTTAATTTACAAAATGTCATGCTGTACGGCTGAAAAAAGTCTTCAAGCTTGTACGTAAAATCTGTCGGGCGAAACGTTGTGTAATAATTGCGATCTAATTTTACCTAGGAAAAAAAAAAAAAAATATATATATATATATATATAAAAAAAAAAAAAAAAATAAAAAATAAAACGAAATAAAAGTAAAAATTAGACGTAAAAAGAAGTGAAAAATTAAAAATAATTAGGTACGACACAGGCGGCTTCGCGGGATGGTATATTTTTAAGCATTTCACGTCGCGGAAGAGAAAAATGATGCGGAGATTTGTAACAGCAGCCGTATAATGTAAAAAGTATAACTCTATCCACCGCGAGTTTATTTTCTCAAATAATAATAGGAGACGTATCATTGAGCGAACGCGTCGCGTCTATTTATAATTAAATAACCGACGAGGCGAACAACCTTTGCCCAATAATTAACGGAAATCGTGTATAACGAATGAAAGGTAGAGAGAGAGAGAAAAAGGAATGCGTTACTATCGCATAATGTTTGTAAAGAAATTAAAATCACCTAAAATTAAGGTTATAACCGGGCACGTCTAATTAAGGCGAGATCAATCAACCGACTCTGAGTTGCGACCGCTCATTCACTCACCCTTCAAAAGTTTAGACCTTTAATTACCCCTCGGGCACGTGCTGCCACCGTCTCTGATAAAGTTGAAAAATAATTAATTCGCAAATTATAACACACCCCTCGAATCCCGAGGGAATCTCCGGCTCGTTCCTCTTATCTTTACCACGAGGCAGTCGTCCGCAAGGCATATCGTGTTTCACGAAACACGTTCCCTTCTTTCTCCGCAGTGAGAGTTATCGGTACGATGTCAGATACCAGGGATCCAATAGGTACGCGAGTCGACGTTCTTTCTTACAGGCTACAGCGGTGGATCGGTGTGACGAGTGACGATAATTGACGAGATCTCCGAAGATTACTGATTACATTCAACTTTTCGATTAATCATTGCATAATTGCACACAGACAATTGGCCGAATCGATTTCGCTGCATTCACCCGTAATGGGCTATTAGCGCAATGCGGAGCACGCGTTGGATAACGAGAATGACGATAATCATTGGGGGCTGTGGTCGTGCCGCAGATTGCGCGATGGTGGATTCATTTTTGGGGTACGAACGGCACGTGGCAGAGGGATGGAAAGCTCTGTCGATTCTTGAGCCTTCCGAAATAAGAACGTAGCTGAACAGGACGGACCGTTACCTTTCGTTTCCTGAAACCGCAGACACATCGGCGATGATGAAGTTTCTCATGACGGCCCTTTGAAGGTGCGGCTCAATTTACTCTGAAAACAGTTTCGCGATGAGCTCCGTAAATGAGTTTATGTACTTACTCCAGAGGCGAGAAAAGGGCGAGGAAGGAGGGAATTCTAGCGCGTTGCTCAACCATACACACGAGCCTATTCTCGGTTCAATAATTACTCGTCTCCAGAGTTTCGTTCGACGTCGACGAAACGCCCGCGGCACCTTGGCTTTGGATTTTTGAACATTGTACGTTCAGCTCGTGCAAATATCCACCATGGGACAAGTTGCCGAGTCCGCTTCCTGTTCGAAGAATTCATCACACTAATGGGCAGATGGTGGAAAAAGTTTTCACTCCTCGGGGTGTCGTTGTCCATTTGGAATAACTTGCGCAACTTTTCGGCGCAAAGGAATCATCGATGCGATGGTTTGTAAATGGCAAGCAACGACCGTGGTCTAGTCGTGCGATAAACCGGCTAATGGACATCGAGTTACATAATTGTATAATTACCACTTGACTCTGGACGACGTGCGACGACGTCGGTTGTAAATTCTGAGAACGAGTTCGTACGTCGTTCCATGTATTGGAGGGCCCTCGTGATGTACCTCCTTGAATACCCGCAAGGCGAGAGGCGAATTGTCGAGTTAATTTAACCAGGCCATGCAAATTGTCTCAATTCGGTTTAAGGCACGACAGCGTTCAGGACCCAATTCCCGTTTTCATCCCGTCCATCGGGGGGACCTTCTAGTCCCCCGTCTGTTATTACACTCTGGTTTTTCCCTCTCGACTACGTGACGCGGACTTGATCATCGCGGCTGCCGTTGAACGAAGCGACGTCTCCCTTTCTACCATCGGCTGGCTTGTAACTTACCCTCGCAATTCTATGACTCTGCGATATTTCACTCTGGGTCACGTTCGCTAGAATCGTGTTTATGGTCGAGGAGAGACGCGAGTCACCGTTACTCTCAAAGTCCTTCTTTTTCTTCTTTCATGGTTCCTTTCCCGATTACACACCGCCGATTAGTCCGCGAGGGCTCGTCACTTCCGCGATTTAAATCATAAACTAGAGCACATTCAATTTCACATCTTCGGGCAGTCGGCAAATGGAGTTTTGCGGAAACGGTGTCAGGCCAAGGGTTAATCGATTGGAAAAAGTCTTCACATTGGATTTGGAAGACTTGTAGAGAGATTTCACGGGACTTTAGGGGCGCCCATCGGCGGGGGCACCGGATATTAAGAGGTTGTTAACTTTGAGACGAGTGAGAGAATGCGGTAGGTATCTGTACGATATACTGGCTCGGTATAATACCGTCGTGATTGTTCTCTGGAAGAAGAACTTCATTTCCGAAGGAAATAACTCCGGATAAAACTACCGACCATTTGTCATGATCTGCCGTCCCTCAGTATCGGCGATGTTTCACGTACAGACGCATCTACGAGGAGCCAGACATCCGTGCCTTGGAATTGAATTGAGGATGTTTCGATTGTACAGTCCAGCCAAGACGGTGTTCAAAGAATAACGAAACAAAAACAGCACAAATGCAAGCCAAGATTAGGCAAGCTAAATCAGGTCAAAATAATTTTCCTTCAATACGGAGGTACAAAAGACAGAAAAGAAAAAAGAAGAAGCAACGGAATTGAACGGAAAAGTACTATTCATAGTATCACTGCCTTTTTTGGTCAATGAAAAAATTGAACTGCATTTCCAGTTCCAATATAAATCATAGCTCATTTTCTTTGGGTATGAATTATCTACGAGTTACCTGAACTTGAAGTTGTCCCGGACTCTTCAATTGACTGAAAAAACAAATGATATAAAATCAGTACAGGTTAAATATTATAAACTTGTGGCTTCAGTTCGAAACCTATTTATGACATTGAAGGTCAACTTTGAGTGATTTGTGTAAGATTCACTTACGGACAAAATTAGCTACTTTAGAAGTATTGAAATTTAACAAACACTTCAAATTTGGTACAAACAAAAATTACTCGATAATGAAATCCGCCTTTTGTTGGTGCATTAGTTTCTTGACTGTTCCAATCACAAATCGTGGTTTTAATTCTTTTCCGTACCAATGGGATAGTTTTCTGATAAAACCAGACAACTCGATTCGATTGTTGATTCCGAACCTACAAGATTGCCTGATTCTCCCATTTCTATACTATTTCCTGACCGGTCTGTACCCTCAATACATACATACATCCTTGAATAACACATTTTTTCGCTGTCGCACGCTCCGCGAAACGACCACTGTAAGGACAAAGGATCCTCAAAAGGTGACCCACTTCCTGATCATCTCTGTACAAAAAGTATCAACACAAAATAACCCAGTCAACGCGGTGACAAAAAGTTTTACGGTCAAGTCCAGCCTCGTTTCTACGTAGCGTCCAATCCCAACTTTTTACAGTTTGTATAAAATTCGACGCAGCTTATTACAAAGACGATCGTTCTCCCGACTGGTGCAGTCTTGTACCTAGGCCAACAAGTTTGATCGTCGACGATAGATCTTCTCCTCGCCGGTTATTATTTCCCGTTCGAAGCGCTTCCCTACTCTCTATATTGTTTTTCATCTGAGTTATGGCAGCGGTCCACGATTCCTTACATCAGAGAAGAAGAAGAAGAGTGGTAGTAGTAGTAGTAGCAGCTCGATGTAAGAATGGCGCTGACGTAAGAACGGAATCGCGCTTGCTCCGCTTCACCGACCAGCCAACCAACCAACCAACCAGCCAGACGCCTTGGCGTCTAAACACGACCGCTTTTTGCAACCAGCAACGCCGGAGCGTGGCGTCGCCTCTCTCCGGCTTCTTCGCTTACCCCGTTGACGCTGGCTGCTCTGCGTAGGAGACGAAGCCATCCACCACCAAACTACGATCAATTCACCAATCTACCCGGGAGTTTACTCCACCACACTAGCGGTGACGCAAACTCGACTCCCGAGGTGAAAAATTTCCTCCTTTGGAGAGTCGTTGCACATCGGTAACTCCGCGACTTCTTCCTTATTCAAGAGGGAAAAAAGATCTATCATGTTTAGATCGTAAAATCATCCTTACCCTGGATGTAATTCTTTAGTTGATTTAGGAAGCTATGCAGTATAGGCGCTTGTTCAGAGTCTGAGGTGGTTGGAATTCGTAGGGATTCGTCATAATTTACGTACGATGGAATCTTGGAAATGTAGGTTACAGAGAATACATCAATTTTTGTGTCAACCTTTCGGCCACGATTTGGATTTTTGGATAATTGGAATTTGGCCGCAGGCTGACGAAAATTCAACTATTTTCCTCGGAGATTGTTATTAATGACATGTTTTTGCTCGTTTTACAAGATCGTAAATTACTCTAGTCATCTTGAAACTGAAACGTCGAGTTTAATCACTAGATCTTGAGGTTTTGAGGTGCAGCGAATCATCTCTCATCATCATCTTCGAAGGATGAACCTTTGGGTGTGTGATCAATTTTTTATCCGTCGATATCTCGTGAACGAATCGACGGACCATTATGATTCTGATCTCAAGCGATTCTGTCCTTAACCCGTAGCTAATTAGGTTTTGAGTGCAATCGGCTGATCCGTTCCTAAGTTATTTTTAAAAAATATCCTTATTTCTCGGACAGTGATTCGGAAACGAATTAACCGCTTTTGGTGAAACTTGATCAATTGGTTTGTTTTCGATCACGGAGAACACTCTGGGTCAAAATGACCCTGTTCCATTTTTCATGAGTTACCATTTTAAATATCCGAGGACGATAATTTGAAAGTACAAATATACGTCAGAAATATGAAAAAAAAAAAATATCTGGAAATTGAGAAATTTTTCAAGAATCGCTGTTTTAGAAGAAAAAGGTGTTGGGGTCAGAGTGTCGCCAGTCTGATCTGGAAAAGTTAACTTCGACCCAGCCAGATGTCGCGCGAAATTGTGAAAAAAATTCTCTATCTTCTTGGAAAAACCGTGAGTAGCGAGAATTTCTGGGAGAGTCAATTTTCCCTGCTTGTTTTCCAATCGATTCCCGACGGTCTCGGCATCGCTGCAACTGTATACATATTCGCCCGCCTGACTTGCCATGGCTAGATGGATTATGCACGCTAGCTCGCGACTTTGAATTCACTGTAGAACTTTGAAACTTGATAATCCGTGGGCGGATTATGGTAATGCAGATGGATTATTGGCGGGATCCGCTGTATAGTTGGATAATATACGAGTCTCTCGTTCGCCGTATATACCATATATACAAGACATTTGTCATTCGTCCAACTTTCAATGTGCCTGTAGGTTATAGATGATGATGTATGCCAGTTCACCTACAATAGTAACCTTGTATTTTAGTTTTCGAAGAAGTTCTCGTGGGCAACAATTATTGTTATCATGATCATCTGGTATTCCGTTTATTATCTGTACCGGGACCATCTCTGGAAACTTGAAAATCAACCGCGCATGCGCGAGTTTTATCGGCTCTTCGTGCAGGCTGGCCATATCCCGAGTTTCAGCTGTCAAACTCTTTCTGCCGGCGATGTAGTTGATACGAATTTTCGAGGTTAGAATCTCGAATAATCGAGGCAGCGACTCGGAAAGGTTTCGGAAGCGTTTGTTGTCGGGTCGGAAAGTCGATTCTTCAAAGAACGCTCGGAATTCAACGCTTACGCTCTTTGAAAATTCAAACGTAGACATTTTGCGTAGGTTGGCACGCCTGCGTCGCGGACAAAAATACCGCTGCGAGAAGATTTCGCCGGCCAATGAGATTGAATTACTTGACGCATGCGCGGTTGAATCTCAACTTTCGAGAGATTGTCCCGAAGTACAAAGTAGGCATGAATTTTCGTAATAGACGATACGTTGAGTCGAGTTAAAGACTCTAAGAAAACAAAAACAGGGATCGAACTTTGGCGAGGTTCAAAACCGAACACCCTCTACAACATCGTCCGCATATATCTTACGGTCGTATCTCACCGATTATCGATGCCTGATTATGCACATCGTGCACAGGTGAGCGTAATTACATGCGAGGATATGTAAATTGCCTCCGCGCATCGTTTTCGTAAATTTCGGTTGATCGATGCGATATTCAAGCGGTTCCCCCCTTCTCGCACGTAACGTGCGGTACATGTATAACACATTTGCACGTATCTGCAAGCGGTCGTCGACATGTACGAACGCAGGGCAATACGCGTATAAATATTATAAGCAAAATTTGAAACGTTTCTCTGTTTGTTTGTTTGTTTCTTTGGCACGTAGAGATCGGCGAGTGAAGAGAAACGGAACGAAACTGAAAAGACAATAAATGAACAAGTAATAAATGAACAGCGAGTATTCTTATCCTTCTGAAATTACGATATGGTTTTTCTTGTCTTCTTCGATACTTGAATAACTAATTTTTAATTTAAGATCGAATTTTAATCGAATAAATTTCGTTTACACTCTCTTCAATTCGATGAAATTATCTAGTCACATTGTACTTCGCTACAGTAACAAGCTGAAGTTTCTTCGAAACTATCAAAGTTATTTTGTTAAATGTAAACGAGTTTATATGCGGTTCAAGAAACATTGTTTCTTCAGTGCAAGATCGTATAATCATGGTCAAGAGTTAAAATCAAATAAAACCAGTAAAAAATTAAGCAAAGTAAAGAAACGAAGAACAGCAGGTAGAGATAATAATGAAAACTAAAACGAAACGAGGGACGAAGACGTTTCTACCCGTTGATGTTGATCGTCGTGAATTTAAATTCTCTACCTCGCGATGCGGAGTAGATCGGTAGGTACATAAAAGATCACGAAGACACGCATTCGTGGCAGGTAGCCTTACACAGTCCTTCGTTCCGTTCCGTTTCAAGTCTCGGAACGACGCGTGTAATTGAACATTGCTCAACAAAGTTGCGGATCCGAGGAACGGACGGCAAGGCGAATGCGGATGGACATGAAAGGCGGATGCGGATGGACATGAAAGACGAAACGCGTTTGCGTGTAATTTATAGCAATTACGGAGACGTCGCGTTTCGAGAAAGCATTTTCCCCGCAGGTACGCCGAGATCACCCCGAAGGCGTTTTACGCTATCAAAGACCGTGTAATTACAAGATATCGCCCGCATCTCCGATGTTGATGTTGATGCTTGTTGCCCCTTGGTCACGACCGCTCAGCCCTTCGAACTGACATCGCGATGGACAGAGCGCGGTTTATCCCCATACAATTTATTCACAAAGTTGTATGTAAGGGAATATTTACCGTCCGACGTCTTGTTACCTTGTACGACTGCTCGCTCGAGATAGAATTTTAAGATCAGCCAGCCCTCGTCTTTGATGGTGCTGAAGATGGTTGCGTCAACGTAACGAAACACCAAAACAAATTTCACTATTTTGAAATTTAATAACTACCGCGAAGGTTGCTTGAATATGAGAGAAAATATTCCAAAATATCAGTATGTTCTTCTTTGTTACTATTTGATCACATTTGATCATTTTTTTCCCTGCTAAATGAATCGTTGCAAACTTTAACCCCGTCATATTTACACGTATCTGCAATTGAAAACCTTACACCGTTAGAAGTGAGTTTTTCATATTCTTTTATGATCGTGGGTAGCAAAAATGTTGACAAGTAGGATGTAGGTTTTATCGAATCACAATCATTTCGCGACATTTGCTTCATTTTTTCAACCACAAAAACGGTAGTGAAATAACCGATGCGACACGCAATAAGGTTAGTTTTACTTTCAAAAATAATTTCAAATTGGTAGTACGCGAAGTTTTCCAGAGAAACAATACAATAAAACGGACTATTTTTTTAATAATCGCGTCGTCGTTAAATCATCGATAAATTTTTTCCCTCTCTCTTGCTCTATTCTCCATCAGATATTTGTACATACGAACAGTGTCATTCGCGTACTCGACCGTGAGCATGTTTTTCGAAATCAGGTAAGAGTCGGCATTATTGAACACCTAACAACGGCGGCATCGGTGATGGTTCGGATGAACGCGTGATTTTCACGTGACAGTTTATTGACGCGAAGTATAATGGAAATTGATGAAATACGGGGTTTCCCGGCTGGAATCGGAGTCTGACGGATGGAGCGGAAAAAAAAAACAAAAAAAAAAAAAAAAACCAACGTCCGGATTAAAACAACTTTTTGCAATATCCTATCGTACAATTGTACGCATATACGTACGCTTTTACGTACGAAAACGACTTTTTTTTTCTTTTTTTTTTTTTTTTTTGTTTTTGTTTTTTTCGAAATAAATTTCTTCATTTTTCAAAACTCGTCCGATTATTTTTCGCGATTTAACCGAAAGCTTCGACCCCAGCCGCGTCCGTGTGAAAAAAAAAAGAGAACAGAAAAAAAAACGACGAATTCCGTGAAATCACGCAATCTCGCTATTTCGTCGATTGGAATAAATTATTCGTATATATTATGCGATAGGGGCGGATTAGAGATAGCGTAAGAGGGGGGGGGGGGGGGGGGGGGGGGGGTCCGTTTAAATAATTCGGTTTTATCGACGCGGTATTTCCGATGTGCTTGCCCGCCGCGCGCCAAACGTGCAGTAGTAAATAACGGGTGTGCGATAAACGGAGTGTCGACAAGTTTCATGATTGTAGGTTAGATTCCGTCTTGCCGGTATAGGTGTGTGCTTTATGTATATATTCATACATGCGCACGATATAACACGCCCGTATAAAGTACAGCCTTGCCTAAATCGTATTTTCGAGTCTCTCTACGCGAGCATTCGACGCCTCAAGTACCTACTCAATTTACTCGAGCTGTGGCGGTTGTTTTGCACGTGTCGTGTACCTTGGGACTTTGGAAAACATTAGGCAGAAAGCCGGGTGCGATTGCCTCACAATCAGTGAGTAACAAGTTGCTAATTATTGGCGAACCGGTTCTGATTTAAGCGTTTTTCTTTCTTTTTTTTTATTTCTGATTTGACAAAAATCACATTTCTCGCCGTGCAGTATTTTTCGCCTATTGTATACAGAAGAGTTGGAGGGTGCAGATAAAACTCTGCTGAAATGTATTTAGCACAGATATTGTTATTTGTTTTTTTTTTTTTTTTTTTTCCCCAGACTCAACCATAACGTTCACTCTTTTGACCTGAAAAGAGGGACGAAAGTGACATATTTTTCCCTAAAACGTATTTGCGGGAAATATGAGGCCAATTTAAAAATCCCAATTTTCAAATAAATATTGTAGCCAAAGTTGATACGGAAATAAAGTCCTATATCTAACACAGGGATAAAACGTTAGATAATGTAGGTAATATTTTATTCCCGACTCAACCATAAAGTTCACTCTTTTGACTTGAAACGCGGGACGAAGTTGGGATATTATTCCCTCTTTACTTTTTTTCCCCTCATTTGTGGGAAAAAAGGAGCAATTTTCTCCCACGTTTGCGGGAAATATGATCATATTACCCGCAAATTAATGTTTCGGTTATCTCTCGTTTTTTTTCTCCATTTTGAACTACATCTCTATGTTTTATTATCAACTATCAATGATATTACCGTTTTTAGACCGATATATCACACTTACACGTACACGGAAAATACTTTCAAGTCAATAACGTTGCCAGAGTTCAATCGGAAACAAAGTCCCATGTGTAACACAGGAATAAAAGTCGATCAGTCCCTTGTTACATAATGTACTATTTTTCGATTCTTCTACGGATGGGGTCATTTGTTTTTCTACATATTTTTACCATCTCGATATGCCGACTACAGTGTGGAACGATGAGACGGATGCATCGTGTTGCAAAAAATTCGATCACGCATTACCAAACCTCGTTTCAGGTTCAATACACCGCAGACGTGGAAATGGCGGGGACAAAATGAGTGAACAGAGACTGCGCTAATAATTTCCGAAAACGAATACCAAAAAATCAAAGGAAAAGAAAAAAGGGGGAAAACGCCTTTCCCTGCAGTTCTAGTTTTATATTTGAATATTTAAGGCATTCAGCGAATGCACGGTGATTGTTGTTCGCCTCGCCGTGAAGTAATAATCAAATTTGTCAAACTTAAATTATACCTACTGTTCACTTGACAGCAGGCACCATGTCGTGCCGTGTAGGAATTATTTTTAGCCGGTCAGTCACGTTGCGACGTTTCAGATTTTCATTTAGTTTCTGTTTTTTTTTTTTTTTTTTTTTTTCTATCGTCAATTTTCCCTGCAACTTCAGGATGACACTTTTAGGAAGACAGAAAATCGGTGAATGCGAAAAAAGGAAACAAAACACTTGTAAAGGGATGAAAAATAATCGCGTGGTTTCCGCCGTCGATTTCGACTCTTGGAAGTTTTTCCGATCGTCGCGGCTGACCTTTCGACGGTGTTATAAACAGGCCCGTTGGTCGTTTTAAAAATCTAACGAAAGGTTGACCGTTAGCGAACGGTCGGCCAAGAGTGAAGACGGACGTCAGTGATGAAAATCTCTGGACCAGGGCCAACCGGAAATCCCCCGGTCACCTTGCGCCGCTGAGAGGATTCGGGGAGGCGAGTTTTCGCGCTCCGAAAGTTGGCGACCCTGAGCGCAGGAGGCGATTTTAAACCCGGTGGAGAATTTTCGGCGATCGTTACCAACGGCCGGGGATAATTGGGAATTTTAGCACACGCGTATGCATCGTCAGTCACGATATTATCGGCTTGGACAGCGGTGACTATAATTGAACGGAATTGACAAAATGACGCCGAAACGTCTCCCCGCGAACGAATTCTTTGGCCATCGGCCACCTCCTTCCTATTCTTCCTCTTCTACTTCTCTTTTTCGGCGATACGCCCGCCGAGCCGACTAACGAGATGCGTTGAGGTTCGTTAAAAATTCTTAAATTAACGCTCGGTCACCGGTTTTATTCGTTCTTGGAAGCCGAAAATTGCCGGGGGGTTGTCGGTTAATGGGGACGGAAAAATAGTCAAAGTGAGTAACCGAGTCAACGGACTCGAGGGACATTCGAGTTGTGTTCGATTTTGGCACGGCGGGAAAAATCAGCGAGAAAAACTCGTTGAGGCTTTTGGCAATTTCGAAAATGCACGGTCATCGATGCGTGGCAAATTCGAGCGATACGTCGATCCGGACAGGCCGCTTCCCGAGGAAAATAGTGCTCGCTTTCGATCCGTGGAAGATTGATCCCTCTGCGGTCGCCGAAATTAGCCGCGAGGTTGTCGGACCGAAAAAACAAAGAGCGTGAAAGAGGTGTTTGCAAAATACGTTGGGAGGGATTTGCAATGTTTTCCTAACGCCGCGTTAGCCTGTTCCAGATTTAACTTTAAAATGGGATTCGAAAAGTTGCCAATCGTGTGTGCGCGTGTGTGTTTCCTAACTCGATGTTGTACGGAATGTTCCGGGCGGAAGGTGAGACGAGGGTGAAAATGAGATGAGAAGTAGCAGTAGAAGATGAGTAAAAAATCTCTGGTAAACGGTGCGGACGGGTTTTCAGAAGTCGAAAGGAGTAAGATGAAGTAGGCAAAACAAAGGAACAAGAGAAAAAGTTTTTGTTTCGTAAGTCTGTCGCTGAACGAGATGAGTTGGGTTTTGCGTTTCGTTTGTCGTTTGTTTCTACCTTACTCCTTGTTATACGCAACATGAGATTTTATGGATATTGTTTTCCCGTACGTCACAACGGGATGAATTTCACTCGGCACGGTGTTATCCGCTCGATCGAGTTGAGCGAGGAGAAAGACCGTCGTGAAAAGGGACTCGTACAGCCGTCGAGCAAAGGAAGTAGAAAAAAAAAAAAAATTTCGAGGACGTCGTCGGTTCGTCTCGTTTTGTATATTTCCACAAGGCAGGCGAAGACGACCCAGTCTGGTGAAAGCCGACGAAACGCTTGGCCATATGTCGCACTCTGTTTAAACATCCTGGACCGATTCCGGATCAAACTGAATAATAACTGAGGTCGGAGGGACCGCGTTTGACGTAGTTCACCGTCTTCTCGTTGCGCGAATTTGCACAGTAATGGTGCTTAACCACGATAATAGTGAAGGTCGATTTAGACCATCGCGCAATCCCGAGCTCACATTGCTGAAATGATGCAAGGCTCTCATGCATGGACCACCCGTAATGTGCGGCAGCGCAGTATAAACTCCGAAATTAAACCTCGGACCACCCGGTGCAACGTAAACAAATTTACTGCTCAAAACCATCCTCTGAGACTGTTTTCGAGGATCGAGGAAAACGGCGCTTTTCTGATTACTGGTAACTCGGCGAGACCTCTGTTTATGTATCCATTATAAAGGTAGATGCGTCGGGTAATTCGGATCGCCTTGGCACAGCGATTTTCGTCGTATTCATTACCTATAATGGAAGGCTATGACCACAAAAGGTCCGTCAATCAAGACGAATATCAATTTGTAAACGATACAAAGTTTATCGAGGGTTGAAAAATATTGTCTGAAAATTGCACTACGTCGGATTTCTGTTACGGATGGGATGTAAATTGAATAGGTTACATGTCGCGTCGATGGATACAGAGATTCGTAAAGGTGACGATGAAAAAAAAAATGGACTATGTAACTACTTGGTTTGCCGCTTTACTCTGTTGCAACCAGTCTAACAATAAAACCATGCATATTTATATTCGCAAACTTGGCTCGAGTTTTGGTCATTACCATGATGATCACTAGGAATTTTTGATACTCTAGACTAGCCGTTTGCACTGATAAAAGTGAGTGAACAAAAATGAGTATGGTGTCACTGAATCTCCTCTGGGCAATTTGGTTCTTCATGGAACTGGAACGAAACGTTTTGTCCAGGTTGGCTTCCAAGAACCTAACCCTAACCTGACTCAACCCAACTTAACCCACCTGCCAACAGCGTTCAAAGACCCGAGGGTGAGTTGGCGTTCTGACTAGTCAGTAACCGCTCGACAATTGCCGAGGTTGGAGGGATGAGGTTGACGAACGAAGGTCACGACGATGCAACGCATCTGTCGAGGGTAAGCCGGTAGATGCTGCAGAAGGCGATTGAACAGCTGGTTCCGTTCTCCGAGGATTGAATGGTTCCGTCGAGAACCGAGAAATTTTTACGCCGTGGTCGATAGATCCTCCGCAGTGTTTTAGACCCAGCCAGTCGGTCGGTCAGTCATTCACCCGACTCAAGTTTAAAAGTCCCGATGGAATCGAGCGGCTCACCCGGACCCCAAAAGGTCACCGAGGTCGACCTCACCGAAACAGCTGTTTCTTTCATCTCGCCGACGGTCGCTTCTCGGTGTCGGGTAAACACGAGTTCGAAGTATATGAGGGCTTCCAATATTTCGCATTTCTGCAAGTGTAGGTATCACTCGTCCCAACCACCCGTGGATTCATTTTACGAATTTGACACTCTTTTACAGGAATATTTTTCGATCCCTGAAGGCACTTCTCCCTTCTTCCTTCTGTACCTGCGCACCCTTCTTTTGTCGTCGCGCGGGCGGACTCGTTACTTGTCAAAATCACACCCCCATTATCATAGGAGGTCTCTACTCCCTTGTCAGCCTCGGTATTGAACTCGAGACCAGCTTTTATCCAGAAAAGTAAACTTCTGAGGCTGAATACTGCGATTTGTCGGAGCTTCTACCGCTTACCAGTGTTAGTGGCTCGATGGTGTTGTGTCTATAAAGCTTTACCTTTTAGTAACATTAACGTAACTCCGTCATTCTTTCGAAAGAGTTTCACCCGGCATTTGGACAAGTAAAGAGATTTTGAAATGTTGAAATTAAACTAGCAGCTCATAGACTTACAAGCAGCCAGACATGCTAACGCTAATGAAGATAAAACAGTCAGTCGACATTGATGATCAAAATTTTGACAGTTCTGATGAAAAGTCAGTACTTTTGTCAAACTACTGGTGTAAAACCTTATTGCACTCGCAATTAGCTGTTCGCTTCAGCTCCACAAGTTATTGCTGAATAACCGTCAAACACTTTGGTCCAATCGTAAGTAATTATTTCGCTCCATCTTCTTTCGCTCATCTGTTCAGAGTCCATGTTGTTGAAGTTGAAACTTCGTAGCCAACCGTGGCGTTAAATTTTCCAACGGTGGCTATTTACGTCCCGCGGGGTTGGAAAACACGCTTTAAAGGGCAATAACTATAAACAAGGGAGCGTTGTAACTCTCTCTCTCCTCTCGCTCCTCTCTCTTGATTCGCTCGTTGCCGGCGGTCATGGAGGATTCATTATACCTAGTTCCATCGTGCGGTAAACCAGCGGTAGTCCGCAACTCCCTGTGTTGACAGACCGTGCATCGCGAGTCCGAAGCCGAAGCCCACCGATGTCGGGTCGTAGAGGTCATGACCGTTTATTTTACCTTGCGGAGCGTCGCTGACTCCGTCCGATCAAAATTATAACATGATCGAGCTGAAAGACGGTCGAGAAAATTTTCTGAACTCGGGACTCGAGGATGTATTAAATGGGACACAGTTTCAAACAGTGTCACTGAAGCTGTGATCTCGAGGGGACATTCACTCGTAGATCGGATGACAAACGGTTGCAAAGATTTCAAGCGAGTTCAAACAATCTCCTGGGATTTTAAAGTGACCACTTTCCAAAGTGGTCAGTGATTCACGACAAGTGAATTCACGTGCGATTTCGTGGTCCTTCAAACGATTTTACGCAATTTCAACAGATCTCGTATGATTTCATATGATTTCAAGCTTTTTCACTCGATTACACGGGATTTCGAGTGATTTCAACTGATTTCAAAGTATTTCAAGCGATATTAAAGTGACTGCCTTCCAATTAGTTTGCGGTTTCATTTTGTTTCAAGCGATTTCAAGGTATCTAATACGATTTCATACGATTTCAAGTGATTTCACGCGATTACACATGATTTCAACTGATTTCAAGTGATTCTGAAGTGAGTGCCTTCCAAAGTTGTTTGCGATTTCAAGGAGGCTACGTACGATTTCATGCGATTACACGTGATTTCAACTGATTTCACGTGATTTCAAGCGATTCGAAAGTGACTGCGTTCTAAAGTGGTTGGCGATTACACGCGATTTTAAAGGGTCTCATACGATTTCATAAGATTTCAAGCGATTTCACACGATTACACGGGATTTCGAGTGATTTCAACTGATTTCAAATCATTTTAAATGATTTTAAAGTGATTGCTTTTGAAAGTGGTTTGCGATTTCACGCGATTTCAGGGGATCTCATACGATTTCAAGCAGTTTTACATGATTTCAAGTGATTTTAAAGTGACTACTGTCCGAATTGGTTTGCGATTTCAAAAAGTAGATACCCTCTCTGTTGATTGTGTCAGATGTAACAAAGAAAGTCCCTGTAGATAAGCTTCGGTAGAACTTCCTCAATACTTGTTTAGTCATCTTTTTCTGTCGTCACGATTCCAGCCTAACTCTAGGTTCCAAAACCCTCCGAACCCAGGATCCGTACAACGACGATAACCTTTAACTCGTGTACTTTAAACTGACGACAAACCGACAAATTGAGAATTTGGCTCACTGTCTAATCGACACTCTTACCTTTCTGTTTCAGACTTCCACCTCAACTCCCAAACGCACCCCGTTATCCGTGAGTACAACTATTATCATTCAATTTTCAAGATTTAATGGATGATTTCACCATCTCGTCGAGTACTCACAGAAACATGAGTTTATTTTTTGATATTATTTTCACCGATCGAACGCCTGTAAAATGAACGTCGATCGTTGTTTACGTATTACCGTAAATTTACGTATAATTTTTCTTCCACAGAATACTGCCACAACGCCGAAACGTTCCCTCACATCCGTGAGTATAACCATAATCAATTAATCTCAACGGTTTAGTGCCGACAGAAGCATCCGTTTGTTTTCCGTAATGATTTTCATCGATCGAATGTACTTAAAATTGACACCAATCGTTATTTCCATATTACCATGAATTTTCGTCTGTTTCTTCTGCTTCAGGGTTCCAGCGGAACTCCCAAACGATCCCTCGCATCCGTGAGTACAACCATTGTCATTTAATTATCTCGTGGTTTTTCAGGATGACTTTGCCATCTCGTTTGAATGCCCGGTGAAACAACGATCCGTTTGTTTGCCGAAATGATTTTCACCGATGATCGAATGCCCGTAAACGCTCCGCCGATCGTTATTTAAATATTACCGTGAATTTATGTCGCGGTCAAACGTATTACCCCCCGCGTCTGGCAGGGTGAAACTAGACGGTCGCTTATCCGAGACAGACCAGACCGCGTTGCGCATTCACCACACCGTCGTAAAGTTACCAATGAAACGACCCTCGTGCGCTCCGGATGCGCGATTTTACTCGCTCACTCGATCCTCCTAGGCTTTGGAAACCCGTAAATATCCGCTTTAATGCTTCGTTATGGTAATCGCGAATGTATTATACGCGCACCGAGACCCGCTCAACTCGACTTAAGATCCCAATAAGCCGGTGCTTCGTAATTCGCAAACTGCTCGTTCGATCCTGCATCGTATGTGTTCCAAACGGTGGCACACTTTTCACGATCACCGTGGCATTTTTTTTCTTTTTCTTTTTGTACAACTCGAGTTTCGGACATACGTTCGTTTCGCCGCGGAGCTTTCAATATTCAAGTGTCATTAAAGCTCACCCACGACGATGCGTCGAAGACTGATTTTATTATCACTTCGTGTAAATGGATGAAACATTTTTTTTTAGTCAAGTCGTTACCGCACAGTCTTCTGGAATTACTTTGTAGTCAGAAAATGTAGTTCGTGTGCCCGTTGTTGTTTTTTTTTTTTTATTTTGGATACACCTACTCGCACTGTATAATTTGAATACTGGTGCAACGTTGAATCGATGTCAAGGCCTTCTTAAGCTTGAAAAATAAAAAATTAAAGAACAACAATTCAGCAATTGCCAGAAAATTTATAGCAGTGTCGATAAACCATATGTATTAATAAATCGAAAAGATAATTCTACGAAATTTACTTTCGATCCTCTAAAAATGGTTCTTATTTTATCGTAACTTTAACAAAACGATAAAATTTTCTCCGTCTCTCTCTCTCTCTCTCTCTCTCTCTCTTTCTGCCTATTTTCTTTTCATTCCTCGCGGAGGAGGAGAAGAACGTTCGAAGGGGGCGAAAATTTAGTTGTCGCCAGTGTGTCTGATATTATTTTTTGTGGCAATGGTCCAAGCGAGGAGACGACCTATTACGCGCGATATTATGTGATGTAACGTGCGTAAACAACCCACGCAATTGGGTGTTGGTGCGTCGATGCAATATCTGCGTACGCGTGGACGAGGAGGAGGAGGAGGAGGAGGAGGAGGAGGAGGAGGAGGAACGGGTTGAATGACGCAAGGTGGGCAGGGTAGAAACCCATGGATCAGCCAACAGCTATTTCCGATTTTTGCCTCGAGGTCAGTCAGCGATTCACCTGCGCGCAGCTGCTCTAAGCGGGATGTGAAATTTGGAACCCGATTTCAGCGCTAAAAGTGGTTTTTCTTTTTTTTTTTTTTTTTTTTTTGTGCCGACATCTTTACAGATTTCTTTGGTTTTTTTTTTTTCAACAAATTTTCTGCAGTTATTTATTTATTTTTTATTTAAATTTTTTTGTATTTTTATTCTATAATAATAGATAAATACCAACAGTTTTTATTGTCCATTTTTCAAGCCGCTAGTGAATTTACGAAAAATTGAATTCTATGAAAATATGATTTTTACGCTTCACGCGATAATGGGATCTCGATATCAAGTTTTTTTTCGCAAGTTCTTAGTCTTTTTAACTCAGAATTGGATATATTTTCTTTTTCTTTTTTTCTCACTTTCCGTGGTCCTGTGTCCGTGGTCTAAATAGATCGCGAAATCAAGAAAATAATGTGAATGTGTTCTGAAATCTACTTATATCGAGGCACATAAAATATGAAAAAAAAAAGCGAAAACAATTCCGACATAGAAAAACTAAAAACTTGCGAAACAAATACTAAATATTGAGATCCCGTCGTCGTGTCGCGCTTAAAATAAAATCAGATAGGATTTTTTCAGATTCATAAAAATTGTGTCTTCGGAATTGGTTTATCAACTTATTTTCTTATCAAATCTCAAGTGGCGGTTTAAAAAAAAATCCGTAAGACAAAATCCGAGACCATTTTTGGTCAAATTTCACGTGAAATGTCGCCTATATATTTATCACGCGACGCATCTCGTTGTTCTTTTTTCCTTTCGCTTCCATTTTTCTCGAAGGTGAAAAAAAGTAATGAAAACTGGATAAAAATACCACCGAGCTCTTCTTGCATCATCCCCTACGCGTTCGTATACATATAAACATAAACACACACACTCGCAATTGATCGATATATTCATTCTCAAGTTTACCGATAAATCAAACAATTCGAAATTCAATTTTCCATATTACACAACACCACACGTTGGTTTGTCGAAATATGATTGCCCGGCGATGTCTAACCGAAAATTGTACCTTACCCATAAATCATTACGTTTCGGTCACATGGAAATTGAAATTCACACCGAATGATTGAATTTCACGTTTTACCGTGAATTCGTCACTCTCTCGAATCGTACGTAAAAATATCTGGTGGCATTTTGTGTATTTATTTATTCATTTATTCTCAATCTTATTCGTTCATTATTGTCCTTATTTTTCCATCCCAATATCCGATCGAGGATCACCGAGTAACAACGAGTTATAAAATTCTTATTACACGCAATTCGAAATCTCCAACGCAGATTTAATCTTATTTTCAATTAATTTTTTATTTCAATTCAAGCATTCACCCAAAGTTGAAACCTTTGAAAATGACTCGACCCGAATAAGCATTGAACACGGAGTTTACACAGATAATACTGTTATAGTTGGTATATACATCAAAACATATATATATATATATATATATATATATATATATATATATATATATAAAAATTAGAATTTTCAATTACAAACTCTCTCAAATCTTACATACATATATAATTACATATATACTATATAAATGTTCTATTATACTCGGGTTTATATTACTGACAAGAGCTGCGTGGGACGTTTCTTCGTTATTGAATTGATTAAACAACAACGCGCAATGTCGGAACCACCGTCTATACGTATACGTATAACCGCTTCCATGCAAAATCTCCGCAACTCTAATAACAATAATAATAATAACGACACAATGAAACAATGACACGAGGTAGGTGGGCGTAATTTTATCGGCAGGACGCGAGCGTGCGTATTCATACCGCGTATTTAATTAAAATTTTTGCGTTTTCTCCCCCCCCCCTTTTTTTTTCTTTTTTTGTTCATTTTTTTTTTTTTTTTTTCTTTCGTTCCTTGTACGTTCTCTTCCGAATTTCTTCCCCGCTACTTGTCGTTTATGTAATTAATCCGCGACTTACACACGCTGCCGCGTTTCGTGTCCCGCGGGACATTTTCCTTTTCGTCTTGAGGTAGAATTTCATTTTTGTCGTATTTCACAGCGTAAAAACGGGCCTTTAATGCTTTGCGATGCCTTGTACCTAAACCAAAAAGTTTCGTACGACAAAATTTTTACTGCAAAATAAAGCCTGTAAAAACGTAGCAGTAAAAATAAGAGGTAGAATTTTCACAGAGCTTTTTGTCCATGAAAAATTGACCCGACATTTATTATTGCTGAAAAATGTTTTTGTTTGTTTGTTTTTTTGTTTTTTTTTTTTTTTTTTTTTTTTCGTTCAAACGGACAAAAAATTTTAGACGGTCCGTTTCCTAGAATTTTCTCTCCCTCGAGCAAACGATACGGAGAAAAAGAGAGCTTCGTTTTCCCACGTCCATATTTTATAAAGCTTCTTCAGGGATATGGACCGAAAGTTTGAGCGATATGAATTTTCAAGACAGGTTACAGTGACGTGGGTCTAAAAGCATTTATATTTTGAGTAATTTTGAATCCCTTATACATGTCAGTATCGAAACAAGTTGATTTATCTCTTGAAACGTCGTAGCAAAAAATATCACCTCTAGTGTAGAGTAGATAAATTTTCTCGCATAGGAACTAGAAGAATAATTGTGAAAGAAATTATTGTAATCATATCTGCGTATCTTTATACAATCAAGTTGAAAATTGTAAAAATATTGTATCGTATTAATTTGAAGCTCGTACCTAAGACTCGGTGAAAAATTCAATTTGAAAAAAAAAAAATTGGATAGAAGAAAAATTTGTTATTTGACATTTGATTCGGTATACACTTGGAAAAAAATTTGGTCGCAATGAACAAAATTCGGTCTTGACAAGGAGATTTTAGATTTTGTACGCATTCGGCTAAACCTTATTCTAACACAACCAAAAAGTTTAGTTGATTTTGTAGCGCGTAGAAAACAAAATTTTTCAACAATATCTAAGAAAAGATTCGGCACCGTATTCCCACGGATTCTTTCGCGATTGCGAAATCAGATCTACACGATGAAATCATTTTGTAAAGATTGAAAAATAATTTTTTAATTGTTGTGTACGAAAAAATTATAGTTTGATATTGATTTATGCCAGATGAATTAAGCGCCATATCAAACAATGACAGAGAAATACGCGATTGTAAAACGATCGGCTGATTCGATGGAATTAGACCACGAATGATTCAGTTCTGCTGATTGTACTCGACGGATGCCTGGAACCCTTCCTAATAACTGCTCATCTTACTTCTGTAGCGAGAAAGAATTTTTCACTTGTCACCTAGCGTATTTTGCCACTCGAACAAATAATTTTGTAGATTTACGATGCAACGTATTAATTTCGATTGCGGTAATCGATTAGTGGCTCTCGTGATTTCGTCAATCCGACTAATCTTTATCCACCGAATAGATTTAGTGAACTGTACGAAGCGATTTGGTTGAATCTACCAGAGACTATTCAATATGTTGACAAAACGATGAAAAAAGTATTATTTCATCAAATTGACGAAACGAATATCAAGATTTTACTTTGTTGAATTAAATTCTTTTCTGCAATTTCGAAACGGTTATTTCATTAATTTTGGTATTAATAAATAAGTATTGTGTTCAAACTAGAAATTTCTTTTTACGAAATGCATCTACAAAATGATTAAAAAAAAAAAAAAAGAAAAAGAAAAGGACGAACGTTTTCTCTGAACGTATAGACGGACTTAAATTATTACTAACAAAGTAAATTCGCTGATCTTGTGGAATTCTTTTGCGAAGAATCCTTACGATAAACATTTCCGTATTTATATGCGCATGATAATCCGGGCTGGATGAAACAGGAATAAATACAGAATCGGGAAGAGTAACGAGTGGCTGACGTTGATGCGGGACGTATTTTGATATTCGAGGGGAAATCGCGCGGAGCGCAATAATAATACCTTACACACGCGATTATGCGTGCCGTACTCCACAGGACAGAAACATAACCGAGGGTGGCGGTTCCATAAAGATCTCGTGTTTCCTCCTTTTTCCATCGATCCGTCCGTTTCAAGATTTCTGCAGTAACACTCGCGTCGTACACAGATATATACACACATTCGCTCTGTTGTATTGATAAGGTTTTTTGGCCAAAAATTAATATATTTTATCAATTTTATCACCAGACATCACGGACGACGAGTATTTGTCAAATTATTTTATTCTCAATCTTGTACGAAGATCTTTTCGAAAATACAAAAACAGAAAATAGATACTGGAATTTTATGCAGAAAAGAAAGCTTTTACAGCTTTGAAATTGTTGAGAATCTGGTATATTAATTTTATTCAAAAGTTCACTCATCCTTTATCTTCAAACTTTTCAAAAAAATCAAATACCCGAACGATCGTGTTTTGAGAATTATTCGCACGTGGAGAGTTCGTATTTCAGAACAAAAGTTTCGATGTTTGTTCCGTAACGTTTATTTTTTCTCTCTCTCTCTCTCTCTCTCTCTCTCTCTCTCTCTCTATTTTTTTTATTCTCCTCTATTTTTTTTTTAGATGTAAACTGAGTTTGAAATCACGAGAAGAGAAGAACGGCTTTTTTCAACCGTAACTCAGGAGCGTAACATGCTTCAGAGAAATTCCTAAAACAGGGTTGAAAATTCACCCTTAAACCTCAAACTTCACTTTCGGCATTGTTTCAACTTTCCAGCACGTTTTCTTTTCCCTCGAGTTATAGTTTGAAAATGTATTTTCTGCGCTTTCAAACTTTTTAGTTTTCAAACTAGGTAACCAGACGACGCGACGTTCTCAAATGTCTACCACACGCGTTTCAAAAATTCCGATTTTATTTCAAACGTCGATTACGTTCGTTTCAAAATTTAATAGCATGAAATTTTTTTTACCAAAACAGCCCGGAGATGAGGAGAATTAATATGCAAATATAAATTATTGTTATTGTTGTTGTTATTTTTATTTCGAGACATCTTTCACCAAATATCCTGATTCTTCATCCATCGAAGAAAAGTGAAATTATGAAAATACGGTAATTTTTTTACAAATAATCAGATCGTGTGTTTTACTTTTCTTCGATTAGCCAGAAAATCGTAGCAAGTGTACGTAGCAGATTTTAAAACTGTAAAAATTAGTACACGACGTCGCAAAATCAGTGAAATTTAATTGCTTTTGTGCAATAAAATTTTTTTTTTTTTTTTTTCCTTTTACGTGACCGAAATGGTAACAATTTTTTTTTTTTTTGGAGGAAACGAGAGAGAGATTCGTTGAATTTTTTTTCAGTTCGTCAAGAAATTATTAATCGAGTACCGATTCATTATCAATTTAGCCGAGCGTTGGAGTTTTATCACTTCCATTCTACTTCTTCCTTTTTTTATTTTTGTCAATTTTTTATTCATTTATCGTCATCTTTTTTTACCGTAATATTCTCACGGAAGTTAATATGTGGCTTAATTAAACAACGATATTACCCGTTCATCCAGGCTTGATCAACGCAATAAAACAAACTTATCGGTCCCGTGATATTTATGTATTTTAAATATCGATTAACGTTCCTTCAGAATTTTTACCGCATTTGGAAATTTATGATGTTTCCATTGTTTTGGGAAAATTGAAATTTGGGAGTAAACAAAAATTGTAGCCTCTAAATTACCGAATTTAAGGAAGAAAGAATCTTTGAACAAAAATATATTCTCAAAATGATATTTTTCGTAGGTTCTTTCAGGCTAATTGTTGAATTTGGGTATATTATTCATTTTATTATTATTATTTTTTTTTTTTTTTTCTCATTTCTTTGCAAATGCAGAAGACTTATAACTCGCGCAGATTTTCGCCCAACCCACCTTAATACAAATTCTCGCTCGAGATTACGCGCCTTTGCCAATATCTCGTGTATAGTTTAATGCTCGTATATAATTTGGGGTGAAAAGATTTCGCAATTAGATTTTCCTCTGTAGGCGGCAACGCGACGGCAACTCGGTGAAGTGTCTTTTATTCAATTTCGTACAAAAACCCGGCTTCTTCATCGGAGCTGGAAAAGAATTGCGTTTTTCGCACCGTAATCAACGGATTTTAAAGCTCCTCCCTTTTGTCTCCGATAGCGAGAGCGAGGCTTGCGAAACTGTGGATTTTTTGCTACTCCGGACCACGTCGAGTTGTCGCGAAATTTTTAGTTTCTCGAAACTTACAATGCGATTCAAGTTCAACGTGGCGCCGGTTTCTTCTCGTCTCAAGTGTCAAACTTTTTATCGTTCGTCAGTGTAATTCGAAGAGTCGTATAATTCAAGATTCGCAGGAGGGTATAATTAGAGGCGATTCGAGGTATCCGCAAAAACTTGACATGACGGTTTTATAATTTTATAACGTATAACTGAGAACCACGAACGATTTGTAAAGAATTTTTGATTACGAATATAAATTTATGTTTTGAATCTTGACACTTGTTGTGTATTTATGCTAGCAACTTCGTTTAAAATTTGAAAAAGAAAATTGTTTATTTTTATAGTACATTGTGTAAAGTTTAATCAAGAGTTTAATCCTCGATTCAATGAATGAATAGCACAAATCTGCAAAAGAAGTTTTTTCTTCATCGGCTGCATGGGATGTTTGTGGTAAATGTTAGGTTTTCCAGTGTTCCGAATCCAAACGTGACTTTCATTTCCCTCCGTCACGTCCGGTGTTCTTGTAAAATACAAGGTGTTCGCATAAAAAAAAAAAAGCCTAACGATAACGAAGAAACCTCCATTTTATTACAACGAACTAAACAATGTTTCCTATAAAATTAAACAAGCAATTTCTTTTTGAAATGTATTTAACATTCCGTCTTCATTCTTCTCGCCTATGAAACCATTTGTTCTTCTCTTCGATACACCCCCGAAGACGCTTCCCGCTTTCCATTTTCTCTTTCCCTGTTTCTATTTATTCTTCGAGTCTCACTCTGACACATATTAAATGTAAGTGAGAAATCACTTTTGCATGGGATTCTTAGTATCAACAACAGGATACCAGATTTCGAATTAAACGTGACTTTCACTCTGAATGAAACTACAAACACGAGTTCAAGAAAATAAATCCGACGTGATGGAACTTTTTGAGTACTTTTCCCGGTTTTAGTTAGTGAAAAACTGTAAGAAACGGTATTAAAAAAAAAAATACCTCCGCAGTCTTTTGGTTCCAGACCCGTGTAATCTGTAAAATATCACAAAGGATATTACTCTTAGATTTAAATCTATTTTACAAGTTCTCGGCGATATCACTTCTAAATTCTTTGATGTTCTTTTTCCCTTCATCATACCGTCCGTCCCTCCATCACATTTTCCACCAATTTCTATTTATTTTTTCATCTTCAATTTTTTTCACTTCTTATTCCTCTCGATATCTTTCCCACTATTCGCATCCATGGGCTCCGCGATATAACAACCGGGTAGCAACAGTTGTTCCTGAGAGGTCACGCTTCGGCAAACATGTTTCCGCCCTCATCCCCCCTTCACCGCCCGGTTTCAGCTTGCCGCGTCACGTCAGCCCCCGGGGTTCATTTGAGAGCCCTTACAGATTTTTTTCCCACCCCCCGCTTTCCCTCTCTCCCCCTCTCCCAATCATCCAGACCACGTGGAAGCGGGACGCTTCCGTCCGTCCTCCCTTCCTTCCTCCCTTCCTTCCTTCCTTCCTTCCTTCCTTCCTTGCAGAGGAATTTATTTTTTCATCCATACACGTTTCTCCCGAAGGGTGCGCGCGTTCGTTTTACCTTTTCCGTTTCTCAAATTATCCCCGAGTATTTTTCGATGTTTCATTACAGGTGTAGAATTATTTTCATCTCTCAGGGAAAAGAGGAAGGCAATGAAACGGTCTCAATGTAGAAGTAGAGGTGGGATTGAAATTCCAAATTCGAAAAGTTCCGAAAGTACGAAAATGAGACAATTTTAAAATCTGAAACATTCCGTGAATTTCCGGTTTGATGAAATTTTCATCACGTTTGATCTTGCTTCGTTTTGGATTTTGGATATTTTTACGTTAGGAATCCTGGTCGTTCTGATTTTTACGTTTTTCTCGTTTTTTACACCCACTCGTCGAGTAAACATACGCTGCGCGAGTATGTTTCAATTTTCCGAATTTTACTACGTCGATACTTTATTTTTCGGAACTTTATCGTAACTTGAATTTTCGGAATCTTGCATTTCGAAACTCAGAGCCGTAGGATTTCGGACCGTTCAAAACTTTGTTGTCTCACCAAAGTTTGATTCCTTTACTTCAAATTTCGTAACTAAATAATTCGGTGTTAGCCGCTTTCGGAACTTGTCAATTTCGGAGCTTCCACCCCACACCCAGAGATGAGTGGATAATTTGATAAAACACCGAAAAAAATTTACTATTAAAACATTCGAGACTCACAATAAAATACCGTGAATCAGAGGATTTAAAAGTTATTCCGGAATTTCGTCCGATTGTTAATGTATTCATAGAAATTATACGTTTTAAATTCTATACTTAAAAAACATGTTATATATATATATATATATATAGAAGAAAATTGATCATTAGAAACGAACTCGAATATAATGAATCCTGCGAATAGATTCGCATCAATAATAATTGCTCCAAATTTCAACCACAGCCAGTTTCATTCTCTATTTATACAACAATCGGCAAAATAGTCAAAAAATCAGACACACCGACAATAAATTGTACGATATATGATATAAATAAACCGATTTGAAAAGAATATCGTGTATAAAATTTAGATATTGCTTGAAGAAACGAATCATCGTACAGGTGAATTGCTGTAATAATCGGAATGTTTCCGCTGTTTTATTTTCGTGTGTTTCTTTCTTTTCTCAACAGTTTCAAGTCTTTCTCGTTCCGAACGAATCACTGTAATACGCGTACAAAACCAGTTGCCGATTTATTTTTGACAAGCAATTGGAGGCTTACCAAAGAAAAATGAGCAGAGTAAAAATAGAGGATGAATAATAATAAGGAGAAAAATGAAAAAAAAAAAAAATAGAAAAATAAGATCTTGGACCAGCAGCAACGGCTTCTACCATTCACCGGGCAATCATTGTAATGACCGTGATGACGGGGTTCGGTGAACTTGGAATTTCTGACCTCCGCAACCAGTTTCTTCTTGCAACAAGTTCGCGGCGCAGTTTCGTTAAGGTCGGAATGAAAAAAGAGAGAGAGATAGAGAGAGAGAATGGATCTCCGATTTTGTTCGGACGGTCAAGCCGAGATGAATACTGAATGTATTTTAGGCTTTTTCTTTTTCTTCCTTTTTCCTTTTCCTGCCCCCCCACCCCTTTCACCTCTCAGCCGGCGACGCTGCCGAGGATTTGAGCGACCCTGCGAATTTCCGCAAATAAATTTTCAACTTGTCAACGCACCGCGGCGTCACGCCTCGCTTGACGAGCGTCGTTGAACACGTGAGATGGGGGAAAAAATAGAACTGATGAGACGGGGAAGCCTAGAGAGATATAGAGAGAGAGAGAGAATAGAACATATTTTTATTATACGTAGGCGGTAACTCCCAAGTATAAAGAGAGAAGCGATACATATTGTGAACAGGGAACGGTAGATTTAATACTAAATTAATTTTAATTTAATTATAAACGATCCAAAAGAGAGACAGAGAGAGAGAGAGAGAGAGAGAGAGAGGTAGAGAGAGAGAAAGAGAGGCGAACCACCCGATCGCAGCGTTTCGTTCCCTCGTTTTTACGAAACTTTATTATGTGACGTCTGACTGTTTCCGAAAATCTGAATCGGCTCTTCGTTGCTTTTCCAAAAAAAAAAAAAAGAAAAAAAAAAAAGCTACATTTTACAAAAAGTTGATTATACACGTGTGTACAGAAAAAAAAAGGAAAAAATTAATTTAATCGTTAGATTTCAGGTGCTGGAAAGTCAAATTTTGAAACGTTTTTCAATTCTTGAAATCATTCCGCATGTTTTGTCGATCGATTCTCGATACTCCGTTGATCTTAAAAAATCTGTAAAATGGAGAGTAAAATTTTGTTGATACCGTTTGTGTAAAGATTCACCCTGTTGAATGATTTTTCGATTTTTTCTACCGTCACTTTTAACCTCGTTCCTGTTTTTACTCCTAATTTTATTTTTTTTTTTTTGTCGTTCATTCGTTTTCACGAATTTAAATTATTGCTCGGCGGCGCGAAATTTTTCTGCCACGTAATGGTATAATTGGAATTTTTGAAACCGCAAGTATAACGTATGTCGACGAAAATTCCTGCGGCATGTTCACATCGAGAAATGAGCGTCGCTTATCTTCTCCTCTTGCATTCCTTGCTGCTACTTTTTTTTTTTTTTTTTTTTTTATACCGTCGAACCTCGCGTCAACTTACTTTTCTTATAATCAACTACGGGTTGAAGTGTTAAGAGGATTTTTTTCACTAAAACTTGACAGTTATTGTCGACTTTATTACGGGCTTTTGGATTGTTGACTATTTATGAAATTTTTATATTCGTAAGCTACGTACATGTGTTTGAAAATGTTTACTGAGAAAAATTTCATTCGTTACAGTGACTAGAAAAATTGAGTGAAACAGGTATCGTTAAAAAAAAACTGTTTGAATATCGTTGGAATTACGAAAAACGAGGTACGCGTAAACATTTTGCGCTATCGTCGATCCTTTTTTGGTTGTTGCAACGCGAAATCAGTTTCTGAGGTTTACTCTACTTTTTTAAGTTAAATAAGGCCTTAACGTTAATTTATCGTTGCACAAGCATTAAATTATCGCAAGAGTTGCACGAAAATATAGCAACAGTGATCGTAATGAGAAAGAATAGTAACGGATACTAAAAAAAAATACTAATATACATTTTCTACCTAGAACAATAATTTTCGATTGTGGTAAAAAATGAAAATAGTTAAGGACCGAGCGGTAACCGGAACTAAGAATTTCTCTCAGTGTAATAATAGAAAATACCGCAATTAGATAAACGAAAATATAGTAGATTTCTTCGATTTTGCGCTCTACGATGGCTCATTTTTATTTACAAGATTATTTTCCATTGTACAAAGTCATCGGAACAGGTTTTATTTCGTTTCACTAAACAATTCAATACCGCCATTTGTTGATCACGATCGATACCGGTTCAATGTTGTAAAATTAAATATTCAACGATGTCAACACGATGAGAATAAAATATTTCGATGAATTTTTAGCTAATAGTCTCCCGAACGAAACGAGCCGTCCTGAGATACGAAGAAATTAAACGAAACGTTTAGAAAAATATCACTATTTTCTTATTATTTGAATGATTTTGAAGGAACTGGGATTGCAAAATACGATTATATTTAATTTTATCACCGTTTGCCGAACGTCAAACATTTCAAAAATTGCTAAACAACGTTTTCTCCTCGGCATTAATCGTCGCTCTAACTTCGACCCTATCAATTTCCAACAATTTCAAAGTCGTTCCATTACATCAAATTTTCACGTATTTCCATAACACATCTTTGCTGCTTTTGCAAACACCGAAATTGCGACAATATCGCAGTGAAATTGATGAAAAGTATCCATTCTTTCGTTAAATTTCTGTGAAGGGAAGGTGAGAAGAAAATAAATAAATTGGTAAAAAAAAAAAAAACTGCCCCCGTTTGACGGTAAAAATGTGCAGCCGGGGGTGTGAATGAATTTTTTACATTCGTTCCTCTCTTCCGAAGGTATTCGGGGAGCGGATTTTAAAGATTTACACTGCCAGCCACACGGGGCGAATGTTGCAGGCAGGCATACGTACCATCCGTAGGTGTTCGTCGGCGGGAAAGTGGCAATTTCATCAAGGAGAAAAGGCTTTTCTTCTTTTCCCTCCTTCCCTTTATTTTTTTTCTCTACCTTCCTTCCTTCCTTCTTTTCTTTCTTTCTTTCTTTCTTTCTTTCTTTCTTTCTTTCTTTCCGTCGACCTGCCTCGGCGAGTCTAATTCGCGAGTCACAATTGCTGCTGCAGGTTTCCAGAGAGAGAGAGAGAGAGAGAGAGAGAGATGGAGAGAGAAATGCGAATTATTTAAAGAACATTCCTAACGCCCACGTCACTTCGGTACTGCGCTGCTGCTGCTGCTGCTGCTGATGTACGACTTAACGCCACTCAATTTAGCCTTTCTACCTCCTTTTTTGCTCACTCAGGGTGTTTCTTTTTTTCTTTTTTTTTCCTTTTTTTTTTTTTTTTTTTATTTTTTTCTCTTATCTCTCTTCCACTCGTCCTCCTCCTCCTCCTCCTCTCGCGCTTTGTTCTCTCTTACGCTTTTGAAATACCATTCGCGAATTTTTATAGACCGTACGCATACTTGTACGCATGCATTATTTGACGCGAATTGCGACGCGCGAATCAAGGTTGCGAAATTTTCCTACGCTGGATTAAGGAGAACCCATATGGGGTTTACGGTTGGATTGAAAAATTGATGGAACAGAGGTTAAATTAATAGTTTACTGCTGAATAGTTGTTTCACTTAGGCTAATCTAGTTACGTTTGTGTATTAAATTTTTCGTAATTTAATGAGAAGATGTTGAGAGAGACTGAAATTCTATTACAAACACCTTATTGTTTCAACTGCATCGCGGAAATCTCGTTATTGTATTATTTTTTCACCCCAAATAATTGTGTAATTCTAAAGATAATGAAACGACGGATTTCATTCGTAAATAAATTTTCCACTGATCGTCCAAGTCAAATTTTTATTAACAATAACGTATTTCTTGTGTAAATTATCACGATTTTATGTATCGTGTTTTTTTTTTTTTTTTTTTTTTAGATCCCAAAGAGAATTTCTTGAATCAGATTCAATTTGAGCAGCTTCAGTTACCCTGTTTAACTTTTCACACAGTTCTGACCCGAATATACGCCCTAAAATCAGCAGCGTTGATGCAATTTGTTATATAAATTAAATTTGCGAATATGAGTATAATACATTATATATCTTTTTTTCTTCTTTGCGAACTGCACTGAAGTTTATTATGCAATCGAGAAACATCGAAAAATGACATTGAGAAACAATGATTTGTTTAATCCTTCTCCAAAAGTTTAAAAAAATAGTGTAAAACGCACGTATTTTGTTAAACCGTCTTCATTCTTTAACGTTACTAAAATTCTCACGTGATAAATTCTCGAACGGTTAAACCGACCGAGAAAAAAATCGCTGATTTGAATCGCGATTGTTTTTTTTTCCCTCTTCCTCTCCTTTTCAAATATTTCAACTTCAAAGACGTATTTTTCACGCGGAAATTTTTCGCACGGTATGCCGAGAACGGTGGTTTAAAAAATTCAACGCGAATAGGGCGGAACCTCGGTGCGAAGTAACAACTTCCAGGCGGAATATAACAAGTAAAATAAAACGAAAGAAAAAAGGGGGCAAGATTCGTATGATTTCCGGGTATTTAGTTTTGTCGTTTTTTTTAATAATTTTCAAGCCATGCCGTTTAATACTATATTCAAAGAACAGAAGACATCCCTTTCCTCTCTTGAAACTAGAAAATGAACCGCGCATGCGCGAGTTTTATCGGCTCTTAGCGCAGGCTGGCCAACCCGAGTTTCAGCTGTCAAACTTTCTCTGCCGGCGATGCGGTTGATACGAATTTTCGAGGTTAGAATCTCGAATAATCGAGGCAGCGACTCGGAAAGGTTTCGGAAGCGTTTGTTGTCGGGTCGGAAAGTCGATTCTTCAAAGAACGCTCGGAATTCAACGCTTACGCTCTTTGAAAATTCAAACGTAGACATTTTGCGTAGGTTGGCACGCCTGCGTCGCGGACAAAAATATCGCTGCGTGAAGATTTCGCCGACCAATGAGATTTAATTACTTGGCGCATGCGCGGTTCATTTTCAACTTTCAAGAGATTGTCCCGGTATATGCAATATGTATATTGCAATACATTAAACAAACACACAATCACTGTACGAGGTATATATTTTAACCTTCATAATCTTGTAATCTCCCGACCATTCTCATTCACCGTTTTCCCTCGCATGCTGCGCGGGGCTTTCGTTGGAAAATATAATTAAACGTAATCTACCCGCCTATCTGTTATTCCTATAATGCGTCTGTCCGTCCGTCTGTCTCTCCAACTCTTTATGCACGCACTTTTTAAATACGAAACGAATATCCGGTGATATATTTTACAACTTGAAAAGAGAGAGAACTAATGTTTCCGTCGTTAGTTTTCTTCTCTTTTTCCCTTCCTCTACCCCCCCCCCCCCCCCCCCCCGGCAGAGAAATGATTAAATTGGTGATTTTATTAACCCTTTTTGAGTCACGCGTTATTATGCTGTTATAAATTTTATCACGAGATTGTAATTTATCGTTTTTAGGTTCGGTGATTACGGATCTGAAACCAGATTTCAAAAATTCAAAATGCCGTGACAAAACTCTACGGAGGGCTTTTCGGGATCACAGATTGGATTCGCTGTACCGAATTTCCAAAATCTGATTTCAGATTCGTAATCAGCGACGTCAAAAACTCCTGGACAGAATTTTTTCTCCGGGTTCGATCGATTTTCAGATTTTCGTCCGCCGTAATGGATCCGCCATCTTGAATTTTTAAAATCCGATTTCAACATCGTAATCAACGACCCCAAAAATTTATAATTCACGTAAAACATGCATACGTATAAAGGCATAACTTTCTGGGAAACGAATCATTCCCACAATTTTCACGATTCTCTTCAATCGGCGTGTTTCTAACCACAATAATTTACATTATATCGCAATAATTGAAAAGAAAAAAAAAAAACGCAAAGTAACACGTTACCCTGTAAGCATATGTATTATCGAAGTGTAAACCTCATCGCTCTCCGTCAATTAATAAAATACTAACCGATCCACTGTTCAATTTGGAACAAGATTTAATTCAAACGATGATATTTTTACCAATAATTATTACCTGTCGTAACGCAGTAGTTACTTTCATTTCGAAATCACCGATACGAAAACTTGATGTTTGAAAAAAATAAAATATTCACCGCTCTGCTGTTTTTTTTTTTTGTTTTTTTTCTCTTCTTCTTCCTCTCATTACCGTTAACGTGTATCTTGTATTCTCGATGAACAGAAAAAAAAAAAAAAAAGAAAAATTGTTTCGAGAAGCCGACGACGATTCCGCGTTCCGTTTTTGGTCTTCTGAGTCTTTGGAAGGTAAAGGAATAAAAATAAAAAATAAAAAAAAAATAAAACACCTGTTCGATCGCATAGGAATCGATGTGTAATATAATAGAATGAAAAAGTAGGCGTCCGAATGTATAATAAATTTGCGAAATTTTTCAAGCCGAGTCCATCTCCGTTAAACCGATACACATACATATTCCGAGATAATGAATCGTGAATCAGCAAAGTGTTTTATACATACGTGCACGCGTATCGCTCTGCGTATAATACGCGGAGTTGGATGCCGATGTATGTCGGCTTACCTGCCGACCCACCTTTTCCTCTCGCATCTTTGCGGGACGGCAAATCTCCGTGAGGGAATTAGCATTTCAGACGTGACAGCTGTCAACCGTCAAAACTTCTTCGCCATTGTCAAACTGGATAGAATTTATGGAGTTCACTCGACTCGACTCGACTCGACTCGCCTAATTAATACGCCTTTCATTCCAAAGCTGCTGCTGCTGATTCTAAGATCCCCGACGTAAATTCTAAGCTCTAATGAGAAATTGAGCGAAAGTTTTAACTCGTTATTTTTTTTCAATCCAATTTTGTCTCGTTAAACGACAAGTGTTTTCGTGTATTAAGTTTTATCGATTCTTTTCATCGAGTTTCTGTTGATATTGGTTTAAAATTGATCTTTCTTGAAAAATTATCTTTTATTTCACTTTTTTTTTTTTTCTAACCACGGAAATTTTCGGCCATCTCACACGCATCTGTTGTTATGCGTCGATAGTTTGAGATGATTAAAAAAAAAAAAAAAAATGCTACCGTCATAAAATTTGATTTGTATAAATATTAAACTTTGTAAATAATTTTCATACTAAATTCTAACTTATTTTAGAACGTAAATTTTTCTACCATTGCAACTTTGTGTTTGATATGGTGTATATACTATACATATATATATATATATATATATATATATATGTATATGTATATGTATATGTACGGGAGTGACATGAAAATACTTTTATCGTAAAAATTTATTGAACAGTCAAAGTTTCAAGTTGAACGAAAACTCATGTTTAGGCTTCGTTGAAGCCTACCATTAAAAAAATCTTCGTTCCAAGTTGTTTTTCTCTCGATCTGTTTCAACCGTTTGAATCCTCTTCTTTTCTTTCCTTAATATTAATCAACGTCTTGTATAATTATAAGTAACAATAATCTCGAAACCGAATTGAAAAAAGTAAAAAATTTAACAAAACAAAGTAGGAAAAAATCGATGCAAAAACGTTTCCCGGATATTGCGTAACGTATATATATATATATATTGTTAAATTTTTTACTTTTTTCAATTCGGTCTCGAGATTTTTCTTACTTATAATTATACAAGACGTTGATTAATATTAAGGAAAGAAAAGATATATATATATATATATATATATATATGTATACGTATTGCAAACGGGATATTTAATTTGTCAATCTTTTCGTCCGTGTGATTATATCAATCCTCTCGTTCGAAAGAGCGGATCGGGTGACTGAAAAAAGCAAAAGAGAAAAATCGGTGAAAAAGGAAAAAAAAGCAGAAGAAGAAGAAGATGATGAAGATGAAGGAAAAAAAAAGAACAAAAAGGAAAGAAATATTGAACAAATGACGAAGTAATCTGGAAGTATAATGTCGAGAGTTATTATAAGCATGCGCACGTATATTAAGCGTATTATTATATGTGTACGTATACTGTTTTTTTTTTTTTTTACATATCACGTTGGTTGCACAATCCGTTTCGCCGGCAGGCTTTTCGACGCTCCGTTCTAACGATCGGCATATGGCAGGCAGTCTTTGGAGTCGAGTCGGCGACGATAGAGAAACAAAAGGACCATGCAAAAATTCCCGTTATTTCGAAATCCGGTTCGAGTGTGATCCAAACCCGAAAAGATGTAGAGAAAGAGAGAGAGAGAGAGAGAGAATTGGAGAGAGTAAGAGAGAGGAAGAGAACAGAGGGTGGAAAAAGGTTGCATTTTTGCTGAACAGCTGGTTGTTCGACGTTTCAGAGAACGGCCGAGATCATTTTTTTTTTTTTCCTCCATCTCGATCTTATCCTTCGATTTTTCATCTAATTTTTCTCTTTCTACGCAACCGACTTTTTTTTTTTGCCTCCTGACGCATTTTTCAAACGCGTTTTTCAACCAAGATTCAACGCTAGGTGTGCCTGATCAAAAGAAGTAGGTCAAAGTCTCTTAAGTATGGTTGTACATATAATG